>NW_026912801.1:2017500-2592688 GCF_034315485.1 Pezoporus occidentalis | reverse complement strand
CCAAGAGAGAAAAGGGCCCTTCCCTAGAGCAGACCCGAGGGTGCTTTCTGCAGGAGCACATCCCCAGCCCTGGATGCCGGAGAGGGGGCACCGGAGGGGCCGTGGGCAGACGGGGTTTTAGGCGGCCAAGCTGGGGCAGGAGCTCCGTGTGTGCAGGTGGTGCGTGCGGGAGAAACGCTGTTGGGTTTGCACATTCAGGAAGAGGCTCTGCAGTATTGGGGCTGAGCTAAGTTGCAAAGGGAACTCTTTTTGGAGGTTCTTCCAGGCTTGTTCGCTTTTCTCGCTTTGCGTTTGCTTTGTAGCAGTTTATAATCACATTCTGCTCTTGCGCTTTTTATTCTCTTTACGCATTTTTATTTATCTGCGATGATTCCGCAGAGGAGCAGGTGAGTAGGGGACTGAGGGGGTCCTCTGAAGAAAGGGGGTCACAGCTGGATTTGGGGCTGAATCCCCCACAAAGACCTTTTCCATGACACGCACGAAACTCGGTGCAGCGGGGAAGGAGGGAGTGGGGGGGGCGGTGTGGCGCCCGGCGCTCTCGCTGCTGCCATCCTGTGTCCAGCGCTGGGTACTGCAGCCCGGGTTCCGCGCATGAGCCGTGCTGCTGCCTTTGTCCCCGCTGCTGGCCCCGGAAGTGGGCGGTGTCACGTGGTGGCTGCTGGGGGTCTGGAGTCCCTACATGCGGGTCTAGGGGGCGTTAGGGTACATACAGCGGTCTGGAGTCACTACATGGGGTTCTGTGGTGGTTTGGAGACCCTTTATGGGGGTCTGTGGGGTGATACGGTGTGTCTATGGGGGGATTAAGGGGGACATGGGCATCTGGAGTCCCTACATGGGGGCCTATAGTTGTCTAGAGACCCTTCATGGGGTTCTATGGGAGAATATGGGGGGATTTGGGGGGTCTGGAGTCCCATTAGGGGGGCTGTGGGGGAATATCGGAGGATATGGGGGTCTGGATTCCATTACAAGGGGTTCTAGGGGGAAATATGGGAGGATATGGAGGACAGGAGTGCCTACATGGCATTCTGTGGGGGGAGATGGGGTATCTATGTGGGGATATGGATATCTGGAGTCCCTAAATGGAATTCTGTGAGGTCAGTGGTGGGGATTTGGGGGTCTGTCAGGGTCTGGGGGGGATTAGGGGAGATACGAGGGTCTGTGGTGATTCGGAGAAAACTCCAGGGACAAACTTGCCAACAAAGGTTTCAAGTTTCAAACAGGTATTCTTTATTGCGGCACCGTCAGACACGGGGGACAGCTCCTCCTAACATGTGTCTCCGAATTGCTGAACAAGCCGTCCTTATATAGTCACTAAGCATACATATTCATTATGTACAGACGTGCATATTCATGAGGACACATCATTGTTCTAGAAAGTTTCCCCACAGGCATACAAAAACATGGTGCGGGGCTCTGAGGGTCCTTTACTTCTTCCTACAATCTTCAGCACTTCTGGTGATACACAGATTGACTCCACAACTCATTAGAGTTGTAAAGTACGTATGCTTTATTCAGCGCTGAGGCGCATGGGGGTTTCTCCTCCAAAAGCATGCGTGCCCCTTTGCCACTCAGTTCGTTTATATTACATATAATGATTACCTAAACATGAGATTGCTTCACGCCTCATACATATGCAAAACCTATTCCCATCTAATATTATAATTAATTTTCTGACATTCGTCCCACTGGTGTGCCTGCACAGTGCCTCCTGGTGGTGGTTGTTAGGGGGTCGTGAGGATGAAGGCCTGTAGTTCCTCTTCATCACCGCGAGCAGCCTCTTGCTTTCACGCAGACTCAGTAGGGTTTCGGCTCCTGTCCAAACCTCAGGTTCGGTACAAGCCAGTTTTATATATCTTAAAGTAGAAACTTGTCAAGTTTGTAAATTTTGTTACTCTGGCTATCTTTTGTTCCTTTCTAAAGATGCTATTTGAACAAGAATGTCTTAAATATTAAGCTATGAATCTTATCTACTACAATTCTGCCTAGCAGCTGTAACCCCTACAGTTCTGCTTCACCATTGTAGCAACCTTGACTCCTACCTTCTGCTTCACCAAGCACAGTGACTGCTTAAGCAAGCAGGCACAATGTTAACCCTTTATTTCCTGGTATCAGTGGCAGCCCTGGAAGCACATGCAGTAGACATTTATACCAGCTTAATTGGTTCCTTAACACCACAGACCCAGCAATCATCCTGTCCTTCTACTCACCAGTTTAACTGCAGCCCATCCTGGACACCTGCCATTCCCAGATACTTCTTATCCTTACCTCCTGATTTTCTGTCCTCTTTTTCTTACACTCATTTTGTACTAAGGTCATAAGGGCCTAAAACTACGTCAACTACAACTACAGTTTATCTTATACAAGGACTCTCAGGATGTTCTCTAGCTGTACTCTATACTTTTCCTCTGTGAATCGTACACCTCATTTTCCATTGCTACTCTTACAAAGGCTTCAAACTTAACATTACTTAAAACTGATTCGAAAGGTTTATGTATTTCATTTGGTGATTTTGTGCCCCCTTGTCTCACTATGGAGTTTCTGTGGGGTCTCTATGGGTCCCAGCACAGCCAGCGTCTATCTCTCTATGGGTCCCTATGTGCCTCTACATGCATAATCCCCCCCCCCCCCCCCCCCCCCCCCCCCCCCCCCGTGTCCCTATAGAGTTTCTATAGGGTCTCGATGGGTCCCAGCACCCCCCAATGTATCTCTATGGTTCCTTATGTGTCTCTATGGCAATACCGCTCCAACACCCCCCCTCCCCCCCGTGCGCCCCTCTGGAGTTTCTGTGTGCTCTCCATGGGTCGCACCCCCCCCCCCCCCCAGTGTCTCTCTATGGGTCCCTAGGTGTATCTCTTCCCTGCAATGTCCGTACCTCGAACGCAAGGGGGGTGGTGCCGTGCAGGAGGTGGATGCCGGGCCCAGGCAGCAGCTCCCGGAGGAGGAGGGCGGCGATGCCAGGGGGACGAGGGGGGTAGGCCAGGCCCCGGGGCGCTGCGAGCACCGAGAGGAGGGATAGGGACGGGAGCGGAGCCTCCGCCCGCACCACGCTCGCCAGCGCCATCTTGGAACGACAAATGGCGGCGGCCGTGGCGCGGCCGTTACCACGGCAACGCGGTCGCCACGAGGGGTGAGGGCATGAGGCGGCAGGAGCGAGGGGGCTGGGGTCAATATGGAGGAACGGCGGGGACACGAAGGCACCTCACCAACATGGCCGCCCTCAAGATGGTGCCGCCTCAGGGGCGCCAATGGCACCTCACCAACATGGCCGCCCCCAGACTCCCACTCGTAAGGACAACCACAGAACGCTTCAAGACTGCCTGGCACCACGGGCCCCTGGGAATGAAATCCACGAGTGTTTGTGCTAACACCTTCCGAGGGACAGATCACCCTGGAGGTTCTCCCGCAGCTCCTCCTTGCCTTTCTGGAAAAGGGCTAGTGCAGTTGCTCTGACTGCCACAAGTCTCCCAGGCCATTTTAGAGAGCAAGAGCGTGGCTCCACACTGGCACAGCACAGCTCCTGCAAGCCCTGCGCTGCTCCCCCACCAGTCACACAGCCAGTTGGTAAACACTTTAATTCATACAGTGAAAGGACCACTGCCAGCCCCAACTGGAGTTCAGCTGCTGCTCTGTTTGGCTGCCAGTCTCTTGTCTCTCTCTTCAGCAATGGTCAGGCGGATGCCCTTTCCACGGGGCAGGGAGATCCACGGCTTGTTGCCCTACAGGAAAGGAAAAGAAGCCAGCTCACCTCAAGAAATGGACAGGGACAACAGAGCTCTCCCTCCAAGGGGAAAAAGCTGCAGAAGCCTCTGCCCATGCTGGGCCACATACACATGGCTCTGGTATTGGCCCAGCAGAAGCCTCTTAAGGAAGATGCCAAAGCTGTATGGGCCTACATCAGCCACTTTCACTCACATCCATGAAGAATGCACTTCAGCCAAAACAGTCACCATCCCCTTCCAACCTGTACAGGGATGGCAGGACAGCAGAGGCACTGGGAGCAGAGGGCACCCTCAGCTGGAAGGGCTGCCCAGGTCACATGATGATCTGAGCAATTCTCAGCTCCCAACTCTCACAAAGTTTAAAAATGCACAGAGCTGCTTCTTGTATATGTCCCCATTCCTGCATTTACAGATGCTTCCCCTTCCAAGAGCAGGCAGAATCAAATGGAACGTCACATTATGGGAAGGCACTTGCCTACACAAGACCCCAAGGCCTCTCCGCTTCAGCCACCAGCCCCCAACAACAGACGAGAACCCACCCCCCTTGCGTCCATATCAGGCTTACTTTGCCAATAACGAAGATGTTAGATAGTCTGGTGGCAAAGCTGTTGCCATTGGCGTCCTTCACGTGAACCACATCAAACGACCCAGGGTGTCTCTCCCGGTTGGTGATCACCCCAATACGGCCCAAATTGGCACCACCGGTCACCATACAGAGGTTACCTGGGGTGAACAAAACCAAGAACTGGTACCAGGTGCTGTGGCAATGCCCTTCCACTTGGGCTCTTTGAGGAGCAGTGCTGGAAAAGGACAGGGACAAAGTGGCCAT
The DNA here is from genome assembly GCF_034315485.1 of Pezoporus occidentalis. NCBI lineage: Eukaryota > Metazoa > Chordata > Aves > Psittaciformes > Psittacidae > Pezoporus > Pezoporus occidentalis. Next base: position 2,588,140 of record NW_026912801.1, on the reverse strand, counting down.
CAGAGCACCTGGTGACACCTACATCCCATAGAAATCCTGGCAGCACTTGAGAAGCCAAACAGCAATCCGGCCTTGATGCCCATACCAAATATTCCCCACCACCTTCTAGGCTGCAGCAGCACCAAGGAAGTGTTCCCATACGACTTGTCCTGGCACTACTTATGGCTCCGCAAATGAAACCTCCCACAGTAGGAATCTCCCTACAGCTTCTCAGAGATTTCCATTCACAGCCCCATGAGAGCCATGAAGCAACTTCTCCACCAGCTTGCTGCTTCTACCTGGTGCCTGCTTGCTCTTGGAATCACTCCAAGTCTCTGTGCCAAGTAATTCTCACTGCCAGCACATAGGAGGAATCTCTCTTCCAGGTGCAGATGCTCCAGAGAAACCACCCCTTTCCCAAGGCTGCCAAAACTGCCTTTCTACTTCAGTGTAAAGATGCCTGGCATTTATACTGAACTTCCACACTGCTCTCCAGAGTGGGGAAAAATACAGCGTTTTACATGAGATGCAAGACCTACCTGTGTCAAACTTGATGAAATCTGTGATCTTGCCTGTCTCCAGGTCAATCTGGACTGTATCATTCACTTTGATGAGGGGGTCCGGATAGCGGATGGTGCGAGCATCGTGAGTGACCAGATGAGGAATTCCTTTGGTGCCTACAAATATCTTCCTCACCTTACACAGCTTGTACTGCAAACAAAATCCAACACTGCTCAACTAGGGTGACAAGCAGAACCACGGACTAGGGGACTCCTGCCCCTCAGAGTCACCAGCCACAGCAGGCCTCAGACCTAAAGCAAATCATGTGGGTGCTCCAAGGCTTGCAACAGAAGCGTGCTCCAGCCCTGTCAAGGAATGCCTCCTCCTCAGTCTCACCACAGGCTATGGCTTCAATTCCCCAGGAAAGCCTCCACCAGGGCAGTTCCCCCAGGTTGCCCTGAAGCCTGTGGTTATGCAGCAAAGGCAGAGGCTGCCTTCTTTAAGGATCAAAGAGATATCTTCGTCCCTCCTCCAGAGCACCTCTGCTTCCCTCCTGCCTTTCACCCCGATTCCTTCACAGCTACTGTGGCACTCAAGGGTCAACAGAAAGCGGTAGCCAGAGGTAAAAACATATCACGAGGAGGAAGGAGAGTGGGTAGAGTCCCCATGGCCAGTTCTTCCTCCAGCATCACTCTGCTTACGCAGCCTGCCCTTAGGGAAAACGTGCAGAGGAGCATAGACCTGCAGTTCAGGCACATTAACACACTTGGGTTGACTAAATACATGTGGGAATTGCCCCCCAACACTGAGGGCCAAAAGGCAGTTTTGCAAACACTTCCATAACAGACCTGGGAAGGAGTTCAAAGCTTTTGCACCACAGGCAGTACCATGTTTCAGATCACACTTAGCTTGCAGAGTCTATGCTAAGGCCCACCACACTAGAGCCACTGCTACCCCAAAGCTCATGTGAAAGTAACCTAGCCCATACCAACAGATACCATTTTAAGCACCAGACAATGCACCTGCAGTCACCTGAAGTTGCTTTCATGTCACCAAAATATTTCCCCCTGCCAAAGGTTTCATACTCTGACCCTGAAGGCCCTGATTTTCCCAAGGGTGGGCATACGGACTCAGCTCTCAGGGAAGAGAGCCAGCACCTCCCATTCAGGACATGCCAAGGAAACCCCATCCCAATCAAACCCAGCTGGGCCCACATTTATGGCAAGCTGAAGCCCCTCACCTTGGCCTCTTCAGCTGTGATGCGGTGAACAGCAAACCGGCCCTTGGTATCATACACCAAGCGAAAATGCTCACCCGTCTTCTCAATGCTGATGACATCTAATTTCAGAAAACGACATAAAATAGCAGATGTTACTAGCTACAATATGACTTACAATACATTGTAACTCAGCACTAAGCTCATGTTTAAAACAAACTAGAAGCTGCTGAACAAAGCTTCAAGTGTGAATGATGAGGTTGCCATCTCCTTTTGACCAGAATCCCACCTCTTTTCATGTAATACAGTGCAAATAAGCAAAAACTGCCAAAGGCTGAAGTCTGAACAGCAATTTACACATATGCAAGCAGGCAATTACAGGCTACAGATATCACGTGTCAGTATTAATTGCAGTGCACAACCCCAAAATAAATAACAACTGCTTATACTTACCTTTTCTTTGATTCCATCAGGAAAGCATCTTTCCCCCCATATTGTGCCAGCCAAACAAAACATCCCTCACCAGTGCAGCAGAGCTGCCTGAGGTACTTTCCCTGGCCCTTCCTGCTCACCCATGAAGCCTGCAGGGTAGGTGATGTCTGTGCGAACTTTGCCATCTATTTTGATGAACCTCTGCATGCAGATCTTCTTGACCTCGTCTCCTGTCAGAGCATATTTCAGCCTGTTCCGCAGGAAGATGATGAGCGGAAGGCACTCCCTCAGCTTGTGAGGGCCTGTCGATGGACGGGGTGCCTGCACAAACAGAAGCTTTCTGCTGGCTGCTCAAGCACATCAGCAACAGCAACTACTCCCATGAGGAAGAATATTACTGTCCTGACAGCTCTCGCAGCAGCATCTATGGACAGGTGCTTGAAACCTAACTGCAAAACAAGCAGTGACAGGCTGCAGGCATCTTTCCTTGGTATTCACAGCATCTTTCCCCCCAGATCTGGCCAACTTCAGAAAACATTGCCCCAACACAGTACAACCATCTACTAACCCACCCCAGTGAAGGAAAACCAAAACAATCAGCAGGTTAAAAAGAGAGTAACCAACTGCACCACTTCCCCATATTCTGCGAAAGGGAGATACACAAAAGCTGTTTGCAAAGCTAACAGCAAGCAACCCCGTCTCCCATGCGCTCCCCAACTGCCCAGCTAACCGCCACCCTCCAAACATCGCGCCTGAGCATATCCTTGGCGAAACTGTGAAGCAGGCTGAGCCCGCAGAGAGCGGTAAAGACCAATGTGGAGGGCGACCCGGGCCCCGCCCCAACTCCGACCCGCACTCACGAAGACACCCGTCAGCTTGTCCAGCATCCAGTGCTTGGGCGCAGCAACACGCTTCAGGTGCTTCTTGGGGCCACGAGCCTACAGGACGGGACGCGTTATGGGCCGCTACCAGACTCGGACACCCCAGCCGCTCTTCCCCGGCCCCCCGAGCTCGAGCTCCCGCCCCCACCCTGGCCCTTCCATCGGGCTCCCTCCCAAGTCCCTCGAGGCGGCGGAGGCCGGGGCAGCCCGCGGCGGGCGGTGGATGGCAACGGATGGAGAGGAGAAGCAGCCCCGCCGCGCCCTCACCATGGCTGCGCTCCGCCGGAAAAGAACTACCACTTCCGATCTGCTGCAAATATGCACGGAAGCAGTAGCAGCACTGCAGTGCGCCCCCTGCCGGCCCGGAGGCCTGCTGCTGGGGGCCGGGGCAGACGGGGTGCGTAGCCCCCTCGCTTGGGACCGCCCCGGCGCTCCCCTCGGCGTCCTGCTGACGAGCTGCCCACCGGAGGCGAGGCAGAGTCACAGGTAGCCCCGCCAGTGATGTGGTTTTCTCCGTCCCTTCTCCGCTGCAAGCGGCCTCGGCGGCGGCACCCCACTCCGGGCGGCGGGTGGCTGTGTCCGTGCCCGTGCCCGTGCCCGTGCCCGTGGGGCACGGCGAGGGTTGATATGGGGAGGGTGACGTTGTGGCCCTGCGGTTTAGCAGACCGTGCGAGGGTGGCACATCCCCCCACCCCGGGGCGGGGGAGGCTCGGAATCTCCAGGTACCCCGGCTGCCCCGGGAAGGGGGGGCGAGGAACGTGAGTTCCGGACCACTGCTCTCCCTGGGTCCCCACGTCCCTTCCCTAGGTGCAGCTGGACCCCCTGCGACACTCCCGAATTCGACTGTAGGCCTCAGCACCCGCTCTTGAAGGCAGCTCGGAGCCAGCGGTTCCCAGCTGGGCTCCCCGGGGAGGCTGCCGTGTCCCCCCTCTGGGTCTCCGGGACACCGCCAGCCTACTGCGTCCCGACAGACAACAGAGCTGACCGGCCCCGTACAGGGCGGCCCCCGGCGGGTCTCCGCAGCATCGCTGCCGCAGCAAGGGGCAGGCGGGACAGAGTTCCCATCCTCGGGGGTCATGCAATGGGGACACCGCGCAGGTGGCAGACCCGGAGCAACCGTGAAGCCTGGAGGAGGCATGGGAGGTGCGGCGGCCAGACCCTCCTCACAAGCCGGGCGGCTTCCCACAGGGTCCCCTCTTGTCGTCCCGCCCTGCCCCAGCGCTGAGGTGGAGAGAGAAAGGTGCACAGCCGGGGAAACAAAGGTCCTTTCAGATTTTACTGGACGGCAGCTTGAGCCCTCCACCTGCCCGGCCCAGCGAGGTGGCTCCGAGATGGGGACGGGCAGCACCGCCCCACCGCTCCGACAGCCCCGAGGCTGGCCCTCGCCCCCCGTGCGGCAGCCGGGGTCCTCGCTGCGCCAGCACTGGGCTGCGGGTCCAGGATGGGCCGACGCCGCAGCCGCCGCCCCCGCCGCCCTCCAGCCTCAGCAGCCTGCCGGCAGGTCCGCGCAGAAGTCGAATTCGTGGTGGCCGAGCCACAGCTCCGGCAGCTCCTCCAACCCGTCAAGGCCAAGCTCCAGCATCAGCCAGCCGAGCATTTCCTCGCCCACGGGGTCCAGTCGACGATGCCGGGCCGAGGGCAGTTCATTCTGAAGGTCAAATTTTGTTCATTCTGGTTCCTTTTTCTGTCATGCTCTTTCTGAAATTATCTTTGATTTTCCCAGGCCTTACTCACAGGACTAAGTGGACAAGAAGGAGCTCAGACATTACACCGGGGTGAAGAATTTAGAATTTCCAGACTTTTTTATCATAAAACATTCTGCTTTCAATATACTATACTGGTAGGAGACATAAGCTGTGGATTTTTATGTATGTGAGTTACGTGCTTAGCAATTCCCTCAAATATAAATAATCATATTTAATTATTTTTAAGAAATATCTGGTCTGGGGCTTGGTTTGTTTGTTTTTTTTTAATTCTGTTTCACTGTAACTTTCTATATTTACTTTTTACCATATTGGGTATTTTGCAGGGTTGTTTATTTGGAAGGAACTGGGGCTCAGGTTTGAGCTCAGGCTTGTCTACAGTGGCCATCCAGAACAGCTCTGACGTGATCAGAGTACTTGGAGGATCTGAATCTGGAGGTCCTGTTGAACCAGAAGGTCATCAGCTTCTCTGAGCAAAGTTGGATGGACCTGAAAGGTTAGTTACAAATATCTATATGTCTATAAATATGTATAGGACAAGGAGTAATGGGTTTAAACTTAAACGGAGAAAGTTCAGATTAGACATAAGGAAGGAGTTCTTCCCTGTGAGGGTGGTGAGGCACTGGCACAGGGTGCCCAGAGAAGCTGTGGTTGCCCCATCCTTGGCAGTGTCCAAGGCCAGGTTGGACACAGGGGCTTGGAGCAAACTGCTCTAGTGGAAGGTGTCCCTGCCTGTGGCAGGGGGTTGGAATTGGATGATTGTAAGGTCCTTTCTAACCCAAACCATTCTATGATTCTATATCCATCCATAGTAAAATATCCCTAGATGCATGCATTGCACCTCTCTTTTCAGCGTCCTTTTGCAAAGCAGACTGCACGTCACCCCAGAGATGATGTAAGGAGTGAAGCAGAGGACAAGCAATGTCCCAGCTTGTTATAATTTATTGTTACATGACTTTCTCCAGTTCAGTTGCTACCAGACTGAGACAGTCAGTGGTAGTGCACAGCTGGCATGGGTCTTGGTGCAAAAAATAAAACTGAGGGAACAGGAGAGTGCCCTTTCCACCCAACTTGCCTACTTGGCCCTGTGTTTACACTAGCCCAGTGCATGGGTTCCTCTGGCCTTTGAGACCTATGACAGCTACAGTATGGGCAGGAATACAGCCACCAGAATTACAGGCTACACATCTTCCAAATAGCCATGTATCAAGCATGCTACAGAGAAGCACACCGTGGCCATCTGGGTTCCCATGGAGAGATGTAGCAGGGAGCACATCAGAACCTGCAACTTTTCCTGTTTCACATCAGTATTACTGGCAGTTAGCCTCGCTGTACTGAAGCACCCCCAGGAAGAGGGGGTCACCTGCTTTGCCAGTAAGCTGGACTGTGGCACATCCTCCCCTCCAAGAATGTCCCAATAACATAAATTACGACCTTTACCCCACCTGGTACTGGCGTGAACTTTCTGGGATGCAAGAGGGTTATGAAGGGATGGCATGCAATCCTAGCAGCAACAGTGAAGTGTTTTCCAGGTGGCTTCGGGGCCCATGTCTTCTATGTCTTCTTTCAGTGACTTGCAGAGTAATGGTTTTCCTTCTTATCCCATGGATGATGAAGGGAAGTAAAAGCTCCTTCACCTTCTGCTTTGAGCTTACTAATGCAATTTAATTTAATCTAATCTAATCTAATCTGCAATGAAAGCTACCAAGAAAAATTAAATATAACAAAATATATACTAAAATGTAACTAAGTTCCACATTCACCTATCAGGAGCTTTCTTGATTGATCAGATGTTATTTCTCTAATGCTGAAAAGACTATGAAAAGGGATTTTTTTTTCCTCCAGTGGTGTGATAATTTGATTAATCTTTATATAAATTTGACTAATTGACAAATACTCTAAACTTGACTAGAATTTTAACAATAAGTCTCCTATTGAGGAGAGGAAGTTTTCTGTGGGTAGCAATTAGTATTCCTCAAATGGCTGAAAAATATAATGAAGAGCACAGGGAAGGCTACATTGACAAGGAGCTGCAGAAGCAGGGATGTGGGAAGGAAAAAAAAATGGAACGGCAGTGATGGGGCTTGAAGAAGATGTCATATCAGTGAGGCCTTGACAAGACAGTCAAGAAGCAGAGGAAACCTGTAACCACTGAGAGCAGTGCCTGCAGCTCACAGCCACTCTCTGATGCAATAATCTGTTATCTTAAAGTTTCTGCTGTAGGACACTGGCAGAAGGCACTGCTGCTCACATCAACTGTGAGCCTTTTTTGCCTGCTACTCTCTGGTAGCCATCTTACTGCAGTTTTAGGTATGAAGGTGTGGCCTCCCCTTAAATCCTTCTCAGAATGTAGCCCAGAGTTGAAGAGAGATAAAGTTTTATGGAAAACGGTTAAAGCACAACAATCTGTTCGTTATGGATGATTAACTATTTTTTCCCCTCTTCCTTTCATTGTTTTAGGTCTCTTTCTCCATTCTACAGCTGATCAGCACATCACAGTGATATTCTCTTCTGGGTCTGGAGTGGAAATAAGGGGAAGTGGAGGATTTCTGACCCTGACAGTTCTGCTCCCAGAGAAGTTTATGAGTCACACACAGGGTCTCTTTGGGGTAATGAATGGCAATACAGAGGGTGAGTATACCTTCAAGAATAAAACCACCATGTCAGTTTGTGCAAGGCCCCAGCAGTTGAGTTTGGAGGTAATGGTAAGAAATTTCCCTGATTTATTATTACATTTTCTTTATAAATTCAAAACTGCTTGTGATTTACAGACTATCAAATGAAGTCTGTGCTAACCTGTACTAGGGGAAGAGAAGGGAGTAAGAGAAGTATATCCTCCTCTACTCAAGTGGGTACTTAGTCAACTGAAGACAACCATGATGGAGCGTTCTGCACTTTGTTCCATCAAGAGTCAGAGCTCCTGTTTCACAGCCTACACTTTCAAAATTTTATCTACTATGGTCAGCTGAACACAGCATCATCAGACTACAGTGTTACAGATGTATATCAATAACCAGGGTCAGCTATCTTTTTCCAGAATATTAGCAATGTTTTCATCAAATGTCATACTAGCAATTAAAAAAAAAATCATTAAATCACAATTTAATAATTGTCCTTTTAAAAAAATGTGTGTGTGTGTGGCTGTGTGTAAAAAAACAGCTGCTTTCATTTAATGAAAGTGATTAGGCTGCTGTATCTAGCCTACAACATTACATTGGTCAGTGTTCCTCCTGACATCAGGTTTAGGAGATGGGCCAAAAACACGAAGCAAAATACCCACCAGCTACCAGCCGATCTCTGTATCAAGCACAGTGTAGCTGTACTCCAGGATTCAGATCATACTGAAAAGTCTCACTGCTCCTACTTTAGCAAATTTGTGATTTAGCAGAGTGAAAACTAAAAGCAGTGCTGCACAGACATGATAAATTTAGAGACACAAAGGATTAGGATTTGTGTTGGTTGTAATGTTTGGTTTAGCTAACTCCCTCTGAGGTACTTCTTTATCACCATTTTGCCAGCAAGCATCTAAAACTACCTTTATGTAAAATCACAGCTACATAATTACTTGGACCTAATTTTAAGTAATTGATCAAACACTAACTTTACTGCTAAGTTTAAATGATGCATATGAAAAGGAAAACAATCACCAGATGGAGGCAAGCTGTAGGGCTTCATAGATCTCTTCCAGCTCTGTGTTTACATAACTAAGCACTCAGATAAGCAGCAGAAGGCACTACAGGTCTGTAGACAATGTTACATATGCATCTCTCTTTCTCCATCTCCCAAGGGGCTGTTGAAAATTGAACTTCTCTCTTTACTTAGACACTGTCTAAGTTCTTACTGAACAATTTATTCTATGAGGAAAAGCAGTTTCTTTTCTACCCATGTTCTTTCCTTATAAAGACCCTGCTAATCCTCTGGTGAAAGAGACAGTCTTGCTATATGACTCTGACTGATGTCCTGACAATGAGAAGCCTTCCAGTAGGAAGTTCCACCAGACTATCTCATCAGAATCATAAGTTGCTGGTAAAGAACTGGGAGCTAGGTGATATAACATTCCCACAAAGCATCCGTCACTACAGTTCTATTCTTTCTACCAGGCATCTAAATAGTTAAACCTGTTTGAGGAGGCTTTGTTCAATTGTAGGTTCATGCTTCCATAAACACTCTTATTGGAGAGAATTGTCCTTAAACCAGGAAACCTTTGCCCAAAATATATTTCTTTCCATTTCTTCCACTACTAAACCACTGTGTAGAACCTGTATCTTCATTTTCTATGCTTCATCAGTCTTACCTGGACTTAAAAAAGAAAATAAATCAGGAAGTATTGTCTTTCAGTTAGCCTAAAAACCTTTTTCTATGAGTTGCCACTAAAATGCCATTTGAATTATTGTCACAGAGATTTGCTAATCAAAATCCAAAATACTGTAACCAGATATGTCTCTTTTACTAGTGATCTCTAGCGGCTGGCTAGATCATCCAAACAATGGAAGAAAGAATGGAACTAACTACCTCATCTGCAATGAGGGCTATGAACTCACTGGGTCAAATCAAAGAATCTGCCACGTGACGGGAGCATGGTCTGGAGACACCCTGAGCTGCATTCTGAGAACAGGTCTGGTTCCTCTTCAATGTTACAAACTGGCATTAAAAATGATTACCACAAACAAGGTAGTCTGGATATACGGTGATGGCCCTTGACAAAAGTAACTTCTCTTACTTGAGAAGACATTGGACATAAGATTCCTGGGTTTCCAGAAAGACTAATATTCAAATCTAAATAACAGGTGGGATATAGTGTTGGTTTCTGTTTTGTTGTTTTTCTTTTTTAATTTCATGTATCTACACTTTCTAAGGGTTTAAGGCTACGTGCTTCCTTTTCTCTAGGGCTGGCTGAAAGGAACTGGTAGGCTTCTTGTGTGGACAACCTAAAATTTCAAACTAAGTCTTAGAAAAACAAGAAAGCATAGTATCTAGCTAAAGATTATTCCATAACACAAAAATACAAAGGCTATAAAAATAATCCTTATTTACAGCATTATCTTCATGTAAATGTAATGTTCTTTTAGCAGCTTTATACATATATATGCATATATAATCTATGTATACATGCACAGACATAGAGAACTAGAGGTTATTGAATTCCTTCAGTATCCACATAATTTGAGCTATTTTTAAAGTATAAATAACGGCACAACCCCAACCATTTACTGTTAGCTCCCAACCACTTCTTGTTATACTTCATTCTGTCATAACTAATAAAATTTTAACTTTCTTTGCAACTAACAAGCAAATATCCATCTAGACTGAGCCACTTGAGGGGTCACTTCTGAAGACACACATCATTAAATGAGTGCCTTAAGAGAAACTTTGCCAAAAAGGACCCAGGGGCCCTGTGGGCATTTAGTTGAACAGGAGTCAGTAGTGTTTGCCCTTGAGGCAAACAAGGTTCATGGTGTCTCAGGTTGCATTAGGCAAAGTAGTGCCAGCAGGACAAGTGAGGTGACCCATTCGCTCTGCTCAGCACTGGTGAGGCTACACCTGCAGTACTGTGCCCAGTGCCTCATTCCTCAGTGCCAGAGAGACATGGACTTGCTGGATAGAGTCCCAAGAAGGGCCATGAAGATTATTAGGGTTCTGGTATAAGGAAAGGCTGAGAGTGCAATGGGCACACACTGAAACACAGGAGGCTCCTTCTGAACATCAGGAAACACTTTTTCACAGGTTGCCCAGGAGGCTGTAGAGTCTCCCTCCCTGGAAATACTCAAAAAGCCATCAGGACATGGTCTTGGGCAACTAACTACTATTATCAATTAGCCTGGGATTTAGGCTGTCTCCATGATTTACAGGAAACTGCACAATATTTTCTAACAGTTTCCACTTTGATTTATTCATATACTATGTACACTGCATATGTCCTCAAGATGGCAATGTTTCAAACCACCAGAGTGATGCAAGGCCACATAACATATTGAAGCACTTTTAATGCTGAGTTAATTGTTCCCAAAAGTACTCATCAAATAACTCATATCAACAGATTCTCCATTCTGAGCATCTTCCAAAGAAATGTGGAAAGTGCACAATACATCAGCAATGAAGACACATTTCATCAGCCTCTGCATGCCTGCATCAATCACTCATTTACTTCCAATGCAGCTCTGCACATTTGGTGATATTTGTGAGTGCGGGCAGCAGACTGTGAACCACAGTGAATGTGGGCAGCAGACAGTGAGCTTTAGTGAAAAAAAAAAAAAAAAAAAGACTGTGTTCTTGCACATACTAAACAGGGAATGTTGTTTAATTTTAAATAGATGAGTGTTTATGACATGTTTTCTTGGACCAGCTACTGTAGGTAATCAATATGCAGCTGATTGTATTCACAGGGGCCAATCTCAGTAGCGGTGCTATTTTGGACAGACAAGCTAGAGGTATTTCAAAACATTTCTGTTTAATATGATAGGGCAGAACATATGGAGTACTTTAGTTAACTGTTGAAAATACGAGTGATTCAGAAATTTAGCAGATAATTTAGCATGCTTCACAGTTCACAGTAACAATAGATTGTCTGACAAAAGTCAGAAAAGAATGAAATCTTTAAGAAGTAAAGCAGTATCTTTAAAAGTCAGTGACAAAATATTTTGCCACGTTGAAAGCTAAGAAATATTTTTCCATTGCTGCTACCAGCCACATACATACTGGATAGGAGCCAGTCAGTCTCAAGAAGCAAACTGGATGCTGCCACTTACATTAGGGAAAGGGGGCAAAAAGCCAACCCTGAGAGATTGGAGGGAAGGAACGGGAAGATACACAACGATTAACTAAATTCAGAATGATGGAGAAATGCCACAGCTTTATGGACAAGCAAACTAAAACCACAGTGTTTTCCAGCATGTTTCCTGAAAAATGGCAAAGAACAACAAGGTGTGAAAGAATTTTATTGATCTGATTGTACCAAAGCCCTTCCTTACTATTTGATATTTGAGGTTGTAATTCATTTGTGATATGAGCCAAAAATGATGATTTTTATCAGCCTCAGGAAGCTGGAGTATGGCAACGCTGTCCACAGCTGCAGGATATTGATAATACTGACTACTGACTGACACAATATAAAATACAAATTGCATATGCAGGTTCTTAAATTTTTTTACTGCTCTGCCTTAATAATGGCATTCGTACCTAGCTTTGTTCCTCCTTTTGCATTCTGCTGGATATCACTCTATGTCTGAGAAGTTTGTTTTATTTACAGGTCCAAGTCTCTCCAGAGAAAACAGGCAAAACAGTCCAAAGTTACTCTCACTTATGTCTAAACCTCTAGTATTTTTATAACATGGACAGCTAGTACCTGCTTTACACTAAACACATTTGCACCTCTGGACTTAGACACAGTTGAAATCCTGTGCCAGTTTTCCTTGCATGGCAGTGTTAAGTACAGAAAAGGACTGGATGTTGTCAAAATTTGTTGTGACTGAGGTCAGTTTTCTTCATTTTTTTCCTCTTTACACAGCACATGCTGCAGTTTCAACCAACATCCATTTTATCAAGCTCTTGGGCAGAAGGCCTTCTTGATGCCAGGAAAATGCTGACAACCTTAATAGACAGCTCTTCCAAATTTCTTGGTGCCCAAATGGGTGACCACAGACCCAGACACTGTGATTAGTGGTCCCATTTTTAACTCCAGCATGAACTATAAAAATACACTTTTTCAAATTATTTCTTTCATGCTGGTCAAGAACACAGGGCTCAGCTGTCCCAGCTTCCAGGGGTACATCTCTGTAGTGCCCATTACTTTTGCTGCAGTTTTGTGGCACACCAAATTCAACCTCTATATCGCAGATCACTAAGGTTTTTTAGTTGCTATAAGGTTGTATTTTTCCAAAGCTAGAAAAATTAAAGTAAAGGTATGAGGACTGTGAAAACTGGATAGGAAGACAGACAAAAATAAGAAAATGGAGCAGCACTTGTTTTGCAAAATCCATTTCTGTATTTGAAATTTCAAATACAAATTAGCTGTTGGGCCTACATATTGTTGCTTCTGAGCTTTGTTTCGTAGAATTAAAGTTTCCATGGAAATCCTCTGCTAATAATTATTTTGTTGTGCTTCTAATTACAATACCACTACAAGTCTTGCCAGTACCACAGCAACCTGCCTTCAAAAAATACCAAAGGAAGAAAATAAACCATCCAGCAAAAGCAAAACAGAGAATCTAGTAAAATCAGAAATAAAATGAAGCTAAAAATTATAAAATCTTAATATATATACATACAGTTTGCTTGTGACAGACAATATTTTGGTATTAAGTGCAATCTGGCTTTGTCTTTTGTATTGTGTTGTTTTGGGTTTTTTTTTTATTTGTTTGGGTTGGAGTTTGGTTTTGGTTTTTTTTTGGTTGGTTGGTTTGTTTGTTTGTTTGTTTGTTTTCCTGTCATTTTTAGGTTTTATTTTTCCAGGCTCAAGCTCTGTGCAAATATAGTTCTTTTCCGAAAGTTGTCTAATATCTCATTAGTTTTCTGCACTTGTTTTTCAGATGAGGATACCACAAAACATTAAGTCTTCTTATTATGGTATAGTTGTCTGTCTATCATTTCCAGGAGATTAGCTGCAGAACATATTAAAATCAAGAGATAAAACCTGCAATTATAAATCAAATACAAGGATTTCATAATAGAAACAAATCACCACTGGAACAAACTACACAGCCGGTGGTGGGTTCCCATCACTCAGCTGAGATAGGGTACCTGCATATAAGGTGTGTGTAAGCCAAACATAGGATTTTGAACTTTGTACAGAAGTTACTGGATGAAGTACCAAAGCCTATGAAACAGTTTATGTATCCCACTTCTTTTCTTAAACTATGGTATAAACCAAATTAGAGACCAAATTATCTATTCTAGGATCACAGAAGTGTCTGTCTCATCGCCGTGCCATCACGGTGTGCCAGGCCACCCTTTGGCCAGTTCTTCCTGCAGGCATGACAAAACAACAGAAGGAAGGACTGGCAAAAATGCAGCCCAGACGTATTAAAGCTCAGATGCACCACTGCTGGCCTATTCATGATTGGGCTGCATGCTCCCTGATACATACATATAGTGCTATTACTAGGCACAGAAAAAGGGCAGAGCCATGACTTTACTTTGACCATAGAATACTACAGTGTCTCAGAGCTGCGGAACTACACTTCTGTTTGACTCTGTGACACTGAGCTGGGGACAAAGATGGCTCACACAAGGACTTAAAATCCTTCAGTGGTGCTACCCCAGAGCAGGTATTTCCTTAAAGGATACAGAATTCAGGAAGCATTGTTTCTCCCAGCAGTTCATTCCAGATGCTGCATCTCCTCAACTTTTACCAATCCTCTCATGTGTCATGAAAAATTTACTTGCCTCCCTTTACCTTCCATTGTTCACCACAGCCATACAGCATCTTGCTAGCACCATCCTACATCAGTAAGACAGTAACAGAACTGGTATTGTTTATGTCTTTAGTAGAGTAAGAAGACAAGAGGAGATCTGTTACTCAAAATTTGATTCCTATCTGGTTTCTCTCTCTTTCATGTGTCCTCATTATGCAATCGCAGAATTAAAATGACATTTTTCAGTGTGTTCATACCGTACCCACATCAGAACAGGCACTTCTGCTCTCTTTTACATAAACCATTAAGCAGCAGAGGCAGTTTCAAAATTTTAATTCCAGAATATTGGCCATTTTTAAAGCAATCAAACTGTATGGGGATAGGACCAAAAAAGATCCCCTCTCAGTAATCTCTGCAGGCTAAACAGGTCCAACTCTCTCAGCCTTTCCTCATAATAGAAAAGCTCCAGTCCCCTAATCATCATCATAACCCTTCACTGGACCCTCTCCAGTAGTTCCTTGTCTTTCTTGAGCTGGGGAGCCCAGAACTAGCCACAGTGCTCCAGATGGAGCCTCACAAGGGTAGAGAGAGAGAATCGCCTCCCTTGACCTGCTGGCCACACTCTTCCTGATGCACCTTAGGATGCCATTTGCCTTCCTGACCACAAGGACACACGCCTGCTGGCTCACGGTTATCCTGCTGTCCACCAGGACTCCCAGGTCCTTCTCTGCAGAGCTGCTTTCCAGCAGGTCAGCCCCATCGGTGCACAGGGCTGTTCCTCCCCAGGTGCAGGATCTTGCACTTGCCTTTGTTGAACTTCACTGGGTTCCTCTCTGCCCAACTCTCCAGCCTGGCCAGGCCTCACTGAATGGCAGCACAGGCTGGACTATCAGCTACTCCTCCCAGCTTTGATGTCACCAGCAAACTTGCCATGGGTACGCTCTGGCTCTTCACCTGGGTTGTTGATGAGTAAGTTGAACAAGACTGGACCCAGTACTGACCCCTGGGGAACACCACCAGCTGCAGGCCCACATTCACGACATGGAATACAAATTAACCACTAGCCATCCTTCCTTTGTGTTAGAACAGCTTCTGCAGCCACCTGCTGTAACTGTCAAATGTAGGAATTATGTATTTCTACTCTACCAGTTTGTTCCACAAATACAAAGAACTGTAAAATTAACAGCATACGTGCAATTTTAAAAATTGTCACGTGACTACATTCAAACAGATATGAAGAAATGCACTGGCGTGTTCCTGAGGTGGGGTTTCTGCCTCAGGTTTGTTTGTTTTTTTTCCTTTCTTTGCTGTTTTTCAGAGATCAGACAAGTAATGCTGCTTGGCTGCGTATGTGGACTAGTCAGTCTTGCAGTTCTGACACGTCTGACTTTCTTATGTAGGAAGGAAAGGTAGGCCTCAGTTGAGCTGAAAAAAACAGACGAACCTGCTAGAGAAACAGCAAGTGTTATGACCTTTTTAATAGCTTTTCTCAATGACAAAGAAATCGATCCTGGTATTTTCCTGCTAGTATCTGTTATGAAAAACAACAATTCTGGATAATTCCTATGACCTGCTAGAAGACTATGAAGCAAAGTTGGAACTGTATTATCAGGACATGCAAACATGAGATTCATTGACTGAGAAAGAACATGACTTTTTGGTCAAAATAATTTATTTGCTGAGTGATAAGGCTCAGCATTAAAAGTGCTCCATTTCAGAACCGGTGTGCTTGTGATACCAATAGGTAAATTTGATGTATCATCCAAGGAATGCATTGCACGATAATGTAACTTTCCACGTATCTTTGAACATATTCCCACTTTAAAGCATGCATGAATTTGCCTAGAGAATACTTGTATGTCTCTTGTGCCAAAGAGGTGAACAAAATTTTAAAACTGTATCAGTTTGCTGCCCATTCTTGGAACCTTTCTACCACACAGAAATAAACTCACTACAAAAACTATTAACATTTTAAAGTAAATCTCTACAAAATGTTACTTAGGTAATAAATTACTTCCTGGAGGTTTTAGTACTTTGTTTTAAAAAGTTGTTATGATTTCATACATTATGTATATAGTTCAGTCTGTTAACCAGTGCTATGTTTTTGGCCCTGTGCCTTTCTAACAGGCTTGTCATTTCAGAGACTCTTAAACCAGAACACAGTATGAGAGCTATGCCCATCACCGAAAATACAGCCCATTAATTCTGAGTTCAATCATCAATTGTCTGTCAAAGAGCCAGAGACTATTAAATTTTTCTCCTTCCCTTTAAATCACATAAACATTGTTTCCTACACTTCACAGAGAACATTCATATTCCAAAAGCTTTTTCTTCCTCCCCCATACAAAACAAAATGGACACTCCACACAGGGTAGATAACTGCAGCAATTAATGGCTTCTGCATACATAAAAATGCACAAAGAACACCTCCTATATTTGCCAGATTCCACACACCCCAGATTCCCACATAAAAACCCAACTTGTTAAAGCACTACCATAGATATCTCCCATTTGGGAGCAGCTTACAGACCTGCTGCTCTAAACTCAGAATTGTACATTAAAAAATAATTTAGAAAAATAGAATAAAGCCATCAACCCCTCTAAACTCTTGTACATTTTGCAAATCTGTAGGTATTTTTCATATGCTACACAAAGCTTATAATTTATGAAAAAAATCTAAAATAATTGAGAGAGTTTAATGAAAGTCCATAGTACTCAGCGGGGCTCTGTATTTGGGTAGCAATAGAAGATGCAGTCCTTTGTGTAGCAGTAACATATTCTGAATGAATAATTTTTAACTAGGGAAAGCTTATCAGACAATTATTGAACCATTAACGTCTGTCATCTACTGGGTACTCCTCTGGATCTCAGGGTAAATATAACTATGATAAGACTCATGTTTCATATAAGAAGGGGAAGAAGCAGTCCTACATCCTGTAGGTCTTTGAAAACTTCTGCCTCTGCATCCAACTCTGACATTCATCTAGAAAAGGAACTGTTCTCAGTGTTCACAGCTAGGACCAGACTTGCAGAGTAAAATAGAGTGAAGTATCTTAAAGAGCAGCAAGACCAATAGAAACATACAGAAATCCTAGTAATTGAATGCTACATGCTTTTTAGATGTCTTTCTCCTTTAACAAACAGAAAACCAAGTAGGGACTGTATTTTCAGGCTCTCTCTAGTGACATTTGTATCCTCAAAGTGAAAGATAAGTTTCTCAGACCAACACATGATTCCAACAGTAATTCGAGGGGGTTGGGGGTGTGTGCAGAATCACAGTATTTAGAAAACAAATTGCAGGAAATCAGAATATAAAGGTGCTCAGTAAACTGACTTACGCTTTTCCCTCTCAGTTAGTTGTGATGGTTCCACATAGTCATGAATGCATCTACTAATATTTTGGTGATATGTTTCTCTTAGAGGAAAAAAGGGGGGGGGAGGTGAAGCCAATGTTGGGTACAGAATTCACCAAATTCCCCACTTCCCCTGTCTTTCTTGTACTCAAAACCCAACTTAGACCCTATTAGTGTTTTCAAAAGTGACATTTGCCCAGTTTCTCCTTTTGCTCCTGTAATTTAGACCACTGTACTAGAAAACAGAAATTGACTGTTGCACAGGGATAACAGCAAACCTTCAGTGTTCTCTAATTTCATCAAATGTTGCTCAAATAAGGGAGTGCTGCACATATCCTACAGACACTACTTTTGGTACGTAAATATTGTTCCTTGGGGGATGTATGCACTGGAATTACACAGAACTGGTACTTTAAAAACTGGTACATTGCTATTCCACATAACCAAATATTCTCACTTTGATCTAAGCAACGGCATTACAATAACTACTTTAACAGTCTTCTCTAGCCTTTCAGGTTTTCTTAAAAAAAAATTGTCTTTTCTTCCACAGACACAAATGCAACCAGAAACTTGTTTCAGAGTTTCCACTCGTATCTGAACAAGAAACAATGAAACTCCAGAGGGGTTTTAATGAAATACAGAAAAAGCACAGCAGGGGATTAAGCTGTCCACAGCAACATAAACTTTCCAAACAATGTTTTTATACAGCATGCTATCATTTGAATTCTGCTTTTGATACAATTCAACACTAGTTATATGTGAAATGCTAACCAGCTTCCTGGGACTGTATCACAGCAGGCTCAGCTTGCTGTCAATCATGAGCAAACATGATGCTTCTGGAAGCATCAGTCACAGAGTTACAGGCATTTGTTCCTTCTAATTGTCACATTTCTGCCAGCAGAAACACAGTCCTGACAAAAATCAAAAGAATTCATGATTTCACTGCACTTTTCTTCTATTAGTTGAAAGCTGGGAAAATAGCTAGGGTAGTATGCCAGCTATTAACTGAGAAAAAATTGTCTTCCCTGGGGCCATGTAAGGCTGATGTAGATAGATGTGAAAGTGGATGCACAGTCAGATGACTACTGGCAAGTTGGGTTGAATTTGCAGGTTGTTGGGTGATTTTTAGTAAGAAGGGAGAGATACTGAAGATACTCAAACACTGCATTCTTACATCTAGGCAAGTCTCTGAATACTGGCTCAAAGAGGCATCTGTGTTTCAGTTCTGACCTTATTTTAAAATGATACACTTGGGAGGAAGGGCGAGGAAGTACTTGGATAATGAAACCTTTCCTTTCAGGTTAACTTTAATGTTTATTTTTTTAAATCCATCTTTATTCAACTGTCCAGTCAGAGTCAACCTTCAAAACAAAAAAATCTGCTAACCGCACTGGAAATACTTTGCAAAACTTGCAATGCTTTCCCTTGTATACCTGCAACATGCATACTCTTGGGGAGGGGGGTGTGTTATTTCCAGCTTTATTATGTTTCATTATCTTCATTAAAACATGATTTCTGCACTACTACCTCGTACAGAACCCTTTTACAAAAAAGGATTCACCATTTGCTTTTGCCTACATCCCAAAGGGTTTGTGAAGTCAGTTCTGTGTTGTGCAACACTTCAATGGTGAAAGAATTGCTAAATTTTGCAGGTCATTTGGCCTGGTTTTCTAAGGTCTTTAATTAATAAACTACTCGAAAATCATGGTGGTTTCAAAAAACAAAGATAAACTATGCATCAAATGTACAGGAATACTAAATGAGTAAAGCAACAGTGCAGGTTTTACATTATAATGGGAACAAGACAAATTGAAAGAAATGCCTCACACCGTGTATTATTAATTATAAAATTATTACTTATTAGCTGCCATTGCTGTTGCCATTGTTGCTGTTTGTAAACAGAGACCACAAACCACAAGCAGAAATCAGGTGAACAGGTAACACAGTGGGGTCCCAGTCCTTTGAGAGGAGAATTTTGTGGGTCATTAAATCACAACATAGTAATGTACCAAAAGGAAGTGTCGGCAACAGCTTTAAAGCGCTCCGCCTCCTCACTCTGTCCTGCGGTTTGGCGGTGAACGAGGACGGGGAAAGGGACAGGGGCCGCCTCGCGGCGCGCGCGCGCACTCACCGCTCCCGCCGCGCCCGCGCGGTGCTGTCTCTGAGGAACGTGTGGCGCGAGTCCGCAGCGCGCGAACGTCTCGTGCCCGTGCGCCCGCGGACGCCCAAGTCCCTGGCTCCGCGCGCCTACGCGCCCCAGCGCGAGACCCCGCCACGGGCTTACGCCGGCTCCGCCCTGCGCCGGGACGCAGCGCGCGCCGTGGGGCGGGTCCCTGCGGCGCTGCCCGCGGGCGGGGGCAGTGTTCCGCTGCCCGGCCGTGCCCGCCGCGCGGGAGGGGCCTTTCCCGTCGTAGAACGACGCCCTAAAGCGCCGCGTGCCTGCCAGTTCCACGCCGCTCTCGGCCGCGTCCCTCAGGCAGGCGCTGCTCGGGTGCAGCCCTTTGGCCAAGCCGCGATCACGCAGAGCGGCTGTGAGCGGCGAGAGCTGCACGGCACCAGTACTTAGTTCACAGCGTCCTTTTTGTTTCCCCCCGGCCTGGCTGCAAGGGATGACATAGGCTGCACCTGCGCGCTCCCGTCTGCTGGCAGACAACTCCCTTGGACCCACAGCCCGGAGGGCGAGCGTGGGGCCGGTACAGCGGCGGGCCGCAGGCAGGGCCCGGGCTATGGGGCTGGCGGGTTCCTGCTCGGCCTCTCCCTCGACCGCGACGTGTGGCCGGTGTGAGGGCACAGCGGGGTGACGAGAGCGAGACGTGGGTCGCTCCTGGGGCGGAGTGGGGGAGAAGGGGCCCCGGGCAGTTCCTCACTGGCGGCGGGGCGGCCCTGCCTGAGCGGAGGGCTTTGCGGACCCCATGCCCTGGCAGTGGAGCGAGCACCGGCAGCCTAAATCCGTCGGTGTCAAACGCAAAGGCAGCGGTTCTCCAGCTCCGCGCTACAGCAGGTTGGGATGTTGGTCTCTATCCTTTCCTGTCACATGGCTGGTAATAGGATCCCTCATCTGCCACTCGGCACCTCGCCGGGGCGCAGTTTCAGGACACATGCTGTAGGGCCGCCGCTTCCCGCACTTCGCGTTCTTCCTGGCCGCCCGCGACCACCTCTGCCCCGGAGCAGGGGGGCTGCCTCCTGTGAGTGCGGTGCGGCCCGGCGGCCGCTGCCCATGGAGCCCCCGGCTCTCGCCGCCGTCCTGGCCTTGTCAGGTCTGACGCTGAGCTGCTGCCGGGAGCCCGTTCTCTCCGGTGAGTGACGCGTCGCGGGGAGCCGGGAGGGGGGAGCGTGTGGGGCCGTTCCGCCATCCCCTCGCGCGGGGGTGATGGCGGTGGAGCGGGGCGGGCTCCCCCTGAACCCCGCAGACTGCACTGGCGCGCAGCCTCCGGCATAGGGCTCTGCCGCCCACCAGTACCTCTTCGAGGTCGCGACGACGGCTCTTCCTGCTCGCCACTGCGGGGCACGGCTCGAAGCTGCTCGAACAGACGCGCAGGGGGGATTTTCGCGCGGGGTTTGCAGCGTGTGGGGTATCTGAGGATCTCCCTGTACTCGCTGAGCTGGGAGCGCGGGAGACTGGAGGCGTGAGGTAAAAGGAAGAAGAGCAGCACTTATCTCTGTAAAAGTGGTTTCGTAGCTAGATCTGCAGAACGGAGGCATCTGCAAGGAGCAGGGACTGTGGGGCGTGGGTACACTCACTGGGACATGAAGTAACAGTGGCAGCAGGGCAGAACCGGCGCTGAGGAACGAGAACTCGGGGTGGCTGCCCCAGCGCCTGTCACGAACGGACTCCTCTGACCGTTGCGGTTCTTGTTCAGCCAAGGAATCTGGGAAGCCTTAAGCTTTGCTACCTGTTAGTGTGATTCTTCACTTAAGATGTCTCTGCAGCCTTTTGTCCTCATCTCAGTTGCTAGTGATGATTTCAAGTATCACAGTTCCACTCTGATAAACTGCTTAATGAGTTTTGAAGTGGCTGTTTCAGTTCATCACAGTGTCAGGGCCGTCAGATGCATGGTACACCTGGGTACATTTTGTGTATCCTAATCGTTATTCTTTACAATGTAGAATTTGCTCTACTTTCACCATGAACAGGTACTTGCTCAAGGTTTTGTAGACGTTTAATTAGATTTGGAAAATACTTACATAAACTTTATTGAGGGTGGGGAGGGAGAGAGGGAAGGAAGCATTTTATCACGGAACTCAGAAGGTAAAATTTACAACTTCTCAGAAGTTACCTGAAGTGAGTAAAACATGATTGTCTTTTCAGATAAGAGTCTAGAGAGCTGCCTAGGTAGGGACATATCTAAAGCATGCCTAGAATGGTCTGTTCCCAGTACCATTAGGACATGTTTGGTGCACACAATAGGTACTTCTTCCCTTGCTTAAGTTGAAGAATGACTTCTTTTAAGGTTTCTGAGCAGAACTGTGGACAGAACACTCCATCTGTGACCATGTCCCTCACAGCAGGCTGCATGACAGCAAGTGGAGGATATATCCCAGTGTGAATGTTGGGTTCATAGGCTATTGAGAGGATCATACCTGTTTACACACCTGCACTTCCCCCCTCTAACCAACATCTAACTGCATGCACTGGCAGCCACTAAAGTGGACAGAGATGCCTGAGCGCAAGCAGCTATTGTAGGAGGAGGTGGGAAAACTACTGAGAGGAATATTGCCTTTGAGTGAAGGGGTAGTAAAGGAGAATGGATGTAGAAAGCACTGCCCCCTCTGTGTCTTGTGCTAAAGAACCTGAAACAGTGCAAATCTACACTTCAGCAAGGACCTGTAATTTATATGCCATGTACAAATCTGCAGGGCTGCTAACATGCACAAACCATACCCCAGGATCATCTTCTTGTCAGTCCACAGGACCAAACTGGGATCAGCTGGGTCAGGTTGTACTTTCAGCTAGCAGAATTCTGAAATGACAAACACGGATATTTCTTTTGTAAGGCAGTTTATCATATAGTATATTTTTAATCCCTATTCCTCAGTTTAATAAAACGCACATCTTAATATTATTGTAAAATGCAGTCATAATGCAGGCTGTGTCACACCATCATTTACTAAGACAGGAGAGAAACTTTAACTTCTGGAATCGCCTTATGAAAAATTACTCAAATTGTCAGAAATTAGAGTGAGTTAACAATCGTTTTTGCACATGGTACTGTGCTGCTTTTCACAGAATGTTTCTGCTTCACTGTGTGATGTCTAACAGTTTCTATTGATCCAAACTCTGACATTTGCAGCATTCAAACTTCAGTCATACCACATTTCTCAAGTGAATCAGAAATAAGAGACGGGATAATAGATTGCCTAACATGAAAAGACTGTCTAAATTTGGTGAGTTTTGTATTACAAAGTCAAAGAGATGGAAGCAATTGTCATGAAATAATCAAAAAAGCATTTCTAACCAGACAGATAGAAAATGAAATAGTCAGACACTTCAGCATATCATGCTTCTACATGCATAGTGCATAGCTCAAAATCCAGAGTTACGTGAATGGATTTAGGCAGGATGGAGCCAAAAAAGCAGGAGGGAGGCAGGGATTACATGCTGCCAGCTGCAAAATTTGCATTCTTTGTCATATCACACTATAATTGTTGTGCAGTTGACCACTCTCTCCATCTGCACAGTGGCTATGGCCCATCCTGATAAAATTTCCAAAGGGATTCAGTCTGCCATGCTTGACAATGGAACAACAGTTTTAAAACTTCACAGAGAAAAATAAACAAATGAGTATATTAAGGAACAGAAATTCTTATGGGGCCACATCATGCATTCTTACTTCCAGTGATAAAGAATCACAAAACAAGTGTGTTTGCATCTTGTGGCTGAGGACTAGGCAGCAGCTGCAAAGCTGTTGCTGATATAGCATATTTGTATTCTACAACTAAAGAGAAAAAAATGTACAAAATGCATACTTTTAAACATTAGAATTAAGGGTAACTGCCTCTCATGCTATATCCTAATTCACCTGCTTCAAACATATTCCATAAAGAGGAAGAAAAAATCAAACCCCAAAGCCACAAAAAAAAACCAAAAAAGGGGAAGTGATGAAAAAGTGGTTGGATTGAAGGTTAGTAATCAAAGTTTTACAAGAATAGCAAATTCACATCTATAACAACTCATACAGTGCCAGGGAGCACAAGTGTGGAGCGTCACGTCTGTATGTTTCCAGGAATGTATATTCTTACAGGACAGACGGATGTGTTAGTCAAGGTTTGATCAAACGTCAGGTAAGTGTTCACTGTGGCTACTCCCTGGTTCAGGCCAATGCTATATAAGCTGCTAATTCTGACCAGCAAAAGCAATTCTGTTTGAGGCCTTTAAAAATTGTATGTGTGTCTCTGTGTGTGTTTGTGTGTGGATACGTAGAAATGAGAGGGAGATGATTTTTAAACTACTTACAGAGTACCCCTACATTGCAAAGAATAAATGATCAGCTAACCAAGCACTGTCACAGCAGCACATCAGTTTAGCTGGCTGATTTACCAAATGGGGAGTTACTTTCTAGTGATTTTGAAAACTGTAATTTTAAACAAAGATCATTCTTTCCTGAAGTTTTTTTTCTTGAGCTTGTGTCAATTGTTGCGTTGTGTTGCTACAGTATAGGCCTGATAGTTTTAATAAGGGCTTTTGTTATATTCATATTAATTAGAATAGTAAAATATTGAAATGCAAAAACACTACACTGATTTTCCCCATGCATGAGTCTAAAGCAGCCTTATGTTTCACAAAAGCATTTATTTTGCATCATAACGCAGTACGGAATGAGATGAATTTTTTTTTGACCAGTCATATGACAGTAGGCAAATGAACTTTTGGTTCAATCGATAAAACTGCATCTTCAAAGAAAACCATTGCACTGCTAAAAATATTTTTAATAATGACCACAGAAGCTGTATTTGTCTCTTTGATCTCCTGAAGCTTCTTCTGGTTTTAATCAGTGTTCCCACATGAAGAACTGTGGCAACCTATGATAATAGAATCCCTATTTGCATCCATAGGGAAACAAAAATGTTCACATCTGAAGAAGGTAATTTGGTGTTCTGCCCCTCCATCCGTGGGCCCCTGCCTCTGTACTGGTGGGGTATCTTGGCATCGGTTAAGTGGTTTCTGTCCTTTCCTCTGTGCGTTACTCTCTCATTGAAGTGTTTTTGCTGTCTAATTATAGCCTTTCAATCAAATTAGAGACTACAGCATCTGGTTAGTGCCTGTAACTGTTGCCATCTGCACCTACATACAGTGCTTTCATTTAAGGAGGAGTACTTAAATTGCAAGCTCTAGCATGAACTAGAAAAATTTAGGTAGAATGGAAATGACTTAAAAGTCTTCTTACCATGCCTTGTGTGCATTGAGCAGCTGATATGGAGTCATTATCAGACCTGGCACCTTTGATTCCATGTTCTTACATTCTGCTTAAGCATTTTTCTTACTCTTCTGAATGGCTGTAAGGAAAACAAGTAAGAACTTGTTTAGTAGGCAGCTGTAACATGTAAATTCAAGGAATCTTTCTTGCCTTACAGAACATTTAATGTTCTGGCTATCACACCACTGTAATGAAACCCAAGATTTAAAGAGCCACTTTCATTTACCTTTCATTTATCTGCTTCTTGTTGTCAACCTTTAATCTTTCTGGCCACTAGTCAGCACTCTGAGTAGCTTCCAGAACTTAAAGCAAACATCTTAAAAAAATCATTGGAGACTCTGAAATGTCAATGTTTTATCATCAGCGCTTCATTCAGTAAAAAAGTCAGACTGTTACATGCTGCACTACCTTAATTTTTCAAGTGATCCTAAAGTGGTGCCTGAAGTGGCACATGTGGAGTGCAGGCAGCCCTACAGTCCCAGAGTAACAAAGGCGTAAGTGCTCATTGTAAGATCCCTACATTGAAGAAGGAACTGAGACAGATGGAAAAAATTTCTACTACAGCTGCTGTTTGATCTTCCAAATGTTGATCTGGCTCTAATAAACCTAATTGTGAACCTGTGTCACACACTGAACATTCACTCATAATGGACAACCATCCCCAGGCATATTTTTGCTTTTTCTTTCTAGTAGTTGCCACTCAATACACACTTTTCTAGTCTCCGTATTTCTTTTAAAAGAGTTATTTTTCTGTCAACCATAGCACCTGATATGTTGAAAACAGAAGCAGCCCCCGCAACACACTGCTGTCCACGTTTTCTCACTAAAGCTCATAGGCATTATTCAGAACAGGACCTGTTGGAACCCTCCAACTTTTCATGACTAGAACCACTGCAGTGGTTCAGCCTGACTAATCCTGTTTGCAGATAATCCCAACAAAACAGTAGAAGCAGCAGGGTCATTAGACAGTTAATACAACAAAATCATCACAGACGTTGATTTTAATAATGGATTTGACACAAGCCTCTACTTCAGACTATATTTGAAACCCAGCTGACTAAGATGTTGAAATACGAGGAGGTTGAACACTTCATGAGTTGAATGGTCACAGCTTGCTTTATGTCCTGCCTAAAACCCTGGTGGTTTAATACGGGTTTACACTTGACAGGGTAGTTTAAACTCAGTTTTGGGTACATGAACAGAAACCATGTGACAAATTATCAAGCATAGCGGCTTTCTCGTGCCTTCTAGAAAGCTGACAGTTTTGGCCTCCACAAAGTGCCTGTTCTTCCCTTGCTGTCTTTGCCACTGGGAGAGGACTTGGATATAGTGCAAGCTCTGTCATAGTACTACAGTCTTGCAAAACAGAAAGTCATAGAACTGATACTGATTTCCTTGAGTCACTGTGCAGATGTTAGTTAGATTCCCAGCGAAGGGCTTTATAGCCTAAAGTAACATGGAAGTATCAGCTAATGTAAGGCAGTCAGATCCAGTGGGTGCCAGAACAGTAAAGGAAATGGGATTGTTGTTGGATGGTTGGTTGATTGTTTTTTTTCTCTCCTTTCTACATGATCATAATCTACCAAAGAGAAATCAGGTAATTTGAGTAAGCAAGCCTGAGTTTTACCAGTAGTGTTCACTCCACTCTTTTCTGACTGTTTTAGTTAGATGAACTCTTCTGAATCAGTTTTTTGCAGACAAATCCAGCTGACCTTTGTTTTAAGCTCTTTTTTTCCCCACAGGATTATTGCACCAATGGTGCAAGATGAAAGAGGAGGTTCTGAGCTCCAAAATCTTTTAGGACTTCTGTCTTCAAAGTGCAGCCTGTGGATTAGAAGTGGAGAGGACAGTGGTCTGTCTGCAGACAAAACATTCATTTTGCACCTTTAACACACTGGGAATATTAATTTCACAGTGAGATCACTAAGGTAGTGTCTTGGCTGTTGTGCAACAAAATATGGCAAAATCACTGTGTAATAAATAGTATTCAGATGTTTACTGCCAAGATACTGAATATGCTGAGAGATCTGTTTTCATATTGCTAGGAATTTTATAGAAAACTGTACAAAGGATATCTCAGCAGATCTCAAAGCTGACTGTTTAAGGTAAAAGAGTGTAGAACAAAGGACCTGATTTTTTAAATGCCAATAGCTACTTAGAATGCACTTCCATGCTACGGCAAAATTATTAATAATAATTAACAAAATGAAAATTTCCTAGCGAATTCCCTGTAACACAGAAAGGTATGTATTTTATATGATAACAGCTGCTAAATTCCAAAACTAAGTTTCCATTTCAGTTTTTCTGGGATAATCATTGGTTTTACGTTGTATCTTACTGCCTCTTCCTTCCACATCTAGATGCTAACAAAACCACTACAGCTCAGATAGCACATTGTTCCCAAATCTCTTGGTAGTACAAAAGTACAAAGTGTACAGGAGGCACTGTTACAGCTACCTGTTGTCTTGCAAACAAGACCTACAGCTAAGAAGAATGAAGAGCTCTAACTCGTTCTTTTGTGCAGTGTCCTTAAAGTCCTAGTGTAGTGCAACGAAATTTGAAGAAAATCTATTTTAAAAAAAGGAAAAAAAAAAAAATCAGCTGACATGAAAATGAAAGTCAGTTGCTGCTGCAAGTTAGAGCATGGGCCAGTCTTAGCAGATCCTAAAATGGACTGATGTTAACTTCAGTTTAGTTTAGTGTGTGTGCCAGATTACCTTCAGGTATTGTAGCATTCCTTGCATTTCAGAGTAGATGTTAGCACATATTGCTGTTCATTAGAAATGAGAAGCAAAAAAAGCAACATCACTAAACTGAAGTAGATGTCTTTTATGGATATGCTTATCACTTCTTGTAATTGCTTCTTTGTAATGTATGTTGTTTTGTTTATCCAGTTTGATAATGTTTTCTTCTCTTCTATGCCAAATTCATCAACTTGTATTTTTCAGCTGACATAGAAAAACTTAATTAACTGCAAAGTAAAAAGAGGTATTTAAGAAAGCTGCAGCACTGTGGTGATTTTAAAGTGGGGTGGGTTTTTTTCCTATGTTTATCCAAGTATCTGTGGTGGCCTCAGTACTGGAAACTCAGATTTGCATTTTCAGGTAAATGTATGTAGCTCACCTTCATGGCTAAGGCAGTCAGGTAAATTACAGTAGGGAAGAGTATTGACTTGAAACTTGGTTTTGTTAAGTTAGACGGCTTTTTGTCCATAGATGATAGCAGTATACATTAATGGCAGTGCAGACACCTCTGTGCCTTCAGCAACAAAATTCCATCTAATACAATCCTAACTTGCCTAGGCATGAAAATGTGCAGTGAAAGCACAAAAACATCAGCTTTCATCTGCTGTGTAATAAAACAGTGAAATAATCATTATAATTGCACCATTCTGATATTTGTGGGGGCAGACTAAAGTTATTTCAAAGGCATTGTTTTAATAATACGTTTTCCCATCTCTCACAGTATTTCTAAATACAAAAAAGGTGTACTGCTAATATCAGGATTAAGCTGAGAGTGTTTTTTTTTTTACCTCTTTCTACTGCAGCCATACAGGTCTTTCTAGCCTTGTTTGTAAGGTATCTTGTAAGGGACACTGAGATCAGCAGCCTCCACTTAAGAAAAAGCACGCTCCCTTTCCCTGGGGCAGTAGAACATCTCTGCAGTAGTTGCATGGTCTCTGCAGAGAATACTAGCAGGTAAAGCAAGGTTCTGCAGTTAGGAGGAAGTGTTTGTGACTTTACCCAGTAATGCTGCTCAGTACTCTTTGTACTGCTTATAATGCTTACAGCAGTGTCATGCAACAGTTTTAATTCTGTCATGGACTGTTGTTTTTTTATACTACTTTTAAATAAATGCATTGAGGATAGATGTTACCAAGTGTTAAGTATAAACAAGGATAGACCTATTTATGATACATTTTAATAATTATTTCTGGAGGGTGATCACAGAACAGTTGAGGTTGGAGGTGATCTCT
Source organism: Pezoporus occidentalis (assembly GCF_034315485.1). Lineage (NCBI taxonomy): Eukaryota > Metazoa > Chordata > Aves > Psittaciformes > Psittacidae > Pezoporus > Pezoporus occidentalis. The sequence continues at coordinate 2,559,334 of NW_026912801.1, read as the reverse complement.
GGAGCTCATCATTTAGATGACTTCTGCTCAAGCACAGTCACTTAAAGCAGGCAACCCAGGACCACGTCCAGATGGCATTTGAACATAGAGATTCCAACACTTGCCTTTCTGGGCAAACTGTTCCCCTGCTCTGTTACCCTCACAGTGCACAATTTAATAACAAATGTTTTGCATTTTTAGTAAAGGTAAAATTGTTCATGCGTATGACTATTTATTTGATCAGAAGACGTCAATAATAAGACATAGCAAAGCCAGGCAGCATGAGATTTATAGTTCTATTGAGAAGGGGATGGTACATTTAATGACTAGAGAAATCATTCTCCGCTTTGATTTCTAACTTCCTGAGTATTAGGAAAACATAAATGGGAGAAAATATGGGCGAGGCAGAATACTACTGACCTATAAATTTGATCTGAAAGCATAAATGCATTAGTAGCAAACGACAGTATCATGATTGTACTCTGCCGAAAGAGGTCCTTTTCTAAAGAAATTCAGACGGGAGGAAAAAACACCTAAGAATTTTTCTAAATTGGGATGTAAACGTTTGCAAGATCCATGCCTACAATTTTTTTCACTTTATAAAGCTGTAGATATTCTCAACTTTAGTTACACTGGCACAGGATTTTGGATAGTGTGCTGATATGTGGCAGACCGACAGCATCATCCAATTTCATTTCTGGAAATTTAACAAGTTACAGATTCAACCTGATGAATAAAACACATGGAAAACAGTAAAAATACAGTATGCTTATTCAGAAAGTGCTTGTCAATTGTATGAACCACTTTTCAGACCTGTCTTATACGTTGTTTAGTAAAGTGCCTGTTAATCGTGAAAGTGCATTCAGAAAGTGCATGTTAATTGTATTAACCACTCTTCAGACCTGTCTTATACATTGTTTAGTAAAGTAATGAAATCATAATCTCTTCAATAGATGTTTGAGAGAAAACTTACATCCCAGACAGCACCTTTAGTTGCCTAAACAATGCAGGAAGTATGTTAGTGAAAGGAAACATGATGTTTTGGGATGGGGGTGGAGGGTGAGGGAAGAACAACCAAAGGCTAAACCTACATACATTCATTCTCTTTCTCCATTTCCATTTCTTCCCAGAATGTTATACAGCAAATGGGGCTGACTATCGTGGCACTCAGAACCAGACCTCCCAATATGCAGGGAAACCTTGTCTTTTTTGGAATGAAACCTTTGAGCATCCTTATAATACTTTGAAATATCCCAATGGGGAGGGAGGGCTTGGAGAGCATAACTACTGCAGGTAAGAAGTATCTTGGCTACTAACATTGCCTGATTACCCAGTATTACTTTAAACACTTGACAAAAAATTAGGAAACTTCCTATCACGCAGTGAAGAATGTCAGAACCATGGATGTCTAATAGGTTTTGGTTTATCCTGTAATCAGTACCCTGAATCTTCAAGCACCATTAGTAGAATAACTTTATCAACCCAGCTCTCACACAAAGTCCAGATCATATATCCAACCTGTATTTGGCATCATGGAGAAAGACTAGAGGTTACTTAAATGAAAAGGTGGAGATAAAAAAAATTATCCATGTCACAAGTATAGAAGCACTAGTGAATGTCTGTGGAAGACTGCAACATTATGGTTTTTATCCTCACCCACAAGCCTATTTCTGTTCTCTGTTCCGTTTCTGAGTTTTTTGCTAAGTTCTCAGCGTAAGCTTTTCAGTGACTTAGAGCTGTTGCTTGAATTTGGAAGCTCAACTGTCAGTGGTTACAACACCAGCTTAAACCATGGCAGGTCCCCTTTCATTTCCTTGCCTTCTAAAGAGAGGTAGAAGTTCTGTGGGTAGAACTTGGAGTGAAACTTAAATAAGAACTCCAGAATTTAGGAGGCAAATAAGAATAAGTTCAGAGATGTTTAGGCTCTGCAGACTCTTTTTAGCCTGCAACATTTAACTCCCTGATGTTGTGCATCAGGAAGTTACACGCAGTTTTATCTTTGCAAGGACTGACCAGCTAAGTTTTTATACCTGTCTATACTTCCTATGGAAATAGGTAGGGAATAACCTCATAGATACATTTCTTAAACAGCGATAGTCATCAGCTCATCTAGGACACTTATAAAATTGAGTGGTGTCTCTCACTGTGTAATGAGAACAGAGATGTTCAACCCATGCGGTTAAGAACTGAGTTACCTGAGCCATAGCAATGTCTTCTCCGTGAGAAGGTTCAAACCACACCTCAATTCTTCTGGAAGATACTTCTACTTGGCAGGCTATAGGCGTTCCAGGGTAGAGCCTATACAGTTGACGCCTTCAAACTTTACCATATTTAATCACAGACAGACAAAATATAACAGAGACAGAACCAGACAGTTAATGGAGAATAACTAAGAAAGCACAAAGAAGGGGTCTTGTGACATGCAGCACAGGGATGAGCACACTGATGAAAGGAGTCAGTTGTGTTTCCAGAGTATTTGGTGCCTCAGCAGGGTATTTCTGATTGGGGAACATTGGTGAAGGGCAGGGAAGAAAAAGACTTGGGATCTTTTCCAGTGGCTACATCAGTGCTTCAAAATAACATTGTTCAATGTGTTACACCAGTGGACTCTGTTTTCAGCCATAGAAGGAGAAAGCATTATTGCCAACTTCAGAATTGATGCATTTTTTTGAATCAGTTCAGCATCTTGGAGGAGCAAAAACTACACCACCTACTAAAGAAACACTATAGAAGTTGGCCATTCTCTTGAGAAAACCCTTCAGGCAGTCTAGTAGCTGATTGGCATGTGAGCACTGAAAAGACTGTTCCCCTCAAAAGCATTTTACACCAACTTCACAGCTTCACTCAGCCCAACACCACAAAGTGCATAATAATTTTCATGACATGCAGAGAGATGTGTCTCTCAGTGCACATAATAATATGGAGCTATAGAAAGGCGAGTGGCCACTGAATTAACTCTGATACAAACAGCACAATCAAGAAGGTAATTTTGATTGTTGCTGTATGTCAATATCCTAGATGTTTATGCAGGTATTCAAGTTATCCTTATTAGAGTTTCACTTTACTCAGCAAATGAGGAGCAAGAAGCCTATAATTTGGTATGTAAGCCTGAGAAATTCAATTACCAGATACAGCTTTTTAGCCTCAATCTACTGGGTGTTAGATTATCCCCTTTGAGGTGAAGTTTGACTGGAAGGTTAGCCATTTCCTTCTTTGTTGTATCACTTGGCCCAAGAGTATTCTCACAGGTGTATGAAATGATGATCCTAATGAATAAATGCTTTTTGACTTCACATTCTGTTGGAAAAGAAAAAAAAAAGCTTGCAAAGTCACTGTTTTAAGAGTGTCAGAGCATATCTTTAGCATGCAAATCTTGTCAGGGCTTCATGGGTGAAGATACTGCTGTTTTAGCTGTTTCTCGCCACTCATTTGCTTTGTGACAACAGACAAGGTGATCTTCCCTTCTCACAAGGCTTTTTTAGGGCATACTATGATCCTCTGAGGCTCAATTTTAAGGACAACATTTGAATAATGTAATTTTACACTTAAAGCACTTATCAGAAGCATGTTATCTCTGCATGGGTGGTCCCTACTTGGAATACTTTGTTTACTGCAAGACACCCTGTTATGACAGAAATTCCTCATAATGTTCGGCTAAACTTAATTTTAGCCATAACAGAATTATGTGGACTGAAGTTTTTGGAGATTTTGAAAGACACTTGATTGTTTTCTGTTTGTGTGCACTTTTGAGGTTCAAGGCAAAGATTTCTAAAGATGTTTATCACATTTCTCTGCAATTTCCTTGCATTTTAAGGCATTTATAAGAGGAGTGCCATTACCATGATTCAGTTACAGACATCTGATTTCTGTCACGCAAGTGTAAATGCCAAATTTCCTGTAAGTGTGAAACCAAAGAAAATTGTGTTATTTCCGAGTACAAGCTTTCCTTGATACTAGTTTTCTTTCTTTAGCCACTGGAAGCTCTGCCATTACACCTAAATTCCAAACACACTAGTCTTCCTCGTGCACTAGTCTGTTGAAAGCCTAACAGCAGCATTTTAATCAGCTAAATTGAAGTTAACTTACCAGTTGTCTTCAGAATTCTGTTATTTGACAAAAAACTGTTCCCAGCAGTTCAAAAATCGGATCTCCCACAAAGACTTGTTAATGTGCCCAAATTACAAGATGCAGCTGAACTGACACTTCAGTGTAGGGGGGTCTCTTCATAGAATTCATGCCGAAGTACATGATAAAAAGATTGTAGTTGGCCCTAGTTAACAAGAAGAGGTCTTATTTCAACCTGACTGTCCAAAATAACAAGTTAATTTCTTAAATGGATCTTTTTAATACAAATAGTTTTTCAAATTGTACATACAAAGAAACTTTAAATAACCTAATTACTAATTAGGTATGCACTTGTAAATGACGCTACACAAAATAATCAAATAAGCAAAGAATAATCATGGATGCATAAGGAATTATCCATCAATATATCAGATCACTGGAACGAATTTACTCAGCTTTACTGAAAAGACAAGACCTGAGGCTTTCCCAGAAGACTTGATTGGATAAATATTTTTATCATCATACATACAGAAAGTTGGAGTCTGGACTGTTTTGTACCAAGGCAGAAATCAGGTTTAGGAGTCTAAAGAACCTCTACACATGATCTTCCTCAGTACTGGCCAGAAATAGCTCTGCACCTTTTATACTTAAAGAAAAAATAAGTTAAGTTTTAGATGCTACTAGCTTGTTGTGTACTATAATAAACAGTGATCTGACCACTTTTGCATTTTTCTTGGTAAGTCAGTCCAACGAGTTAAATATTAATTGTTATAACAAGAATAATAATGACACCAAAGCTTAATAAAATTGATTTTTATGTGGGTTTTTTAAAAATACTTGATGACTTTTCACTCACACACTATTCTTCTCTTTCAGGAACCCTGATGGAGATGTGAGCCCATGGTGCTACATTGCAGAACATGAGGATGGAATATATTGGAAATACTGTGAAATTCCATCCTGCCGAAGTAAGAGCACCATGAAATTTTTTTAGGCCTGCATCTCTGTTTAAGGGATATTGGCAGTTACACCACAGTGGGTACTGATTTTCGAACAGAAACTAGGATAAGGCCAGTCAGCTTATTTTCATTTGCAGACTAAGCGATATTTTAAATGGGTCTCTGGACAAACGTAAACTTACTGAAGTGTTCCTCCATTGCTATCCTTTTGATCTCATATCAGAATTACTGGATTATATTATTTTCAAATAATACCAGACAGAAAATTACTCAAAACTTGAAGTACTGCTAGTATTTTAATCCATAAAAATATGTCATTCATTTATTGAAATCTAGAGGACAGAAATTAATAGGAAATTATGAATTAATTTTTTTACAAGTTACATGTGTCCATCATTTGCAGTTAGCTTGTAAAATGATGGCATTAGTTTAATGTGTATAACACATCATACACAGAATTGCTTGGAAGAAATAAATAGAGTGTGAGAGGACATAGTGAAAAGATGGCTATTTGTTTGGTGTATGGGAGCTCTGGTCTAGAATTCTGTTGCTTGCTAGTGCATATACTTAGCATTGATGTGAAACCACAAACTGGACTTGGGTATTTTAACAGGTCATTCACAAGCTATTCACCTGAAGCTTCCTCCTGGTATTTAATATTTTTAATGTATTACATTATTTACTTGTCCAAAATGTGGAGGTTTTGTCATGATGCTCCAAGAGCTGGTGAACTTCTCTCATGGAGACAGGCTGAGAGAGCTGGGCTTGTTCAGCCTGGAGAAGAGAAGGGTCTGGGGAGACCTTTGAGCAGGTTCCAGTGCCTAAAGGGGCTACAGGAAACCTAGAGAAGGGCTTTGGAGAAGGGCCTGTAAGGACAGCACAAGGGGGAATGTCTTTAACCTGCCAGAGGGGAGATTGAGATGAGCTCTTAGGCAGAAGCTCTTCCCTGTGGGGGTGCTGAGGCGCTGGCACAGGGTGCCCAGAGAAGCTGTGGCTGCCCCATCCCTGGCAGTGCTCAAGGCCAGGTTGGACACAGGGACTTGGAGCAAGCTGCTCTAGTGGAAGGTGTCCCTGCCTGTGGCAGGGGGTTGGAACTGCATGAGCTTTAGGGTCTCTCCAACCTAAGCCATTTTGTGATCCTATGATTCGTGACAATATGTTCCAAAATTTCCTGAATGCTCCAGGATAAACTCTTAAGAATCACATTCTTTAAAATATGCCTAAATATTAAAAATATATTCCAGATTTGCATGTTAACAAGCAACCATAACTACACATTTTAAGTCTAATAGTTTATGCCTTTAGTTGCTTTCCTAACTTCTGTGTGAGTACTCTCTAATGGATAACATGTATGCTGTTAATCATCATCAGTTGTCCTTAGGTAGGGATACTTTCAATTGGAAGAAGTATATTTCTTACTTGAAGTAAACAAAACCAAACAAAGAAAAATGGATCTGAAAAGATTTTTTTTACTTTGTTCACAGTTTGTTTTTTTTTATGAATGTGAGTGAGTCACTTCTCCAAGCAAGGCAAACAAATACATATGTGTGACCTTAAGTCAGGTGACTTACCCAGACTTAAATACAGATTAGGGAGTCTAATTTAAATAACACAAAATCATTTAACACCCCAATTCTCATTGTTCAGAGGACATCTTACTCTTATTTTTCTGATATACCAGGTCCTATTTAGGAAATGTGACCCTCCTAATTGAGAGATTTATCTTGGTCTAAAATGGAAGAATTTGCATTTTCTATAAAGACCACAGATGTTAACAAATTCTCTGGATATGGCACCAGTAAAAAAGCTGAAAGGCAAATTCTCTCCCCTCCATTTGTTCTACACAAAGGATCCTTTTAAAAGCAGCCTCACTCATTTTCTCTGTGGTGGGGAGCAGAGGATTTAAAGTTGGACAGTTACTTGCACAGATAATCCAGACTTACATTTAAAAAATGTCCCTTTGGCCAGTAGCAGCTGCTTCAAGCATTGCACTGAAACTGGATACTAGAAAAAGGAATTGCAGCAATTTAGAACAAACTGTACATTGCAAGCCCATCCAAGTCTTAATACAAACCTCATGGTGTATGAAGCTGTGTAAGGAAAAAAAAAGTAATAACCCCCAAAAAAACAAAACAAACCTTTTATTCTTTAACAGATTTTCTGTTTTCAGTAAGCATGATGCTGAATCATAGGACCATCAAAACCAACTTGTGAAGTGCATAATACAAAACTGAGTTCTGTGAACAGAAAGCAATTGTGTAAAGAAATGCTATTTTTTAGAAGTAAAAATTGTCTTACATAAGCTTATTTTCCATAATTATATTTACTACTAGAAAAGTATCTGGAGCATAATTTACTTATAAACTATAACCACACACACCACTACAATGCCAACAACATGAAACATCTTGATTGCCTACAGAGATTTGCATGCAGTGATTCACTGTTACAATAATTAAGGATCTACAGTTAAGAATTTTTCATTATGATGATGATTTCACATGATTATATCGTGTGTCTCATTCACTAATACTTATATGTAACATTTAATTCAGAAATGTGTTCTGGCATTCTGCATGTGTAAACATGCTGTAGAGAATTTAGTAATGTTAGATGAGGATGGATGGGCATAATTACAGAAGACAGTGGTAGTTACCTCAGTAGGAGCTTAGTCTTCCCTTTTCTTCCTCTCCTTCTCTTAATGGCTTGTCTGCTAAGCAGCCTGGAATGGACATAAACAAAAGGCAAAAAGGCAGCACTGAGTCCTGAGAGAACATGTGCATCTCACATGGAGAATTCAGAACCAAATGCTTTAGATGGTTTGTTTGCAATGTTGCAGCTATTCCTGACTTCTTTTTTTTTTTTATCTCTTTCTTTGTTAATGAGGTTAGGTTGAAATTCAAAGGAAGTAACTTAGGCTACCAAAACGTAAAAGACTTGCAGTCTTACTTAATTGCATCTCCATGTTTGTGGCCCACGTGAGTCTCTTGCCATAAACAGATTTCCTGTGTGCATATATGTCATCTAGTAAAGTTGACTGAAATATTGATAAAGTATTAAATAGCAGAGCCAGATAAGTTATACAGAGCTGTATCGATCACTCCAAGATTGACTTGTCCAGATTTTAACACAAGAATGAAGGGAGTAGCTTGCACAATTTGAGACAGTATCCTGGTGCAGACCAGACCAACCATTGCAAAAAGCTACAAGGTTTTTGAAAGACACATGGACGAGCTTAGCTGGAATACGGTTTGGAGCTCAAAAGGATGAATTCCATGATTTAATATGTGTGCCTTAATGTGTAATATGCAGAAGCTCTGGTGTTTGCCAAGACCTCATTATGTCATATGCTGCTTAAAAGACAAATAGCATGCTTTCATAAAAGAGGTGACATTTTAAGCACAAGAGAACAAATGGGTGAAGACAGTGTAATGGTGAGACATCACTGATCAGCATGAACAGTAATTGCAGAATATTGACTATTTCAGTTTTGCAAAGTTTCCTTAGTAGCTAGAACAAATTAAGGCAAAAGATTATGTTGAAAATTTTTAAAGCTCAGAGTAACTAAACAGTCATTACCTATCTAGAAGCACTTTTGATTCTTCATTGCTTTACATATGTATACTTACATATATATGTATATATACATATGTATATATGTACACGCATATGTATATATACATATATACATACACACACATATATACATAGGGTTGTAGGATACCCCAGGTTGGAAGGGACCTCAGGCCGTCATCTCCTCCAGCCTCCTTGCACAAGGTAGGGCCAGCTCTGAGATCAGACCAAGTTATTCAGTTTGTGAGGTTAGACCAAGTTTATCGCGTCAGGCCATGAGAACCTCCAGGGATGCAGAATACACTCCCTCTTTGGGCCCTTGTTCCCATGCTTGACTGCCAGCATGGTGAAATGATTTTCCTTGTATCCAGTCTGAACATCTCATGTTTCAACTTAAGCTCATTACTTCTTGTCCAAAACGCATCACTGTGAAGAGCCCGGCTCCACTGTTGTGACAACCTCCGTGCAGGCATTGCAAAGCTGCTGGGGAGTGCCCAGAGCCTCTGAGTGGTGCCTCAGGTTTAGGACCAGCCGTCAGTAGCCATAGGAAGAGATGGCATATCAAAATCATATATGCATGTACAGAGTAAACTTTTACGTGTGTTGCCCCAGTTCAGGGGACTGTTTATTTATATATTTGGTGTGGGACTATGAAGTTCTTTTAGATGAGCATATATCCTTCAGCTCATGTCATTTGTTGATTTGATGTCAAAGTTATCTGAAGAGCTGGGCAGTGACATGGAACTTACTATTCACTGTTGGGTTAGATTGATGCTTCTCTTGTTTATTCCAAATCACAGGACACTAATTTTGTTTGCTAGAGAAGAGAAAGTTAAAATGCTGTTGGGACACCAGGGAGACTAATTAAGCTGTACCCAGATAGTAGGCTTGATTTAGTTACACAATATAAGCAGCTTTTAAATTGCTCAGTCTGGTTGCTTAGCATGGAACATAACTGAAGTACTGATCCTCTGGAGAAAAGGCTGAAGGGTCTCACCAATAAAGTTACCTTAAAAAAAAAAAAAAAAAGTAGAATTTTAAGAAATCCCAAGTCTCCAAGGAGAATGAAGCTTTCTCAGGGTCGTGAAATCTTGCACTGTACAGAAAAACTGAGCGCTCAGAGTTATCTGCCCAGCTGCACTCAGCTGGGGTGGGGCTGCAAATGGGGATTTCCAAAGGTATGTTAAATCAGGCTGTAACTTGAAGTCGCAGTACTCATATGCATGTTGGTGCAGGGCATACCAAAGCCATAATTCTGTGCAAGCATTTATAATTTAAATTGTGTCATTCTCAGAAAATTATTTTATGAACAATATTTCAAGCAACAACATCTAATTCTTCAAAAAATATATAAATTCAGTTTACATTATGAAAATATACAATATGAATTTTCTTCCCAACTTCATTAATTCTTCTTTATAACACTATACTCATGCTCCTTAAGAGTATAACCATATATACACCAGTATATTTGCTGGTCACTAAGAGATATGCTAACCCTCTTCCTCAAAATGAGGAAGCTGCCATAGGCAACATAGCCTAAGTATGGGAGCAGGAACTCAGACCTGTTAACTGTTCCAGATGTCAGAATGATTCCAATTTTAACAGTAAACTGTCATCAGTTTACGAGCTTAGTGTATCATATTCCAAAGAATAAGGACAAACCTATCTTTGTTAAGATCAGACAAACAGAAATTCTGAACTCAAAACATTATTTCAGCAGCTGCTGCACATGGACATGAATCAGAAATCCCAGAAATGGGCCTTCCAGAATCCAGTGAAGAGATACTTTCAGGACTACTATAAAGACTTCTCAGTACAAAAAGCATCATTGCATTCCTATGGTATTTATGTGATAGTATAATAATACAGAAGCAGTTTACTAACACATGGGTTATCTGATAGAGAAAAGGACCACCTGTACAAGAGATGACTAGCTCAAAAGGAGCCCCAAAGCAACTGAACCACATGCTAACAGGCATCGGACGCTGCTTCCCCCTACCCCTCACCCCCCAAAAAAACAAAACAAACCAAACCAAAACCCCCAAACCAACCCAAAACCCTGTTGGTAAGTCAAAAACCTGAATCAGTACTGTGGGACAGTAGTGAGAGTTCAGAGTTTACTGGGTACTGGAATAACAAATGACTGAGAAAGTCAAACTCTTACACAGTCTCTTACCGCATCACATGTTATACATAGTAGTGGACGTGAACAAAAAATAATCCTTGTCAATCTGGCACAGAAATAAAAACTATCTGACCAATGAGCTGGTAACAGATTAATTCCAAGTATGTAAGCAGATACGACAAGTAGGCAAGGGATAATTTTATGCCATTAGCACAGCACTATATTGTACCCTATATCCTCTCTCTAGTAGTCATGTCTAAATTCCAGTGCTTTGATGAAAACTGCAAGAACAAAACAAAACAAAACCAGAGGACAAATTATGCATTGAAGGGTGAAAACTTTCTGATCTGCCATACTGACCAGCGAGCCTTGAAGTGTTGATTCGTACTAGTATAACTAGATGTTTCTTAAAAAAGTAATATTGCTCATTTTCAATCTCTTTTTACACACCAAAAAATATATTTTAAATTCATACCAGAATTTGAATTTTAAATATTAAGAAATTCTCCTACATAAGTATATAGACCCTCCCATAAAACTTGATAAACTCCATCCTAAAAGAGCTTAGGTTTCTTCTCTCAAGTATCCTGTTTAGAAAACTTCCAGAATGTCATTGTTTTGAAGATCAGACTGAAATCACAGTATTGATTTTACATGGTTAGGATATGAGTGGTAGTATTTTAAAACCTCCAAACCTCTGAACCCATGTAATAATGCCGGGTTTTTTTTGTAATTGTCTCTATCAAGAGAAATGAAACAGGTATTTACCTTGTCTGTATTACTGTGGCTTACAGAAACCAACTACAGAGTATTGCAGGTGTATTGCTAAGAAGATATGATGCTATTTCACTACCTGTCATTTATCCCTGGACATGTTTGGAAAATATAACAAGGATCTAGAATAGAGTAACATTTCCCATACTGCAAAATGAAGACAAGGACATATAGAGAGCTGCCTAGGAGCCAGGTAGTGCATAAAGTGGTCTGTGTCTTGGGTGTTGCCAGGCACACCTTTAAAATGACTGTTGTCTGTTATCCTTGCCAGTGCCAGGGAATCTAGGGTGTTACAAGGACCATGGAGAGCCACCACCTTTGACTGGCACCAGCGAGACCTCCAATAAACTTACTATTCAAACATGCATCAGCTCCTGTCGAAGTCAACAATTCAAGGTGATTTCTTTGAAATACATTTACAAGATATTTTCAAAGACAGACGATAGCAATATGCCAAGAGCTCTTCATCATATTTCCCTGCCCCCCTCCCCACTTTTTTTTTTTAACCTTTAGGAGGTCTAAGGTCTCCCTCTGTTCCAGGGACCTAGCCCTCTCTCTGCATCCAGAGCAGTTTGGGCAAATGACCAGTGAATAATGCCAGGATACCAGGACAAAATATGCTTGCTTCCTGCAGTTATGAGTGATAGGGTGCCCTAATTGCCCTCCGCTTGATCTTTCTCAAGTAGCATCCTGACAGCTCAAACAAAACCAGTTTGTGGTGGGACCTTTGACTAATCATACTTCTCCAAAACACACATACTCTGCCACCAGCTTTCTTGCTCATGCAGCCTCCTGCTGTCTCTCCTTTAAATATTATCCTTTCCTTCCTTATGCTTCTTTGTTGTCAAAGTTTGCAGGCATGGAGTCAGGTTATGCTTGTTTCTGTGGAAATAATCCTGACTACTGGAGATACGGGGAGGCAGCCAGTACGGAATGCAACAGTGTTTGCTTTGGAGACCATACTCAGCCTTGCGGTGGGGATGGCAGAGTCATTCTTTTTGACAGTAAGTATTGAAACAGACACAGTTTTTCCCAAAGGAGAGGCCTCAAATGTTCAGCAAATTAGGGAAAAGGGTTTAAATGCAGTGAGAACAGTTGCACACAAAACATCAAAACACCTAAATTCAGTATAAAAGAAAGCTGCTTTCCATTTCGGCATAAAATTCACATCCATTAATAATGTGAAATCGTTCTTCCAAGAAATTATGCCTGCTCAGGCAACTAATTCATGCTGTAGAGGTTGTCTCTTACTTCCCTACAAATGGTACTAACTCAGCTACCACAAACAGTATGTCATAGAAAGACTCCTTCAGAACTGATCTTACCAGAGGGTAGATACATGATCAAGTGAGGTGCCTCAAATAAAATCTCAATCTATAATAACTTGGGCTTTTTTATTAAACCAAACAGAACTTGGTATAAACCAGTTAACACCACTCTTCCTCCTTTTCTTTTCACAGCCCTTATTGGTGCCTGTGGAGGGAATTACACTTCTGCTACAGCTGTGATCTATTCCCCAGATTTTCCTGACACATACGGCACAGGCAAAGTCTGTTACTGGACCATACAAGTTCCAGGAGCATCCCAAATCCACTTCAGCTTTGCCCTTTTTGAAATCAAAGATGCTACAGATATGGTGGAACTGCTGGATGGCTATACGTATCATGTTCTAGCTCGTTTTAATGGCAAGAACCGGCCTCCCCAGACATTTAACATCTCTTTGGATTTTGTCATTTTGTACTTTTTCTCAGATGAAATTAATCAAGCCCAGGGATTTGCTATCAGATACAGAGGTAAGAGACCAACTTTGCTGTTTCTACCTTTCAATGAGCTGTTAAAGCATTTAATTAACATAAAAGATTTCTGAATTGGCAAAAAAAGAGCAAATATTTTTAACTCCCACATCTACGGGTGTTTCTTCTATCTTATTGCCACTGCTCAGTGGGTAAAAGCTTCACTAACATTTCACTGTTCAGAACACTCCAGCCAGATATGTCATAAAATAGCAAAATATAGTTTTTAAAAATTAAATCTTATACATACCTGTCAAATCAGATTGGAAAATGACAAGGCTGAAACAAAAGACAGTAGTCTGCCTGCATCTTTGTTAATCTTGGCTCTTCACAACAGTCTGTTACACTCAGAAGAAAACATATTAGTCCTTCAGTTGTACCTACTGTTATGATGAACAGCAGCTTCCAGAAAAATTTGGAGAACCCCAACTTGTTGAAGTACAGGCTTTTTCTGGCATCAAGCATAATTTGATTATTGGAGATCTATAAGTAAACCAGAGAGCTGCTTACAAGCACAAAATAAAATCCAGCTATACCTTTTAAGAAATTATAATAATCATACTCTTGTGTTTCCAGCTGTGAAGGACAACGTGCATCAAAACAAGATTCTAGTGAATCAGACCTTTTCAGAGAAGATAAATGAACAAGCAAATCTCAGCATCAGTGCAGCCCGGTCATCAAAGATACTTTATGTCATCACAACCAGCCCAAGTCATCCCAGTAGCTCCATGCCTGGTAATATTACAAGAAAATGTGGAAGCAGGAAAAACATGTTGCCAAGCCACAATCTAGAGTCACTATTTTCTTTGCCTCCTGTACCACATTATGTGATCCACTATGCCTTTTACCAATAGATAAATTTTCATTTAGTCTAATTACCACTAACTGTGCTGCTCTCATGACTTTCCAAAACTCACTTCTTGGCCTAAGTCAGTTAGAAATACTGTGAAGATGCTGACTCCTTGAGAATGAAAGCACATAATAATATGTGAATCAAAGCAGTCTCCTTACTAGAATCAGCTTCAGTGACCAGTGCATACCATAGAGGTGGCAAAAGGCACTGAAAAAAGAGTAAGCTTTTGTAGTCTGGAAGAGCCTCAATGCAGAATGTGTCCCAGTCACACCAATTCACAAAAACTACAGCAGTAATACAAAGAGGGCTCTACAAGGATGAAACAAGTTAATGGGTGTAGGGAAAATGCTACTGAGAACTCTTACGTAAGTGTCTAGAGCTCACTTTCAAGGCACCATTCAGGAAATTGACTGGTAAACAACTGTGGAAATGAGTGGAAATGCATTCTTGCTGAATATCACTTTTGGCCTCTCCTGTCTTTCAACTACCCTGAGTATATCTATGTTTATATATTGTTGAAGCTGGGCCATGATCACACTGTGGGCTCTCTGATAGCTGTTATAAAACTAGGCCATCTCCTTGCAAACACAGAGTCACTACTGGTAGCATATATCCTAGTATGTTCTTTAGTCTGCTTTTAATTTTTCCTCTGAGTTTTGATTCCTTTCCTAGAGACTAGTAAATAATTTTACTGGTATATGCTTTGATTTTCCCAGCTTTAAATTTTAGGGATCAGTCATGCATGGGGAAAAAACAGTTTTGACTGAGAGTTACACAGTTTCTGCCAGCCTTTACAGAAGATACTTACAGGTATAAGACACATCGAAATTACAGTTTTGAGTAACGCATTAGAAGGCTATGGGTTTCTTTTGGGTTTCTTTTGTGCAGTATTCTTACATTAAAAACTGTAAATAAATGAATGAACTGAGAACTTCTCCTCTCCCTCTCCTCTTTTACAGAGTGGACAATATATAGTCTCACAGCATTGCTCATCCTAAGTATTACAGCCATAATAGCAAAGATATTCCTCCACATTACCATGAGGTGAGTCTGGAGCAAAACTGGCCTTGAGAACTGACATCTCAGCTCTGTACCAAACCTGACGCACTTCATTTCTCTGCCTTATGATATTGTCAGATTGGCCATATTCAAATCTAAGTTATATATTACATATTTGTATCCTCATAAAAGCCACTAAATAAGCACATTTTTGGAACTTTCCAGTCTGTTAGGATAGCATTTGCTGCTGGAATATTTACTTTGGTCTTGTTTTCACAAAATTTGTATTTTAAGGAATAAAAAGGCTTCTCATAGTGATGTTATAGAGCAAGGAGGAAAATGTAATCAGTCATCTGGCATTGGGGGAGGAAGAGTTCAAATTATGATAATACTTTGTGGGGAAAAAATTAAAACCCCATCACAGCACAGGAAACTGGGGAAAAGAGTTAGATAAGGGCTAGTTAATATTGTCTTTTACTGAAATATCGAAAATGGTTCAAAAAAGAATCACAGAAATCAAAATCTCTATTATGGTGTGACACTTAACCAGTTTGTTGGTTTGGGTTTTTTTTGTTTTTTTTTTTGTCTATTAATAAAAACAACATATTATTACTGTATTTCTCTACACTTACACCAACTAATTTTTGTGTCCTCTAGATGGACACTCATTGAATAAAATGATGGGTGAGTTATCAATGAATCATAAATGTTGAATATTGTATTTACGTACCACAAACAGGCTTAAATATACATGGAAATATATGTATATTAATGGCAGTTAGTGATAGAATACGTACAGGCTTCTTAATATTGTTGCTTTTGTTAGGGTAGCAGCTATTCTAGCAACAGAATGCCTAACTTTTCATTTGGTCAAGAAACAACCAACAAACAACCCCAGAACCCTATGCAACTGTGCCACAGGTAGAAAGAAAAGGTGTCACAGATTTAGTGGAAAGTGACTAAAACCAGCAGCACCCCAAGCACCTTAACACTCACAGTGAATTAACACATTTTTTAGATCCCATCAGATACCATCTGCAACTGGAACAGAAGATTCCAATGAGGTTACCTCTGCTGGAGAGATCTGGAGTATATTTTACCAGCCATCCACATCAATATCCATCTTCAAGAAAAAGCTTCGAAGTCAACAAGATGATTGCAACCCACTGGTGGGAAACTGAAGTGTCTTATGTTACAAGAATCAACCTTCTTAAAATCCAGGTGACCTGGGAATAATTTTTTTTCTTTCCTCTGAATCTCATACTTGTTTTCCAAAAAGTGCATTTTCCAAAGGCTTTTGAGTGACTTTGCCTGTCTTCTGCTCTCTTGGGTACACTACAGGCAACAGGAGCAATTAATTGCAGCAGTAGTTTTGAACTATCTGGTGTTCATTGAATCTGTGGTGCTGTTAATTACTGCCTTGAGACCAGTGCACTTAAGATCTATGTAAAAACCTGTGAAACGCCCTGTACTCCTGCAAAAAGTAACTGAAGGAGTACCTGCAGGTTGAGGACTTCTTGTGTCCTGCTTTGCTGTGTAACTGTATCGTGTCAGGTTACTTTAGTCCCTTTTATCTCATGGCTGAAGACTGAGATAGGTACTGATGACCTGTTGAGCTTCCACAGCAACCAGAATTCACTAGCCTGGATATCAATGTGTCTAACTGGTTCTATACAGTAAAATGGGAGTCGAAGACTTTGAGATCAGCCTGGTTGCCCAGTGCTCTGCTGTTTCTATGGTTTCTGTTTCTAGAAGCAGAGATGTACAAATAAAATCAAATTCAGGAGACAAACACACTGGAATTTCAGCTGCAAATGTGAGTTTTGATGGAGAAATGCTTACCACGTCAGGATCTCAGAATCTGCACAAGCAATGGAGGCTTTTAAATGACTATGTTTGACCCATCATTCACTGATGATTATGATGATTTTGTTCATATTCACAGTGATCTTTTAAAACACTATCATACTCCAGACTGAAGTCCTGGATGTAAGCCTGGGACTTCTTAAAGGATTGTCCAAAGAAATTGTAAATCCACTGAATTTTTAAACAGTGAGGCTGACTAAGACAAATTCTTACTCTGAAGTTAAAGATACTGATCTTGGCAGCCTAAACTATGTACAAAGTTGTAGCCTGCTATCAACAACTCACCTATGCCAGGCTGCGCATCTGAACACACATACAAGTTGCCTTGATACTTACTTGTGAGAAGAAAAAGTGTCTCTGTGCCTGCAAAATTAAAACTGAACTGCATTTTTAAGATTAATACTCTTAACTGTCAAAGAACTAATACATCAGTGGGGACCTGATCTGTGAAATTTCTCATTGATTGCAACAGACAGCATTAACTCTTTTTCCTCTATGGTAGAATATCTGTCTGCCCACAGTGCTCAAACTTCTCATCCCAGCACTGGGGATCAACAGTGGTGATCTTCAACCTTTCAGCCTCAGCCAGTCAGACCAGCAAGATATTTGGGAAAAGCTGACAATGCAGAAATCAGATAAATTGACTGGAAAACTGAATGAACAGCTCTGTGAACTAAGTTACAGGAAATTCAGTGACAGCCATTAAAATACAAATGGACAAATGGAATAGATATCAGTTTAAATATACACCAACAGTCAGTGTATATCAGACCTGCAGTCACAGAACAACTATTAAATGCATCTGCAAAAGAGAACTAATAAACTTGTAACCAAGTTTAAATTCTTTGTAGTATCTGCCCTTCTGTTTTTAACATGTAAACGCCTACTCTTCATGAGGTCTAGAGATTTCTTTGAAAAAACAGGCACGTAAGACTAGACAATGAAATACTGTGCCTTACTTGCCATTGTAGATCTAGTCTTTTACCTGAATTTAATTCATTCCAGCTCCATTTACGTACCACAGATGAGTGCCAGAGACAGCTGAACAATACCACAACAAATGCTTAATAAAAACAAGACCTTACTGAGACAGCATTTATGGAATTGTTTATATAAAAAACGTGGAATATCATGGGAACATCTAGTACTTTATTGCATGAGCTGCTGGAAAGAATGTAGGAAAATACAATTACCGTATTGCCTAAAATCAAGACAAGGCAAGTTGTAAAATACACTTGTTACCTCTTTCGTGTCATCAGATTGGGCCAAAAAACATTACCTCTTTCAGAGCAAACAGAAAATTCTGAATTGCTCTTTTAACTGTCAAGTTTTGCATCATACTGTGTAGGGAAGGTGTCCACCTCACAGATTCCTAGCAAAACAAATTGGTTTGCTTCCTAAGCATGCTTAACATGGTTCAGTAATGGAAAACTGGGAGAAGAGTTATGCTGTAAAGCTAGATCCCTAAGAGAGAAGTTATGAGTACACTGTGATCAAGCTGTTTGCTTGCCTTATTAAATGTTCTTGAGCAGTTAAATAGTCAAACAGTCAAATGGATATTCTTAAAGCAGCTAATGCTAATAAACTGGGGAAAAAAAAAAAATCAGTGTCCCATGACTGATTTCTGCCTACTGCAGAATGAAAAAAATACAGAACTGTTTAGACTGGTCTTCAGTAAATAATGTAATTTCCCTGTAAAATTAGAGAAAGCCCATCACAAACAACAACAAAAAGGACAAATGCTGCTAATGCAAAATCAGAGAATTTAGAAACTGAGATTTTGCTTTGGTCCCTTAGTCCTCAACTATTTTTTAAATAATAAAATCGCATTTCATGGGCCTGTCTTAGGGAATGTTTACCCAGTTTCTGTACAAAAGACCCATAAAACCAGCAGTTACAGTAGATTAACTAGCCATGGCAACAACAAACGTGGCTAAGCTTACGGTATTGGACAGTGTGCAGGTAAACACACTAATAACAGTATAGAGGAAATTGTTATGTCTCCCCCACCCCCTCAATCTTTCAGATTGTCTGAGTCTAGATACTTTTAATACAGGGTCCCTTAAAAAGCACTTCTTCCTCTGCAGGCATGAGATCACGAGGAGCAGGTAGGGTTTCTGCTGTGGATTTTTAGAAGATTTGGTATGGTGACTTGTGCTCCTTGTGCAAACACTTCAGTGGATGGTGGTAAATGGCCAACGTTTGTGGCAGCCATTAACAGCACTTTTTGATGTTTGCTAGAAGGCTTTGGGGAGGGAAAGAAGAAAAGTCTGATATGCACAGCTGTTATAATCCCACAGGATTCAGCACTCAGGAATGGTCCTGTGGCACTAGCAGCTGAGTGCTGACAGCTGGAGGGCACGGACACCTTGGGTGGTTTGTGTTCATCGTGTTACCTTCCACAAACTGAAATGATGTGGAATTGTATCAGAATGGCCTTCTGACCTCCTACCTAGCAATTCCCTCCACAGGCCAGACAGGCTGCAAACGTGACATTGGCCACAATTTCAAAAGCAACTGGTTTGACAACAAAACCATCATGAGGAGCTGCCTCTTCATACGCAGGCATTCCTTCTTCACTCAGCTGGCTGCGTGGTGGTGCAGTAAACCAATCAGGTTAAAAATTACTATTGCTTTTTCTTCCCCAAGTTCCTTTTAACAGAGATGAGTTCTCTTGAGCTGCTTTACTGAGTGGTTGCACCGAGGTGAACTAGCACAGCTAAGTGGACAGTAAGCCATAGGAAAAAGACAGTTGTCTACCCCAGAAGCAGAGCAGTAAGTACTCTTGATAGCACTGCCATCGCAGCAGTTTGTGGGCCTGCCTTCTTGCTTCATGCAGCATCTCAGTTACAATAGTCTGCAGTGTCTGTGGCCCTCAGGTGGAAGGGGACAGCTGGACAAGTGGTGTCCCCCATTTAAAATCTACATTTGAAACTACTTTGTTGACTAGCTGATTTCTGTGTGTACTTTTGTCTTAATACTGTTATGTTGGGGGGAAATAGAGACTATGTTATTTAAAAACGTGTGATATCATAGTAATATATATTTATATATGTATAGGAAATGCATTATTTAATACAGCATGTTATGCTTGTATCTTGCTAACATAGGAAGAGAAAATGTTAGTTTACACTGTGGGAAAATAAATTTTCTATACACTGTAACCATAGAAAAAACATCAAACATAATTCACTGGTATATATGATACAAGAACACTGAGAAGAGGGTAACCCAGACAGTTTTGTGGCAGAATAGATGCTAATGAAACAATTGCTTTAAAACACTTTCCTTCTTTGAATCTCATTTCTAACTTGTAATTGTTCTGCAAATTCACATGCGTATACTCTCAGGACCATTTGAACATCAAACATGTCATCTGCTTTTCCAATTGAGCAATACCACAGTCTTTTTTAGGGCCTGTTTCTGCCAGACTTTCTACAGCCAGTGCAATGTTGAGGAGGTTTATCAGATTGCTCATGCAGACAACCCAGTGATACCACAGAATTATAGTCACTGTATTCTAAGCTCCCTTGGCAGTAGTATAAATGGGATATTTTTACTGATAGCTCTGGAAACAGTCCTGAATCTGCAGCCTATATCACTACAGGCCAAACACATCAGCAGACAATTGGCTGCCACAGC
The DNA here is from genome assembly GCF_034315485.1 of Pezoporus occidentalis. Taxonomy (NCBI): domain Eukaryota; kingdom Metazoa; phylum Chordata; class Aves; order Psittaciformes; family Psittacidae; genus Pezoporus; species Pezoporus occidentalis. Next base: position 2,538,703 of record NW_026912801.1, on the reverse strand, counting down.
ATGAGTGTGACTAGCTTTTCCAGTTTCATCTTCTGCTTAATAAGCCTTCTCAGGCAGCGGGAAGACTGCTGGCAGAATTTTCTAGTGCACCACTTTGCCTAAAGGAAGGGTGAACTACAAAAACAACTCCTGACAAAAACTTGTCCAACTAGTTCTTAATGCCAATGATATTTCACAATCTTGCAATGAAATATAGTCCAGTGATAGTTTCAACTGAATATTATTCTAGATGTTTATGAATAACCTTATCAATCTGCTAGTGTGAGATTGTGAGAGTGAAAAATATAACTTGTCTTCTGACCATACCATTTTATTTGTCACATCCCAACACACACATTTCACACAACTGGTACTTTATCCACTTCACTGAGGACCTGTGCTTTGGGATACAATTTGACATTCTGAATTTCAGTCTCAAGACAATTTACTGTAAGTCCAAAGGTTGTCACATGAACCAGATGAGACTGACAGGAAAACAGAATGAATACAACTTGCAGCAGCTTACCGCTGAACTCTGTATTTATACATGCTCATCCTGTGTCCAGCAAACGGCTGTAAGCAGTCATGATATAATTAAAAAAAACCAACACAAAACCAGTGAATTTCTGCAGGAGGGTTCAGCTTGTGCTGCTGAAGCACAGCCGGCAGCGAATACAGGCAGAAACTGCTGCAGTTCACCAGCACATTACAGCAGCATTGTCTGCTGCAAAGGGTGGAAGGGAGTAATTGCTGAAAATGGTTCCATACAGAAAATAACAGCACCGTTCTGAGAAGCAATTTCTGAGGTAGCGTCAAATTGAAGTTTTCAATTTACATGTTTCCAAACTATTAGAATATTAATTCTTCCAGTGTTTTCTCTACAGATTGTAGCAGCATGTAATGGTCTTTCGAGTTTCTTGCAAGATACATTTTTCTTTTATGAATTCCTCCTTCTGACCAAAATAATGCTACACTTTGTTGAAGAAATCTTCAGCTATATTTTATGTAAACATCTGAACACCAGCATCAGATATCAAAACTGTCTCCAGCTTCTTGTGTCAGGGCTCAAGCTCTCATTTTCTGGTAGAAACGCCACTGTTACAGGGAAGGTTATTCTGCTCTCCTTTCTTGCCATTCAGATTATGAGACTCGTCTTACACTGCTGCTTATTCTGGGGACTGCTGCCTTCTCTGTTGTTTCCTAAGCAACAGTTTCATTCCCCATGAGGGAGATGTATTCTTTGTTTTGAAAGAGACACTTTTGTGTGATCTGTTCCAAGTCACAGGAGTATGGCACCTCTGCTGTAAGGTGAAATACCTGGTTTCAGGTTTGCTGTTTTCTCCTTGGCCAAACACTTAGGCCAGGCTCCACACAGTATGAAGGCAGCTGTCATCCTTTTAAGGACACTTTTCTTACAGAACTCAAGTAACAGTGTTACCCGACAGCTGTCACAGCATTGGACAGATGGACCCAATATTGCTACAGCAAAAATGAGATAGTGTTATGAAACCACCAAGTGTTACCATAATGTACAATCTCATTAACAATAGCTTGCTCCTGCTGCTTCATGTTTTACCATATGGAGATGGTACATGAATTTGTTCCTTAAATATTGAACTCAAAAGAACCCCCCTGCCAAATATGAAAATACTGATTTTTTGATAGAAGTATGTTTACATTTAGTCATTTAAAAAAAAACCACAACAAATAAGAGACAGGATACCACAAACACACACAAACAAAACTAAGCACCACATTCAAGTTCAGCCAACAGCCCATAGCTGTCTTTCTCAAAGAGACCAAGTATGGGCTTACCAATGATTGTGTGGGACAGCACAATAGAGGTAAATCCTGTTGTTAAAAGCACTCTAGCCTCAAGATTTTCTTCAGAACAAGAACTGACAAAACAAAACACTAGTCAGCAATGGCAAACTGGGAAGGGTGCAGGGAAGGAAGAGGAACGAGGCCCAGATGTCACCTGTCAACACAAGCCTATCAGCCAAACACATATAGCAGGTTTTATGTGATTTTTAAGAACAACTGTTTAATGAACTAATTTGCAAATAAAATGCGTATCTGTAATTATTGGCAATTGCCAACATTCTGTTCATTAAGCAAAAAAAGGGCATGTATTTTGATTAGGAAGCACTTGCTGGTGCTGCTTAACTCCCTCCTGCCTGTTGCTCTTCCATTATTGTGCCTGTCTTCTCATACAGACCACCAGGCTTTCCCATTCCCATATTATCCAAGATGAGAATAATTGATGCTCATGCTAGAAAGTGTCCCATGCAACATGATACTCTTCAGTTCAACAGGCTGTCATCCCAAACATGGGAGTTCTCACAAATGAAGGAGAGGATTGGAGAGAAGTAAGGCTCATTTCTTGGCTGAATTCTGAGTGCACTTGAACATGGATGAAAGAAGGGGAACGTCAAAGGAATTACCAGGTAAAAATCTTAAAGTGAGAAACTGGAAGAGAAAACAAGATTTTCTCTTGTGTATCACTGCATGGGAAATAATTGTATGGAGGAAAACTGTTTATACAATAACATATAAACACCCATTACTTAAATACACACATTACATAAATACGTACATGTACACACACATGCAGGTTGGTAGCCACACACATCCAAGCCCCTCTTTTTTGCTGTCTGCACAAACATCTTTGGTCAAATTATGCCCTCTGTCGGCATAACGAGAGTAGCACAGCACGGATTTTCATTTCGGCGGGACCAGGGTAAGGACTTGGATTTAGTTTGATTCTTCAAGCCGTGATTTACCCAGTTGTACCCACCTGCACAATGCTGGCTCAGGACTCGAAACAGTATTATTCTGTTGGATTATTTTTACCTGAAACCAGAACTAAGTATCCCTGCTACAAGCAACAGGCAAGTTCCAAACACAAAGGAGGATGCTTTCCAGCAGATGTCACTCATGTGCCTGAAGGCTTCCGGGGCTTACCCCCAAGGAGCTCGCTGTATAATGGCCCAAGTGCTGTCCTGTTAGTCAAGAACACGAGCTCTGCCACACTGCGGTCTCTGCTTCAGTGCATTTCCTTCCCTGTCTCCCCTAGCAGAGCTTCTTCACCCATCTCTTCCACAGCATACTCTGGTGCACGGCTTTCCTAACTTGTCCTTCTGTGCCCTACGCTGTCTTTGCCTTCCTTCCTATAATCGATGTTTCCCTGCAGTGAGTATCTCTAACTTCCCCCCTCTTCAATAGCAACATCAGCCCTCTGGGCTGAAGCAACAGGCAGCCCTCATGTAACACAAACACTGGGTTTGTGAGACTACCTGGGGACAGTGTTAGGAAGGCAGATGAAACTGTCAAGGACTAGACTGACACTGCACCAATACCTGGCAACAAAAAAGCTCACTTCTGCTTGATACTCAACTGCGGCATTTGCCAAAACTGAATGGTGCTGAGACAGATCATTACGGGTTGCCTCCAGAAAAAAGCCACTTCTGAATCTTTTATTGTGATTATGTTAGGATCTGTGTGCATGGAAATACAGATTCACTTACCTATTACTTAAAAAGCTGTTTATATTAGAGTTCGTATCAGTATACGTAGGACTACACTTTGGAGAGCACAGCTATCCATGTCCTTTCCCTCAAAACAAGAAGTACAACTTCCACATGTATATGCAATAAAACTGTATTTTTGTGTAGTTTTGCCTTTTTTTTTTCTTTTTATACAGACATTTGTACACTTTCTTACAAAACTCACGTAACTACAATGTTTCTTGTATCATTTTTGGTCAGCAAGTACTGTAAAATCTTTGTGTGCAATTATCATGTATTTACAGGGCCTCATGTTAGTGATTTTTCAATGATTATTACAATATTGTCACACACTCTCAACATAAGACATGGCTTAAGATAAATATATTAGTAAATAAATATTCTGAGAACATATTTCCATAAATGAAATGTGCTGCTATACATACACAGAATATATACAAGATGTTTCCTAGCTTTTAAAACATTTTTAAAATGGTAATGAAGGAGAAAGAGCCCTTTGACCATATTACAAATCTTTACAGCAAATTTTATACAAAAATTTTAAGTGCTATAACTTTAATTAAAAACATTTTAAATAGTGCCTCATGAGCCAAACACAATGAAAACTGTTCATGTAAGTAGTAGAAAGGCATTTTGTTACAAAACCATCTGTACAGACATACAGGTAGCAGGGAATTAACTAAATGTTGACTATAAAACTAACCACAGTATCCAGGCATAGGGTACCTCTGCGCTAATGCCTGCCAAGACCATTGTACTGGCAGATTTCTACAGCAAGTGAATGAGACCAGTACATCCAAAACCACCATGAGCCTGAATATTCAAATTTCTTTTTATAACCACATTTTAACACAACATGCTGTGTAGTTACACAGTACGGTGCATCTTCGGTGGCCTTTGGCTGTGCCTCACAAAACAGGAAGCAGAATAACCAAGGTAATACACCATAGCTTCTACAATGCATTTCTTTTGAGTGGAGGAAGGAGAAAAGTAAGACTTGAAAAACAATCAAACAAAACCTCCAAACCTTTCAAGTTTATTCTCCCAACACATACCACTTCAGTCATTCAGAGAATGAATCATTTTTCCATAAGCTTTATACACAGAAACTGTGTTTACTGGAATTTTTCTCTTAGCCTTATACCCAGCTATTGCCTTCTATTAGTTTTCTGAACAGCTAGATTTTGGTGTTTGTTCATTTAAAAAGACTTAATGTGAATGCCTTTAAATAGAATTATTTTTTTCCTAACTTATTCAGTACAGAAAGTAAGTAAACAGATTAATCTATTTGTTGTTTCTTAGATGTTTACTTCTTTTGAAAGATTTCATTTGGGACTACAAAGCAAACAAGTTAACTTTGCTGGTTCTTACGATTAGCCCAGTGCTGTCAAGGACATTACTTTGGCAAAAAGATGTAACATGAAGGGTACATCTTTTTTTTCACGTCTTTTAAGTATATCCAAAGCAAACTGAACTTTAGACAGATCTTTGCAGAAGACTAGCACTGTGGGCATTAAATAATTAGTTTCCCTTTAGGAGAATTCCTGCTGTGAATACACCAGACAGGATGACACTGTGTCCTCAGGCACATGCAGCATGACAGGCAACTTAAACCATGCTATGATAGCCTCTTAGTCAGAAGCTGCTGTTTCCACAGGAAACGACTGCTATCAGAAGTGACGATATGTATTATCTCATGATAACAAACATCCCCACTAGTACAAGAACAAGAACGAAAGTATGTGCCCAGGCTAATGCAGTACAGAGAGCACTCTGTACACAAAACAAAAAAATTAAGCACAACTAGCTGGGCCCAAGAAACCTTTAAAACAGATCAATCTATGGAAGCTACATCAACCACAGCAAAGAAAACATTGATTAAACCAAGTCCCTCAGTTTTACACACACGCAAAAGGTAACAAGCACTCCTTCCCTTAGGCATGCTTGCAGTCTTTTAAGAAAACAAGACACCTGACCTGTTTCCAAAATGAGGCAGCCAAGCTGCAAGCTCTTGTTTTCCTGCATATGCCACCATTCCTCACAGCCGTAACATGAGCTACAGGTGCCTGGAGAACTTCCTATGGAAGGCAAGGCTCATTACCTACAAAGGTATTACCCTTTCTAAACACTCCCTTGTAGAATCTGTATGAGGGAGGGGTCCCCATCATTCTTCACCAGTCAGAAGATAAATGAGGTCCATCGTTTAGCAGGAAGTGAGGAGGAAAACATTCAGAGCTATCTGTTTCCCTACCCCCACTCTGTTAAAATTAATCATAATGGCAGGAGACCCTTCCTAGTTAAATCATCAGAGCAGCATGAAAAGGGGAGAAGGGAAAAGGAGAAAGGAGACAGTCCAATGCTTCAGCTTCCTTAAAATTGCTCATGTAACTTGCTGGCTACTAAGATTTGCCACTAGGATTAGTCAGTATCTGAGCATCCATACAGAAGCTGTATCCTTCTGGACTACTATATTTCAAGGTGCTATCTGGTTTCTAAGGCAGATGTAGCCCTGAGCTTATCAAAGGCTGGACTCCTTTATGTAGGAGGTAACAGCATCTACATATAGCCTGGCTTATTCAACACACCGTGTTACATCTCAGCAAGAGCTGACACGGTCACTTCTAAAAAGAAAATATAAATAACACTTTGTTATTAATATAGAAATGGCACTAGAGCTCAGAAATGCTCCATACCATGTCCCTCATGGGCTTTGCTCACAAATGGAGGCCTGAAAGCTTCAGGCAAGAGGGACAAAGGAGACAACCAAGCCAATGTGGACACAGAGGAAGAGGAAGTGGGGGAGGGACTTCTCCACATTACCACTTTTGTCTGTTTGTCAAAGCTTAAAAAAATCAGCTTCATGAGAATTTGAAGTCTCTGATAAGCTCCACTTCTCCATCTGGGATCATCTGGACAGGTCTAGTCACCGATTTGGCTTCTCTCCAAGGGATGAGATCCAGCACCTGAAGGATAAAGAAAACTCAGGAACACTGCATCTAGAATACTGCATCCAGTTTTGGGGGTCCCACAACAAGGCACTGATTGTCTGATGCAAATTCAGCAGAGAGCCAACATGCTCGGAGGGCCGGAGCACTTGCCCTGTGGGAAGAGGCTGAGGTACTGGGGTTTGTTCGGCCTGCAGAAGAGGAGGCTCCGGGCACTCCCCAGCAGCTTTGCAATGCCTGCACGGAGGTTGTCAAAACAGTGGAGCCAGGCTCTTCACAGTGATGCGTTTTGGACAAGAAGTAATGAGCTTAAGTTGAAACATGAGATGTTCAGACTGGATACAAGGAAAATCATTTCACCATGCTGGCAGTCAAGCATGGGAACAAGGGCCCAAAGAGGGAGTGTATTCTGCATCCCTGGAGGTTCTCATGGCCTGACGCGATAAACTTGGTCTAACCTCACAAACTGAATAACTTGGTCTGATCTCAGAGCTGGCCCTACCTTGTGCAAGGAGGCTGGAGGAGATGACGGCCTGAGGTCCCTTCCAACCTGGAAGATTCCTATGAATACCCTTCAAAACAGCCCTGGCAAGGCAGGTAAGGAATACCCTCTACATTCTGCAGGAACTTCTTTTTTCCCCCTTGTGTATGTTCATAGCAGAGACTTTCCCACATCTTCTACAGCAATTACAAGGTTTTCAGTCTTTTCATTTTTTTTTAAGACAGGGACAGCCTGACTGTCACCTCCCAGCACTGTGGGTTTGCCCGCTTATGCAGCTCACCATATGGAAGTGGGTCCCTGGCTGTGGGGGCTCTAATGAGGGACTTGTACTAGCAGTCATGTTTTCTCCTCCCCACAAAGGATGTGTATGAACACTCTTACAGGGTTAGATAGTAGACTGTCATGTTTTATTTCTCTAGCTATGACCAAATGGATACAGGTAACAAGAGAACCCACTTTTGGCTGAAGAACTACTCAATAACCTACTATCATGCAAGGGATGGCAGTAACTTTTATGGCTGCAGGTACCCAGGAAGCTGGCAGCACTCCATATACTAGGACAGAAAGGTTGCAAGCAATCAAAAAAAGCACATGTGTTACCTGTGGCCTTTGTGGTCACCATCAGCTTCTGGGAGTTCAAAGTGGGACTGGGAAAGAGCATTCCAGCTTCTTCCTCCCGAGAGTAGTTCTGCTGCAGAAATGATGTTGCCTCATAGCAGACCTCCCTCTCGTCCTGTACCTCTCCTATACCTTGGCAGTGCAGGTAAGTATCTAGCTCAGGTGTTCCATCCCAGGAACTACAGCCTGTGTGGGTCCCTTGGCACTCTGCAGGAAGGATCAGCTCACAGTCTCTGTCTTCAGGAATTATGGGAATGCGTTGACCCAGATCATAGACACTCTTACAGCAGCTTGGCAAGGTGTCATCAGGAAGCGTGTACTGCACATTCACTGCATAGTCTTCTGTATAGCAGCCACCACCTCCGCTGCCACTGTTGCTACTATAGGCTACCTGCTTCTCTTCATAGAAGCAGCAGGGCAACCCCTCATATTTTACTCCATCTGTCCTACGCAAGTGGTCTGAGTTAATACTGTACAAGCCCGGGATGTTCCCTGACTGTGGTTCTATTCCTGGGCCACACGTCCCCCACAGTTGAGAGCTAAGGAAGAGTGCATTGCAGTCAGCTGTCCCATTGCTAGGCTCCAGGGCAGAGTGCTGGAATTCAAAGCAGTATGCACATGCTTGCTCCATAAGTGGCCCTGCTATCTCTGGATTCTTCCAGTTCCTTTTAACATCCAAGGCAGTACCAGGAGTGGCCTCATGTCCTCCCTCTGAGGTAGTGCCATTTGCATCCCTGTGCTCAAGCGAGGAATTACTGCTGTAGTTCATATCCATGCTGCAATTAGACAGTTGGTCCCCTGAGGAAGAAGCTGGCACAGGCCGGCAGTCAGCACCCACCAGACTGTGACCATGAGCTGGGAGCTCATCCTGGTGGGGGCCCTCCAAGAGAACAATTGCACCCCTGTTTGCACCACCAACCTCACCTACTCGGCAAGGGCTCTTACTGCGGTAAACGTATGGGTCATAGTCACTGCTCAAAGAGCTGCGGAAGGTGGAGCAGCTCCCATAAACCCCCTGGTTGCTGACCTCTGTGCAGTCAACCATGGAATCACTAGAGGAGCAGTGACACTGACCAGAACTGCTGCTGCTGCTGTCACTCCCAGGGCAATCAGCCAGATATCCACTGCAGACTGAACGATGCCCATGATAGCAGCTAAAGCTGGAGGTACTGCCACTCTCCAAGCGGGATGAGGGCACTACATGTACCACAGGAGGGAAAAGCATGCTGCTACCAGGCTGAAAGGCACGGGAAGGACCCTTTGAGGAAATGCCAGCTGGAAGCTGTCCATCTTGCTCAGGGTAACTAAGGCCTTGGAAGTAGTAGTGCTGATACATGGTCTCATATTGGGAAACGCATGCTGCTTTGGAAAAGTTGCGCCCAAACTTGGATCTTCGGAAGTTGTGTGCTGGAGAGTAAGCCCTATGTTCCAGGCTACAGTGATGCATGTTTGGTCCATGGTCCAAATGAATAGGCTGGTAACTTCGGATATAGGCTGGGGACGGGGCTTGGTAGAGGCTCTGATCACCATGTCGCTCAACTGTAAGCACCGTGATGGGGTTTCCATGAGGGTCCATGCTTGTCCGAGTAGGATATGCTGTTATCTGGTTTGCTCTGTGCACTCGGCCTGGGTAATGGACAGGCAGAATCACCCTCTGCTGCCGGCTGCGTGCTGGGTTGATGGATTCCAAACAGACTGGACCTGCATTTCCCTTCTTCTGTTCTGAATGAGAGAAATCAGAGTGGAGAAGTAGGAGGGAATAAAAAGGAATACACTTTGTGCAAGAAAGGATATTTTGTTCCATTATACTACACAACAGAGTTTAAAAAAAAAAAAGTAACAACTTTTTACACAGAAGGAAAAATAACAAAATAAACTCAGTCAAGAGCATCTGCCTGGAAGCCTTTGAAACACTCAATTGGATTTTCATAAAATGGAAAAGAAGTTAAGTGATTACAGATACTGTTTCCATATGCAAAAGCTTCTGCTTACACAATATTCCTGATCTTGCAGGTTAAGAGCCAGGCTGGCAGCTACTCCTCAAGTTTTCGCTTTACTCTTTATTTTACATAAATGTGTATTAATAGAAAACTTTTTCAAGACAGAGGAAATGGAAGGGAGAGCAAGTAAGGGAAACTACCTTCCAAGCTACACCACCACTGGGAAATAAAAAAACAGTATGTTGTCTTGTCTTTATAATTACAAAGAGAAAACATAGCCATCTAATCTATCCGTTTCTCTTTGCATTCAGCAGCTGACCAACACTGCCCTCTGCAAGGCATCAAACCCATAGCCCCAGAAATGTGACCTGTTACTCCAGGACACACAGTAATTTTAAAAGAATTTAACCTTAACTGTATTTCTAGGGTTGTTCAACAATAAAGACTATGAGCTCAGGCACAATTTCTGTTTCATCATGTAAACTGTTAAGCCCAGAGTGGATGAGAGCATCTTTACTGCAGCACTTACCTATGATGTTATGGCGGCAGTGAGGGCAGGTGTGATGCTGCAGTAGCCAAGGATCCACACATTTCTTGTGAAATCGGTGAGTGCAGGGAATAACACGCAGTTCCTACAGGAAAAGACAAAGGAAAATGAAAAAGTATTCCTTCCTAATGAGTGAATTTTTCACAACTTACTCCTACTTTTTTTCAGTTACTAAACTGATAATTTCCTCATCTTTGAGTGATAAGGAAAAAACGCTATCTGTTCAACACAGCCAAAAGCACAGCAGCTAGTGATCAGCTCTCACTAAAAGAACAGTCTATTCTTCATTAGAATTCCATGCAGATAAACCACGTTTCTTTAGGAACTTTTTGCTGTGTGTCCCTATGGCCTAACACTTTGAAGGAGCCCATCATTAAAGTTTTCCTTAATATATTAAATGAACTTCAAAACCAATTATCAATAGAGTCCATTTAATAATGCATCTTACCTACAACTATTAACAATGGAAAACACTCAGGGAAAAGCAAAAACACCACAGCGTATCTGATACTCTTTCCCTGCGCAGCACTCTCATCCTCCAGCTATTATCTGTTCACAGGATTTCCCTGAGCCTGCTGGATGTGTAATAGTTCAGAAACCCGAAACAGATCTTTCTTTCAAGTGCATCTTAAATGTCCCCATGAGCTGTGGTTTTGAATTTGTAACATGCTTTGGCAAGAAGTTCCACAGGGCTACTACCCACTGACAGAGAAACAGCACATTTTGATTCACTTTGCATCCCAGCAGTTTCATTTAATTGCACTGGGGAAAAAAATGAATGTCTGATTCCTGTTCATGCCCTCCATTCACAATTTGTATTCCCTCTGCCCACAGTCAATGTAGAACTAAACAGTCCTAGTCCACTCAAGCCTTTTTTTTTTTTTTGGCACAGAAACCATTCCAAATCTTGGATCACTTCTTGACTGCCTGTTTCTGAAGCACCTTCATTTCCAGTATATCTTTTGTGAAATGAGATCAGAAGTGCACACACCACTCAGTATAAGAGGATGACTGAACTTACCTGGTGGTGTAATTAGGTTTCCTGTTCAGTTCTCTAGATTTCCCTGTCTCATTTCTAATGTCCAGTTTGCCTTTTTGACTTCCACGATGCACTGATTGCTTTCACAAAGCTATCTAAACCAGCTGCAAGATCTTGTTCCTGAACAGTAATGCTCACCTCACAATCCATCATTAATACATGTGAAGCTCTTCCCTATGCATATCACTTCCTTCTAAAGTTCATGCATGAATTTCTTATCCAGTCAGTTTTGTACAGTGCTTCTGAACTTCTTGTCTGCCTTCATCCTTGCTACTCTGAATAATTTCCCATCACCTAACTTTATTATCTGTCTGCAGCTTGTAACACTCCAGTACTGCAGCTGGTATTTTCTATTGCCTTATAAATGATTAATCTTTTATGAATCATTTCAAAATAAAGTGTCATCAATTGTTTATATGGAAGTTTAAAGCAGTGATTATTGACTGCTTCTATTCTATGGAGCCTCTTTCTTATTTCATCCTTTCATTGCTTCCTCTGGGTAAAACTGTGTCACAGAAGGCAAGCACTGACATCAATGCAGTGATGGAAACTGAGGAGTCAAAAGATGGTTCCTGAGCCTTCTGCTGTCTCTTCCTTCTCTCTCCTCTCTTTTCCCAGCAGTGCTATATACCTGACATTTTAAAGACAAGGTGCTACATCAGAGCTTAAGCAGCAAAACATGAAATGTATCCCTTATGCCAATGGAGCTGGCACACACCATGACCTTAGCACACCATTTGTTAAAAGTACTGAAGAGAACTAAATGCTGAGGTAATCTGGACCCAGAAAAGCAACTTAATGGAGGTAGCAACTTGCAAAATTAAATCCCTCACCTCTTGCCTTGTAGTACGGAGAAAAGCCCTTGAGATTCCTTTGAGAGCTACAAGAATGCAGGCTGAGCTGGCTACTCAATGTAATCAGTCTGGCAAGTGGTACAGCCAGAGCACAGAATGTACCCAACAGCCAGCTGCGTACTACAGTGCTAAATTAAACCAGATTCATTTCAGCCCATGTTGAAGAAACCACTTATCCTTTACCTCCCCATCAATGTACTTCTCCAAGCAGATTGCACAGTCAGAGGTGGAGCTGCTGCTGAGTGTGTCCAGTGCTCCACAGCTACCTTCCCGATGTCCCTTACTTTTGGACTTAAACTTCCGGGTTTCCATTTTTTCCAGTGCTTGCACTGCAAGCCTGTTCATGGAATTCTACAACAGAAGAAAGGAAGAAATACGAAAAAAGGAAAAAAAAATACACCAAAACAATAAAACAAACACCCCAAAAAATCCCAACAAATAGGCAATGGTGCTGCATAAGGGACTATAGTGTAGTAGCACAGAAACACCACCATATCATATTAATGTTTCTTACCAAATCATACACAGTCCAGATTAATGTTTAATTTCATAAATTAAGCAGAGGGAAGGCTAATTAGAATTTATATCGGAAGCCTCTTAAAAAAAGAAGAAAAAAAGTATGCCACATGCAGTAGTGAGAATGGTACGTTACTCTGAATTGAAACAGGGTGAAAGAGCTGACATCTGGGATACACTGCAACTGCTTCACTAATAAGCAGCAACTACTTAAGGCAACATATGAGTTCTAGCCAGGAACCTTTTTAACTGTCAGTATTGATGGTAATACCCATTATGCTGGGTACCACCATACTAGATGAAGCAGTACACGAGAGAGGGATTAAATTGAAATGTTACTAAATTAAATTTCCCCTCCCCCTAAATTTAATCAATAGAAGTTTAGGAAGGCAGTGGGCCGTTTTCCTTTTACTGGAGTATTTATCATCCCCCTTTTTAACACTGCTGTTGGCCCACAACATCTTTTTGATTCCCACTCAGTATGTCCAAAGCAAGAGTCCTAAGCATCTACACTACTTTGCACTCCTTCTACATGTATATACTGGATAGTTTTACCAGTACAAACCTCAGAGTTTGTTAGCTTCCATTTGCTTTCCTTGTCATGTTTGACAGGACAAACCTCAAAGTATTTCACCCAGAATTTCTCCTAACTAAACTTTTCACCTTGCAAACCTCTCCCATTAAGAATCAATACATGTTATTCTATTAAAAAGAGCTGCAATTTATTTTAAATTCTGAAATCCTCTCCACAATATAGCAACAAGAGCTTGGACTTCAACTAGAAGTACACCAGGGCTACTAAATCAACCTCTGAACAACCAAAAATCTTATTCCTTCTCAATGATTAAATGGACTGCTTCTGTACTTGTCATTTCAGGATTTAACTGAATGAACATCACAGGTCAATGCAGATCTCCTTTAAAGGCATTTCTTAATTCTTCCAAAGGTCTACATCCATGCAGAAAAGCCCTTTCACAAAGACAGTTATTTCAAGTAAGTGGCCAGCACTTCCAAAAGAAGCGAGCAAGTTCTAGGACAAGGTAAGAAAAGCTAACTTTCAGCATTCAGTGAGTAACCCATTACTGCTCTTACCTGACTACGTCGCTGTTTTAGTTTGATCTTGACAAGAAGAATAAGGCAAACAAGAGACACAACCACAAAGAAGGCCAGGAAAATTCCCATGTCAAAGTACTCGGTTGGTTGCTTAAAAAATAAAACAAAAATAATATTTTTCCTTTCTTTCGCTCAATTTCCTACCTGTTGTTCCCTTCTCTACTTTCCCAGTGGTCGTTGTCCAATGTACACAGTCACAATGGCAAAAGTACACACTGTTCTGTTCATTAACTGGGGTTCTAGGAGTCAAAACCTGGGTCTCAAGTCACTGCACAGTATGCCAGTCACTAGACAGCAGCTTTACAGTGTCTCTGAACCAATCCCACAAAGCCCAGTTTTAACTGAGTGAATCACACCCTCACAAGTCTTCACAATTTACTGGTTTGCTTCTGTACTTAAGTGAAGGAAAAATAAACATTAGAATTTTCAGTGAATGGCCCACTTCATAAATACATTTCTTAACAGAAGAATGCCATAAAAATACTGCAAAAGCAAAGGGACAACTGGGACACGGATGACCTCTAGCTTTTTTGTTCTTCTGTAAACCACATGTCTGAAAGAAAGTCCAGAAAAAACATTTTGTATTACCATTGCAAGTATCAGGTATAAATTAATCTATGTTTAAAAATACCACACAGAATTACTAACACAGGGTATGCTACCTTACAAGTCTGAACTACCAGGAGTGTGCAACAATTGAGTTAAATAGGAAAAAGGAAAACTTCTATTATATAAAATTTTTGGCTATTTATATATTCAGAAGAATCCTCATGAAAGACAGCAGAAGCCATGTTGTAGATTCTATACTGACATGAAGTGTAGCTGCTTGTCCATAGTGCAGCTGCTCAACTTATTCACGTCAACAGAATTTCCTATGTATGATGCTCATGAGGAGCGTCAAAACGTCATTGCACTCAGTGCTGTTAACAAGCACTGCATGAAGTAACAGCAGGGTAATACCTAGATAAAGTTTCTGAAAGTCTCACCCGTGGGGGGCGATGCTGAATCCTTGCTCGTGCCACTTTCTGCTTGTTAACGATGTTCATCAGCTTGACAGCATCAGCTCCCTTCACATACACCACTGGTCTCTTCAGAGGGTCCTCTGAGCCCTGGTTCAGCTACAACAAAAAAAATCATCTACTCAAGAGGCTCATTTCAGGAAAACAACCTTTCTTTGGACAATGGAGAGAAAACTAAAGGAATATGAATGTGGAATTGGTTCAAGCACCAGCTGTTCTTCTCTAGCATAGACCTTCACTTAAGTATTCCACAGACATAAACCTGAATGAAACTTTTGACTTAAGCTGCTTTATTTTTACTGACCAAAACTCAGATTAAGGATAAGCAAACATTATTTCTGAACAGCAGCTTTAACTTAACTGCACTGTATACTGGCACATGTATTAATATTTCAGTAAGTTAAACCTCAGAATCAAGAACAAAAAATGTGCACATTCAAAATAAAAAAATAAAAAAAAAAGAAGAAATTGGCCATGCTACATTTTCTAAACCTTTGTCACTTCAACTTTGCAGTTACATTATTCATGTACAAACTTCTTTGGCTTTCTGAACTATCTCATATCAGAGTCTCGCCTTCCAGGCTCTTTGTGCCTAGCCAATTTCTTAAGATCAATAATTTCTGCTACTTAACTCAGCAAACTCATTCAAACAGTATTTTGGGCTCTAGCAACCAGTAGAGCCATTTATTACAGAATAGGAGCCTCAAAGACCAAAGCATGAGTAGAGAGCTTAATTCAGCCTTGAACGTCCTTCCATGTACAGCTAAGTTTTTTGAAAGGCCAAATCAAAGAATCAGAAAACAATGCAGATGGAAGGTACCTCATGAGTCCCCAAACTCCTGGTCAAGGCTGGGTAAACTATGACAGGAGACCAGGCTGCTCAGGGCTTTAATTAATCAGACATTGAAAACCTTCACATGTGGAGACTGCATAATTCTCTGGCCAACAAATAAAAAAACCCACCCTATCTGCTGAACTATACATCAGAGAGGAAAATAACACAACAAGAGAACTGTTCAGTTACAGAGCATCACCAACATGATAAATTCATATAGCTTATTCTGACCCACAAGAAAAATCCTAGTATAGTGGCGGGCTGATAAGAAACAAGCAAGGTACTGACAAGTGAATGGAAATGATACAAAGGAAAGAAGAAATGATAGGAGTGTGAGTAAATTGAAGAAGAGCAGCGCATGGCAGAGATACCATATCTACCTGCTATTGCTGGCTAAAATATGTAGAAATTACCAACTGACTGTTTACATCATGCTGTTTACAAAGTACTCTACTTAATCTGTACAGATGTTGGTGACAGACTTCTTTGAGACTTTAAAACAGATTCTTCCTAGTATGTGACTGGGCTTCTGAGAACACTGATCAAACTATTTTAAGACAGATGTCATACGAAGAACTAAAAACTAACAAGTAACTTGAATCTAACTCATGGATCCTATGTGTCTAGAAAGCTTACTGGCCTATGGTAAAATCCAATCACTGTCTATATGTTCCCAAACACACATACTCTCTCAAGCTTTCTTGTCTAAGAAACAATTCACCTGATTCCTCAATAGCTTTTGCTGCTTCCAGACTCTTGCCAAACATGATGCTCTGTATGCTGTTACTCTTCTTCAAACTATGCAAAACTAAGAAACAAATCAGACTTCACAGAGCATTTCTAAAAATAAAAGCTTCATTCTTAATCTACAGCAGAAGACACTGAGATCAATGAGAATAAAGCCCACAGAATCTGTACTTAAAGACCTTCCATTTCGTAGCAATTCTACTAACAAATTGTCCAAGGACAATTCTCCTAGTCAGGCCTCCTTCCTATTGCTGTTCACTGACAGGCAGGTGGGACTGCTCTTCATAATACTGCACTCCTCCCTTTCAAAGCACTCTCCCTCAGTTCTATTGCTTGGTAACAACCATACCTGGGAAAGCTTCCTTAACAGTTCCCCTCAGTGTCTTAGGATACCTTCATCTGAACCAAAGAGACTCCATATTAACTAATGTTGGGTTTTCCTCTATTGTTATCCATCTGCCATTGTTCTCCACAATTCCACTGTGAGGGCCAAGATGGTATTTATTTTGAAGAAAAATAAATTAGTACCCCTGATGCCAAGGGTTCCGAAGACTTTGGCTGAGAGTCAAAATGCATGAAACAAGTGTCCAGAACAGCACGAGAACAGAGCCAATCAAGTAACTCTTATGTGTGGAGTATGAAAGCTGGTCTAGTCACTCTTCTCCTGTTTGTATTTGCACAGGCTACTGCTGTCCTCAAATGGAGCCTACTTTGTCAGCTACTGCACTAAGCCACTAAACTCCTTCCATTCTATTGGTACACCCAAAATACTCAATCATCTACTAGTTTTCCAGCTACTGGGGACAGTTGCACCCAGTTTATTATGAAGAATCAGGGAAGGACAACAGTTGCTGGTAGAGGGAAGAAAGCAAGAGGCAGTAACTCAGCTTTGCAAGGTCAGAGCAGGGTGGCTGGAAGTAGCTGGAAGCTGTAATACAGAGGAAAAATTGAAAAAGATAACAACTTTGTGCAGATAATTTTTCTCCTTTTATACACAGAAAAATTATCCCTGATAATGTTTGGAAGATCAAGGCTGTAGCCTTGACGCACATGCAGAGCACAGTTCTCAAAGCATCCACTGCACACAGGCTCTGCATCCCCTTGTCCAGGATGCTCATTTCAGAATTAAAGCCAGCCCTTTTAAAATATACATTGCCTCTCTCTTCCCCAAAAAAGTTCAAGCAACACTTATATATTCAGCCTCACTTCTCACTTGTCTCTGCTGTAGCACAAACAACAGTTCTAAGACAAAACCAAACCAAACCAAATGGAGACTGTTTTTCTGCTTGTTATATTTCTTCTCTCTATTCAAAACTCAGAATTGGCTGGGAGAATCTTGTCAAAGCATTTCACAGAGTATGGCCTCATCCACTTCAAATGAAGAGATGGAAATAGTACTGAGATTCCCCGAAAAAAAAGAAAAAAAAAACCCTGCCTGTCCACAAAATACATAGGCCAGAAATCATCAGCTGTGAACAGGAAATAAATGTTTATATTTTTTAAGAAACATGTTTGGAACCAGGTTTGAAAATCATTTTGCAACCTCAAAAATAGCAGCTGCTCAACAATAGCATCAATCACTGGCTGGGTAGGGCCAAACACCCTGCATTTTGTACACACAGCTGGGCAAAGAAAACCTCCGTGACTAGATAATGGTCCACAAAACAAAAAGCTGCCTCCATCCTATCTTAAAACCTCAATCTCAGACCTGGATTCTAAACTCTAGCAGAGGCTAGGAAAAAAAACGTAACTCCCCAAATTTTTCTCTTTCTAACACATTCTCAATACCTCCATTGCTTCTTGCCTGCCAGAAGATGAGCAGGAAAACCACAGCCCCAAAGCTACCCAGGGTCAGCAGCTGCACATTTTTAGGCAGCTTTGCTCCGAAACCTGTGCGCTCTCAAGTCGTGCTTCAGCAACCCTAAAAGAAGCCAGCAGAGGCTGTAATAAAACCAGGCTTCCTTCTTCATACCTGATCAATGGCATCTGGGTTTTCAGAAACATCAAAGATGACTGCTGTGGCTCCTCTCTGTACTGCTCGTTTTGCCTGAAATTAGAAAGACAGCATCCTCAGTCCCACTACAAAAGATGACTTCTTACCCCCAAAATGACTCCTTCTCACCTCCAGATAGCAAACTGTGTTTCTGTGCAGTTAAAACAAATGACAAAATAATTACAAACACAGTAGTTCCCAAAACAGCACGGAATGCAGTTAAACTTCACTATAGCTTCTGCAGTCTCTCTGCCCCTTTCTTCTCAAACTCCTTAAACAAGCTTTTAAAGGAATTCAAATGTGATTTAAATGCTCCAAAGACTTTAAAGACAAGACCTTTTAAAAAATGTTATTCTTTTTCTCCATGTTACTTTGGAACTGCCATTGAAAACAATATTCCCTGTGACTTGCGGTGGAGAGACAAACTCAGTGGAGAAAATAAAGGTGGACCAAGTTGTTCACCCTTTTTCCACTTAATTCTCAGTAACGACAAACTCCAGCATACCACAGTCCTTGCAAAAAGTGCTCTTCCTGACCATTAGAGGTCAGAACCGCTGCACACAACACTTCTTACCCAGAGAAGATCAGACCTATTTTAAGTCCATGGCTTTTCATCAAACATGCAGCCCAAACCTGGAGTTACCAAGAGCACAGAGAATAAATTACGATATATTAAAAAAAAAAAAAACCTGGGATATAGAAAACAGCATCTTAACTACCGAGGCTAAACTGGTATTTTTACCAGTTTCTGCCGCTGTGCCTCTGTACATTCTGTTCAAATGCTGCTCCGTGACTCCACAGGCTCTCAGTGACTTTTAAAGCTGTCACTGCGTTTGTTGGATGCAGAATGCAAGTAACTGTTTCTCCAAGTGATGACAGCTATCACCATCACAGCACTAAACAAGCGGACACTGACTCCTCATAGAGATGAACTTAAATTGAGATACAAGAGAAACATAAAAAAGTGGTAAATTACGGAACATCACCGTTTTCCAAGATCGCTGCTCAGCACGGAGACGCTAACTTTGAACACCTACAGGCCACTCTTTTTTGCTCTGTTCTTGTGTTTTGTTTTTATTTTAAATCAACCATGCCCATCAGGCAGTGCACGAGGGAAACCAAACCCTGAGCAGGGTCCTTCTGAGCCCAGCTCGTACTCGCCTCCTCCTAACTCAGCACACCCGGGCTGTCACTAACAGCGCCTCGGCAGGAAAAGTCAGCAGGCATCTACAGCACGTTCGGCACTGCAGGCCCGCGGCGGCCGCTCGTCCAGGCCGCCCTCAGGCCGCCTCCCAGACACGGGGCGCTCGCCCCGCACCGGAGGCGCCCGTGCACGAACGCGTTCCCGAACCGTTCAGCGGCCCGCGGCGAAGGAACGCCCCTCCGCAGCCAGACACCGCCCCGGAAGTGACGTCCTGCCGCGGGGCGCTGCGGGGCCGTGATCGCGGCGCGGGTTCGCCCGGCTCCGGCCGGTACCGCCCGCGGAGCCGCTCGGGCCCTGCCGCCAGCCGGCCTTCAGGGCTTGTTGGCGGGAGAGCAGAGGGCAGCCGCGGCACGGCCCCGCGATGGCTTGGGAACCACTGCCCCGTGCCGAGGAGCGAGCGGCAGCCGGCAGGCCGTCAGCCCAAGGCAGCAGCCGCGGCCCGCTGCCGCCCCCCCAGACCTGCGCTCCGGGACCGGTCCCGCCGCCCCTCGGCCCGCAGGAGCTCGAGCTGACACCGCGATGTAAACCCCACTTCAAATAACGGCGGTGCACACCCGGCACGTGACTTTCTCATCTAGGGCTACTCGGCGTGTAAGGACTGCCCCTACCCGCTGCAGCAAACAGGCGTTTCCTCCAGGCAGTTCTGTGCAGCTGCCAACAGGGGAGCGCCCAGGCTGTAGCCCTGCGTGAGATTGTCTCCTGTGGTTTAAAATAAATGACTATCGCTACAGCGCGGCATTCTTCCTTCCCCGGAGGAATAAAACCAAACAAAAACTGACAACTGCACTTTACTCATACAAATGATCACTCGTTCATAGTGACGAGAACCTCCCCACTTTCCTCTGTGCTACATCTGAAAGCCCCTTGCACGGCAGAGCCATGCGCTTGACCTGCTCACGCTACAGGGCTGCTGTAGGCAAGAGCCACCACCATAACCTTCACTTCTGTAAAGTGCTCCAACACCCCAGCTGGAGCTCCAGGGAAGTTAATACATGTTCTGTGTAGATCAGCAGCTAATGCCAGCTCAAATGTGCAAAAAACACTGATGTAGAGAGAATTAATCATGCCTTAGTCCTAGAAGCAAGGCTGGAAATGGCAACAATCTTCAGCAAGCTTGTTATGGGCAATTCAAAAATTATTTTGGCCTAAGTGCAAACATACCAAACCGTGAAATACAGCTTAGATGTAAGTAGGTCTTTATAGGATAGGGACAAGTACCTGGCATCTTATTTATAGTCATTTAGGTTGAAAAAGCCGTTTAAGATTCATCAACTCCAACCATTGCCCCAGCACCACCAAGCCCACCACTAAACCATATCCCCAAGCACCACATCTACACATCTTTTTAAATACCTCCAGGGACGGTGACTCCAGCCCTGCCCTGGGCAGCCTGTTCCAATGCCTGAGCACCCTCTGGGGAAGAAACTGTTCCTGATATCCACCTAAACCTGCCCTGGTGCAGCTTGAGGCCGCTTCCTCTTGTACCATGCCTTGTTCCTTGGGAGCAGAGCCCAGCCCCTCCTGGCTCCATCCTCCTGTCAGGCAGTTGTAGGGAGTGATCAGGTCCCCCCTGAGCTTTCTCTTCTCCAGACTGAACCCCAGCCCTTCCCCATCACACTTGTGCTCCAGGCCCTGCACCAGCTCCATTGCCCTTCTCTGGCCCCGCTCCAGGACCTCAATGTCTCTCTTGTAGTGAAGAGCCCAGAGCTGAACACAGGATTCGAGGTGCAGCCTCACCAGTGCCCAGCACGGGGGAGCAATCACTGCCATGGTCCTGCTGCCACACTATTACTGATACAGACCAGGATGCCATTGCCCTTGGCCACCTGGGCACAAGCTGCTCATATTCAGCCATCTGTAGACCAACAGCCCCAGATCCTTTTCTACCAGTCAGTTTTTCAGCCACTCTTCCCCAAGCCTGGAGCATTGCGTGAGGTGGCTGTGACCCAAGTGCAGGACACAGCACTGAGCCTTGTTGAACATCTCACAACTGGCCTCAGGCCTACGGATCCAGCCTATCCAGATCCCACTGTAAAGCCTTCTTGCTGTCAAGCAAATCAACACTCCCACCCAGCTTGGTGTCACTTGCAAACTCACTGAGGGGGCACTCAATCCCCTTGTCCAGATTGTTGAAAAAGATATTAAACAGTACTTGTACTTATCTATAAATTATAGAGAATATGCACCCTGACTATAATTATTGTTAAGAGCTTTGTCCACTTTAGGAATCTTTTCTGTGACACTGTAAGTTTCCCTCTGTAAATGAGCATTAAAAAAAGCTCAGCCATTCGCTAGACTCTGTTCAAAAACCTGGTAGACACTGGACTATCTTCTCCAGTTGAATGTTGGATGTAGGCATCTCTAAAGTAACTAAAATTATCAAGGTTACAACCCCCCCCTTTGAACTTGTCCTTCCTCAATTCCTTAAACTTCATCAGCCTAGGACTTTACCAGAAGTCCTCTCCTAAACAATACATCTGGTCTACTTTGTACTCAAATAAAAATGTATACAGAAGGATACAGCATGTTAATTACACATTTTTAAAGGATTTTTTTTTTCAAATACATATTTGCTACATCCATGTTTCTGCACTGTAGACCTCTAGCACAGAGGTCATCACAGCTCATGGAGAAGACTGATGCAGAGGCAGAAGTGTATTTTGGACACCTACTTGGTTGAACTCACTGTTGATAACCATTACCAGTAAGATGCACATTAATTACTATCTCAAATGAAAATGCGGAAGAATTTACTAGACGCTGTAATGCAGAAAGGATGAGAGGTAACACATGGCAAGTGTGAGGAATATGTATCCTCACATCTCCAGGACAAAGGAGATGTTTATTCAGTTATTACCTCAAAGAACACCAGAAAGATTTGAAGAGCTCTGCACTCCCTTCCTGTGAGCGAGACTAATACAATAAGGAAGCAACAATTTCCTTGATGAGATAACCCAAGGGACTAGACACTTACTGAGCAGGTGAACTGCTTCCTCTCAATCATCTGGATAGGTAGGACAGCAACAGTCAGAACAATAAGGTCAGCCACGCACTGACATTTAGAAGGACCTTACATGTTTGCAGATAGAAACAGTGCAAGCATCTCCTCTCTAGTAGAGCCTCATTCCAGTTAATAAGTCAGTGATTACCAATAGCAAAGAAATCAACATAAGAAAAGCTGCTTCACAAGGTCTCAGCTTCAGAGAAAAATCATACCAAGGGCATTAGCCTTTATTCATTATATTTACTTCTTTGCCAGAGTTAGAATTCTCTCCCAGTATACAGCTGTACCTACATATGAGGACATGGCACTACTCTAATGGGTTGCAGAGAGTGAATCAATTACAGATGAAAGAGGTACAGAGGCTTGGAACCATAGGTGGGGAAATCAAAATTCATTAATCACTTTTAACTCTGCCATTTACATCAACATAGTAATACACTACAGATAGTAACTCAACAGCTTCTGTTGAAAATGGCTATTGGTAGAACCAGATTACTGTTTATATATTTTTATTAATTAATATCCTAGATAAAACTGAAAGACTAAAGGGAGAAAAAATAGTTTAAAAGTATTGGCTGCCTGTGTAAACCCACAGATACATCCTGGTGTTCTAACACTATGCCCTCACAAATGCTTTTACATTAAAAAGTATGTGTCTGTCTTCCTGGATTAGCCTCCTGGATTAGTTGGATCATTCATCCAACTCTAGGAATTCTCTTCTTGGAACTTAGTGCACTGTAAATAACAAATATTAATTATAACTATGGTATGTGGTACATGAGGAAGTTAATTTATTCCCTGGGTTAAAAAATGATAGAAGACAGGGAGGGGGAGACTGGGCAATGGTGTAGGTGGTAACCAGTACAGATGCCAGTATAGTGCTTTTAGCAAACTATCCCAACTCTATTCCATCAGGTGCCAGCAGGTACTATAATCTGGTCCTCCAAATAAAAACAGGAGAAGCAGAAAAGAAAGGATATAAGCATGCAGAAAACAGTCCTACAGGTCCCATAAGCAAAACATTGCTTTCAATCAGAACTGAGGAAATCACAGCTCCAACATATATAACCATGGCTTTTTCATCCTCCCTTTCCTTCTCTTTTTTTTTTTCTCCTCCTTCAATAAATCTCATGGGTTTTGGGGCAGAAAATATGATAACTGGGTTGCTTTAACTCTTCTGCAGAGATTGTAGAACAATACATCCTTATTTATACGCATCTCCTGGCTGTGAACTGAGCCAGCCTCACCAAACCTGCATTCCATCAGGTTTTGAGGTTTTCCCCATCAATTCTCTATGAACTAAAAATCTTGAGCCATATTCTCTGTTTGACCCAGCCCACCAGATGCAGTATTCCATGTCAGAATTCTCCACATTGTGGAGTTAGTGACCACAGATCTGCCAAAAGAGTGAGATTATACAGGTGCAGCTAAGCAGCATCTTTTTAATAGCTAATTCTTTTTAATATAATAGCTAATTAATTAGCTATTAGCTTTTAATAGCTAATTCTTTTTAATAGCAAATTCTTTAATAGCTCTGTTTGGTCCTCTGAAATAAGCTGTCAGCTTCCCACACAGCATACCGGTAACATGTAAGCAACACTCAGTAGCAAGCAACTTGCATACTCTGTGACTCCAAGAAACACAATTTTCAATGAAAAGGTCCAGTTTCTTGCTTTATTGCTCTGGAAAGGCAGGCCAAGGATTTCAATAATCTTGACTGCTAGAGAATACAGCTGAAGGGATTTAGTTTCCATCTGCAGTATTTCACCAGAATAAGCGATGAATAGAGCAATTCAGAAAGAGCAACTGAGATTTCCGTCTACAACACTGCTCAGGAGAATTTGTATCTTTAGTGTTTGATGTAGACTTAAAAGCAGCAAAATCTGTTCCAGTAATTTTTAGTGCCCATAAATCAACCGATATGCACCTGTTTTATCCATACCAAGATCAACAGCAGCTATTGTTAGGAAAAATAAAATATAATATAATGTTATCTCATTAATAGAATTACCCGTTTCAAGTACACACTGACAGCTGCACTTGAAAAAGCATGGCGTATCAGCCACACGCAAAGACAGTCCAGTGAATCAGTCTGCAGCACTCTGCTTTATCATTGAGAATCTTGCAAACTCTAAGCATTATGTCAAACACACCATTTCATTACAATTGTCAAACTGCAAAACCTCTTTTCCCCTGAGCTACAGAGAATACAGACAACAAGATCTGAACAATACAGGCTTCCTCTGTCTCTCCTACACTGCTCTCAGGCTCAGCTGGTCACCAAGAACGCCTTGCCCCTTCAACCATCACTGGAGCTAGAAGGCTGGGCCAAAGGCCAGTTCTGCAGGGCAGAGGGGAAGGAGAAAAGGACATCATCTACTTTACAAACACCAGAAGTTACAAATTAACCATCTGATGCCTCGGCCCTGTTAATGTACAATTCCCCAGTAACTCCAGACGCTAAATGAAACCAAGCATAAGCAGAATGGCATTTGAAACCTCTCGAGACAACAGAAAAGGAACAGTCAGATTTCTGTCTAAAAGCAAAGACAGAATATCACAAGATCATGAAATCCCCAAGTATCACAGCATCATAAAACCCCTTCCTGACTGGAACACTCAACTTCTCTAGCACTTTGGGATATCTCTTATACATGTAGCCTATATATGACAGTTGCTTTAGCAATTAAGAAGTGTAGGAACAGAAAATGCAAAGCGGTATTTGTAAATTTAAAAATATAATCATACTTAAACCCCATGTACTTCTCTAAAAATTCAAACATAAAAATACATGCTTCTAGGTTAAGAAAAGCATCACCTCACGCAGTATACGATCACATCAACAATACATACCAGTGTGGTCCTGAGAGGCTCTCAAAGGGTTAAAATGAGAAAAGTAAAAAAAAAAAGAAAAAACCAACAAAACTCTTTTCTGGGGCTAGGGAGAAACATTGTGATCAGCTCTGGGTCTAGACCACATCAAAACAACGAGCATGCTGTGGTGCAGAGAGAAGTCTTTAAAAGACGGAGACATGGGAAGGGGTTAGAGGAATTGTAACTTTAAGGAACTATTAACCTAGAGTACTGTAAGAAGCTATCCTTTTAGCACCCACGCTGTGGAAATACAGCGTACCAAAGTTCCTGATCCAGACACATAAACCAACCGTGTACTTTATAGAATACTGCCTTAAAATTATGCATTGGTAGGTATATACATCAATAGGGAAAACAAAGAATTGTAATAATTCTTATGATTTAAGAATCTTGCATTTAGAGAGGAAGATGGCAAAACTTTCAGAAATTTTAAATCCTGCAGGAATTCCTTCTAATCTCAGTCAATTCAATGGGGAAGTTCAATCCTCTTGGGAAACAAGCTTCACTTTTTGCAACTTATTGCAAAAAAGTTCTTTTCAACAACACAACAGTTTTCCCAACCCATAGCTTTAGGTAAATATTTAGATACTTTAGGAAAGAGGAAAAATTTCAAACAGATTCAGCCTTGTGAAATTTTTTTAAAGAGTATAGAACAGGTCTGAGGCATTTACAGTAGCCTATTCAAGCAAGATATACCGAGTCAGCTAAATTAACCAAAATTTATTCAAAAAGACCTTTGTGCTCATTAATATCACACAACTATCCTCTATCTGGAAGACAAGACAAGATATGAGTATCACCACAGCCCACCAAAAGTGCTGAGAAGAACTGAAAGTAAGTGTAACAAAAAGCGAAATTAGTGATCTGAGCCAACTTTGGGTTTATAACTATTTTCAAATATAAGAAACTGATTCAGTGCCTTCTGCTTAGTATGATCTGTCTTGCTTAGCCTCATCCTCAAGTAGCTGGCCTTCATCCATCGGTTGGTATCTACTGTAAACAAGGACATTTTAGAGATAACACAATCATCATCTGAGGTGATGATGTAGATCCAAGTCCCAGTAGTGACAGAAAATGTGGTGGTCTTTGCAGGGTTATTAAGAGTCTCTGAGAGTATGTTCAGACAGACATCATATATATACTAAGGTGAGTTGTCAAGCAGCAAATATATTTTCACTTCTCCACATTAATTAGAGTTTAAATTAGCTGTAGTGCATTCCCCTGGAGGTTCTGCCCTCTCTGCCAGGGATGACCATCTGAGTCCAGCTACAGAAGATGCATGTAATCTCTAGTCAAGGACTTCAGTCTCTCTTGAGGGAAGGTGAAATATTCAGATTTTGAGTCTGAATGTCCAAAAGTGTTGAATCTGGACAAAGGTATGTACAATTCTGTCAATATCCAGTAGACTACTATCGATTCAGTGAGATCCTCCTTCTCCCTCTCCTTCCCCTAGAAAGATCATCTTGGGTAGTATGTTCAGTAGTAAAAAGATGCATAGTGGGCCAGTATCCCAGTTTATCTAGCAACTTGCCATGGACTGCCTAGCATAGGATGACATGGACTTTCTTTCAAACAGTGATCCTTGGCTTTGACTTATATTAGTTTCAAGGTCCCAGCCTGTGGTAGGCCCTTGTTTGTTGATTAAAAAAAAGGGGGGAGGAGGGAAGGAATAAAAAAGGTGGAGGCTCTTTGTTGCAAAGGGAAACTGGAAACTTCTCCCCACACAAGCAGAGACATGGCTGTATTGCAGAGGCCTCAGGGTAAGGATTAAAGAAAAACAAAATAGAAACCCTTCCATCTCTAATTAGGGTCTTCATTTGCCAAAGAGCCATTCCACAGCAGGAGGAATTACATTCAGGCCGTTGCTTGGATAACGTCTCCCAGCAGGTTGGCTCCTCAGAGCAGGCTACTCTGAGCCAACAATTTCTGGTTACTTGGAGGCAAGCAGCCTGCATATTGTTTTAACTGGCCTGGCTTTTGCAGCCAGTTTTGCTGAAGAACAATCTTCTATTCAGAATGCAAAGATAAAAGCTTTGTTTGGTTTGAATTTGTCCCCAGTTTCTTTCTCCCTTTCTTTTTTTAAACATGGGAATTATAGGTTCTGGAGTTTGCATTATTTCTCTTGTAGACATCAATGTTTTTCCCCCTCTAGCCACTTGATTCTTTGCCAGTGAAGGCTGCTGTCTGGAGTCCAGCCATTCATCAGCCCCTACCTCATCATTAACACTGTGGTGCTGGCGGTCACAGCTCATTGCTGGCGACAGGAAACCCTAACTTGCAAGAGGTTAACCACAGCCCATAAACAGCCAGGCTGGCTCATTAGTCCTTTACAGTCAGCTGAGGGGACCCTCTGGGAGTTTCAACACTGTTCACAGACTGGAGTCCATGCATTCTGTGCTCTTCGCAAATGCCCCTCCTTGTTCCCCCAGAGCTTACTATTTGCATCCTTGAGGCTAAGTTTCACCTTTTTTTCCCTGTCCAAAGCTGACAAAGTTCTTCAAGCATTTTGAAAAATTAAATATGCCTGTCATGCATTCTCTTGGCTTACCGATTGAACAAAACACCAATGGGCCAACAACTGAGATGTTAATGCACTAGAATACATACACACTTTTGATATTTCTAATAGTTTTAGTGAGGGTTCCATATCCATGCTGAGCAATTCTAAGGCAACAACTGTGTAAATGTTGATAATATATATCTGATCTGACTAGAGAATTTATACCACAAATACATCCAGCTCCAATCTTCAAGAAATAACCTGACAGAATTGCAAGTTACTTGGTTAGTGCTCCAAGTGCTACACTGACCAAAACCCCCACTTTATACTCATTTTGAGTCTACAGTATGATCATTTGAGATCAGTTGGAGTTGATTCCTTGAACTTAGCACAAACATTAAATCATCATGCATCCTGGGTTCAGCTATAGCTGAACTGAAGCTGAACCCAGGACATCATGTCATCCAAACAGGCACCTCTAGATAATATCCACCTGGCCATCATGAAGATGAAAATGTTTAGAGCAGAAAAACAGAGCTTCTGGCAATTATGTCAAAGGAGTAGATTATGAAGCACAATTTGTGTTACATTCTCACTTTATGTCTGCAATTTCTTATGATCTCCTATTTTCTACCACTGCCGACTGCATCTACCCATCTTTTACACTGAATACTGGAGTCCCTCTGATGCAGCTCTGGTTACATTCTCCAGTTCTCCGATTTCTTTTCAAAGCCTTCTGTCTCTCAGCACCCCAAAATTAGGTGTGTCACTCATCTATGAAGTCCTAAATAATTCTGTTTCCTGCCTCCATATCCGCTTTTAATTTTCTTCACTTTCTGATCCACTTACCTGATTCTGCTTGCCAACCTTCTCTTCTGCTCATTTCTGCACTCCTACATAAGCTGCACTTACCCGCCCATTCATTTTTGTCCTTCAAACTCCACTGCTGTAGTTCTTCCAACATGCCTGCCAGTATGCCTTTCCCTGTTAGAGAAGTAGGTAGATGCTGCAGGTAAAATAAAAAAAATCTCTTGCAATGCTTAAGAGGCTCACAAGGCATACAAAATCATGAGGGTCCATGCACTTAAGAGACATGATATTACTACTACTGCTACTATGTAAGTTATTTATTATTTGTATGTGGGGCATATCTTAAAAAATTGTCTTTTCTCTTCTATTAGTTTCACTGGGAGTTCTGACTGAGCAAAGACTCCAGGAACACATGTTGTGCACAGCTGTTTCCTTAGCTTAAGGGAGAAGCAGCTGTGTTCCACGGTTGGAAAGGAGTGAAGATGGTGGTGGGTACTGCTAAAGACTCAACTCTAACAGTGGACATTTATTTAAAGTAATCAATCCAACAACAGCAAATCTAAGGAGTGTCCATAGGGAGAAACGTAAGAGACAGCCTTTCTTCATGAATGGCTGTTGCTTTTCAGAATGGAGCAGTGAACACAAAAAGGAAGTTAGTAAAATAATACAATAACAGATTGCTAGCACTAGCTGCCAGTGGAAAGGGCCCACAGCCACCCATGAATTAAAACCTGACAGACGTACTCCTTCTGAACTACATAACCTGATTCAGGCCTTGTTCATCCACTCCTTCAAGCATTCCCCTCTTTGGCTTTAACCCAGCTCTTTTCTTTCCTTTTATATCTTTCACCATATGACCTATACACAAAGCAAACCCTTCCTCTGTCTCCAGAATTTAAGTGGCTTGCTTGTCAGTTCTCTTACCTGTATTAGAGTACGGTCTGTGGGAGATGGAAGAAGAGGCAACAAGATGGGAAGCAGAAATATAGTAAATTTTTGGCAAAAGTACTTTGCTTTATGTCATTTTGTTATTGCTGTTCAAAAATACATGCTTATCCCTATCAGGAAGATTATCAGGACTATTTCTGTCATTATGAAAATTCAGCTTCTTCCTGAAAACCCATATACTATCCCATCTTCTGGCATTATCTATGCAATTTTGTTAGAATTCCAGAAATCATTATGTCTATATGCTGTAGAGGTCTGATCACACTGCTAGCACTGGGGAAGTAGGAAATGAGAACGTCAAAAGATAAATGACACCAAGAATATTTGCACAAGTAACAGTACCACTTCAAATACCATTTCTAAGCATGCTTTACCCTTGTTTAAAATGGAAGCTAACATTTCACGTGTCCTAGACATTATAAATTACAGTGAAGTGGGGACCAACAAGAAACAATTACTATAATATTATAACATGGTTTTTGGTGCTTCAGGAAATGGTAACTCCTTCTCTCTGTTTCTCAATACATTATTTAGAACAAATACAGTAAGAAAGCCACATGCATGGCAGGGATTACAATTCTGTATGCTACTGCTTTTCACAATTCGCTAATTCTAGGCAGTGCTAAGACAACAGACCATGGAAACAAAAAAATTAAATGCAAAGTTAACAGAGACTCTTAAAGAACGTGATTCAGAAGGTCAGAGTCTTTAACACCAGCCAGGATGCTATACCCCCACACCCCACACCCCCCCCCCCCGCCCAAAACATATACTCCTTCTTTCGTTACAAAGTAATGGGATTGACAAACAACATAGCCTGTGTTTTGAACAGAGTTTTGCCATGTACAGTGTAGGCCTATCAACTAGTCCACAGCCAAAGGTGTCTAGTCTCATTCAAGAAAATGATCTTCTGCTTCATGACAACTTTAACAACTTCCTTCTTAAAACAATGCCTGGGAGTTCAAAACATCCAATATTAATTTTCTGCTGCTGACCATTTCTTCATCTGCAATTTGACATGTATTTAGGCCAGCTCTGCCACCAGAAGAGCAGTCCCTTCACCCTCCTCCTCTCGTTCCTGCCTCTGATGGACGCCACACTGCCAACACAATCCTGCATGCAGCCACACGGTGAAACAAAACAACCCACCCACCCCCTTCAGTCACCCATACTATTACTTCTCAGCCAGACCAATTAGATTTTGCCATAAATTTTGAGATTACTGCCTCAAAATGAGTTCAAAATGTTTTTCAGTTGCTGTTTACAAGGAAGAAGCATGGGCCAGCAATCAACAGGCAGCAAAGGTCCCCAGACAGTGGAACAGATACACATGGAATGTCAGCTACTTCAGTGGGTATGTGACAGTACCTCCAACCACATGTGGCACAGGACCCACCACAGGGTGGGCTACTGCAGCTGTCACCACCAGTTGAAAGTATCTGAACAAGCAAAGTTTTGGAAATATCCATCAATAGTTTCTGACATGTCTCTTGTTTGAGATCTTTACCTACTGCATTGCTCAGTCCTAATTTCTGAGTAAGTTTCACATGGAAGAGCATTTGCTGAAATTTCAGATACATTTCTACAACTGAACTGAATCAATTTCTACAGGAAATTATCCAAACTGTATACAAAACTATTAATGTGATATTCATATAGTCAGTGCAGTTTTAAATTGTACATATAATGGCGTGCACAATTTAGGCTATTAATATAAAGGTGTAAGCTGATTTTGCTTAATTTGCCTTTCTTTTTTTATGACTTTCCGTACTCTGAAAAGGATTAAAACTGACTCCCCATAGGCCCTCTTGTTCCTCGAGTCTTTGAACAGCTCACCCTTTATTCAGCAACTACCAACACAGCCCTATGATTTCTCTTTTGACTACCTTATAAGAATCTCTGTATTTTAACTGTTAGACAAAAGGTTATGAATCACAGTTAGACTGTTTAACGCAGACTCAAATTATGACGATTCTGGCCCCCATCTTAGTATAATAATAATGATGATGTGGCAAAATGAGAGTTTCTTCTAGTTAGTATTTGTTTGGGGTTTTTTTTCAATAAACTTTTAAAAGAGAGAAGTGAATGGATACTGGAGGAAGTGTTCGGAATTTCCAAGATTCCTTTGATCTGAAGAAAACAGGAAGCTGTAGTAGTAGGGACATCCTCTCTTTGTTAGGTTCTACTCAGATGCTTATCCTTAAATACACACATCCTATTAATACAGAAGAAGAGTCCCTCCAGCAATCCCTTGAAGAGAAAGAAGAACAAAATCCTTCCGTGTGGACTTTCAAGCCTGCAGAAAGGGAAGAAGTGCTACTTTTCAGCTAATCTTCACAATTTTCTATCTATCCTGTACTGAAATAAAAACAAAAAACAAAACGAAACCCAATGGCATTGCTGGGTTGTATTTCACTGTCTTGACGGATGCCATTTGATTCCAAAATGACTGGGGCAGGGGAATAACACGGGGCTGCATACTGGAACAAGCAGGACATATGCAGGTACTGCCATCAACGACAGCGTGGATGCAGGCACGCAGCAGGTTTGCAGGCAGCCCTGCTTTTCCCTTCCTCCGGAGCAAAGCTGCTGCTGGAGCACATGCACGGGCAGGAAAAGGAGAAGAAGCCTCATTGTGCTGTACGGAGGAGGCGGGAATTCCAGGAGGGGAAAGGTTCCCTTTGAAGCACATGGCACGAAGAACTTCTCAGCGACCATGGCAACAGCTCAGTGGGTTCCCAGCCTGAGAACCAAGTCACTACCGCCATGCCGCAGGAACAACAGCCTGAAAGAAGGAGAGGGGGAGGTGGAGGGGGACTCGGGGGTGGGGGGAGAGAAGCTGGAGCAGAATTAGCCTGGCAGAAACTGAGCGGCTCCCTGGTAGGCAAATCCAGCTAATAATGCTGGTCGGGTTCACAGGGTTTCCTTTTCATTTCCAAAGCTTTCTTCTTCCTCTGTCATTCCCCTCTAGCCCTATTCAGGAGCTCATGAGATCAGTAAAGCCCATGCCTTTGCTTTGCCTGCATGCAGCATTGCCTCAAACAGGGTTGCACTGTGATCAAAGGCAATGTTAAATCACTGCTGCCACACACACCCCCTTCCCAATCAGGGGCCAGTTTTCACAGGCACTCCAACAGCAGATACATTTTTTTTAAACTCTTTCATTTCCCTTGCACCATGTAACACTGACTAAGAAGGACGAGCACTTAAAAAAAATCAGTATGGAAATGGGCACATTAAATTCTGTACAGCTACCAACCCCATTTAGCCCAGGGTCAGACAAGTGGAGGGAGGTTTTTAATACAGACCAGGGGTTTACTAAAAACAAAAAAAAAAAACAAAACCCCAACACAAAACATAAAAACAAAACAAAAAACCACCAACAAAAAACCCAAACCAAAACACCCCAAATCAAAAAAAGACCACAACAGCCAAAACCAACAATAAGAATAAACCCATACATCTTTGTACCAGATTTGTGTGACATGGAATTTAGCTCTACAGCTTTAAGTGGCCTTTACAATCTACTTCACAATATTCCAAGCTTTCCACGATATCATCTGTTTTCTTTCTTTTCCTCTTAAACTAAACCTCAAAATTTATTCCTTCAAATACACAGGCATTCCCCCACACAAGCAATAACCTTTCTGCTTCTACTACAATATTACTAAACACAAATGTTCACCAGTTTTAGTGAAATAAGTTTAAATTGGTTCCCTTAAAATAGAACTTGCAAATTCTTTTATGGTTTGAGTTAGTTTGAGCTTTTAAATGTATTCCTTTATGATGGGCTTAAACTGACATGGTTATCCATTCCTTACGTGCATCAGAAAGATGGACAAGGTAACTGTCAGCTTAACCAGGATAACTCTCCATATATATCCTCTTAAATCATAGCAAAGATGACAGCAACCAAACTGTCATCCAAATCAGTGAAAAGTGTCAAAATGAAAGAGAATTGCCCGCATGTGCCATATGCTGGGAAGGGAAGTGCATACAGGCAACTGCCCTGCAGAGTCTTTATTATACCTTAAATTGTTAAGGCAGAGTTTCAATTCTGCCCACGACAGTTTTAAAAGAAAGCAAGCGCTTAACTTCTCTCACCTCCCAGACGCCAGCTTTATTCCTACTGTCAAATCGATA
The DNA here is from genome assembly GCF_034315485.1 of Pezoporus occidentalis. Taxonomy (NCBI): domain Eukaryota; kingdom Metazoa; phylum Chordata; class Aves; order Psittaciformes; family Psittacidae; genus Pezoporus; species Pezoporus occidentalis. The sequence continues at coordinate 2,505,046 of NW_026912801.1, read as the reverse complement.
GGTCAAATTGATCTAACCACATCGCTTTCCAACACACAAGATTGGGCTTTCGTTTCACAGAATGGCTTCGAATGGAATTAAGATCTAAAATGCAATTCCACCATTAGAAACTAAGTGGGAACTGAAAAGGGGAGATATTTCTGCTTCCAGCAGGAAATAGAATTGATCACACAGTCTGACTTCACTAGACAAAGCAGAATTCCTGTGATCTAGAAGTTCAAATGCCCTATATACTCAATTTTACGCACCCTACTACATCTTTTAAGGAGACAAGGATATTCACATTAAGTGAAGTCTCACTGTCACCCACCCAAGTAACTCCTGCAGATGTGTGCATAACAAGGGTTGCTTTCCCATTTATCTCACTTGCGTAACACTCGGATTTCAGCAACACCAGCAAAGCTGAAATGCAACACTTCATATATGCAAGAGGCCAGTACATTTCTGACATGTTTCACAGCCCTACACCCTGTGACATCCACAAGACACCTCCACAAGAGATGCTGGGCAGGCCAACTTGACAGGATTTTGGTAAAGCAGGAGCCTACCACAACTCTATGGAAAAGCAAACACACTGTTAGTCTGGAAAATCAAACAGCGCAGGACAGGCCACCTTGGGGGCAGGATAATTCAAACTAGGTGAGGAACGCAGTAGGCTTGTACTTGATTTCTTCCTCCTTTTTTCTAAAGGGAAGAAGTCCCATTTCACTCCCCTGCTCAAGGCCACCCCTCCCTCATTTTATTTTCCCTTTCCTTTCTCTTTTCCTTTCCCCTCTCCTTTCCTTTCCTTTTTCCTTTTTCATTAGTTTTTGCTTCTTCCCTCTCTCCCCACTTCCCTTGCCCTCCTCTCCCTCTCCTCCTTTTCCTGTTTTAAGTCAAACAGCTGCCAAACCCTAAAAACAACGCATGCAGCAGGCTTAATACCTACCCAGGCAAAACAGTCTTCAGTCCAAACTGAATACTCGTGTAGCCATTTGTACCAAAATGCATGGAGGCTAAACTTCTCAGAGACCAAGATAATCACAATGCAATTTATTCCCACTGGCAAGATAACCAAGCTGACTTAACTGACAGACCTGCAAGAAGCTCATGGCTGATGCTCCTGCTGCTATCTGCACCCAACTGTATTTCAAGAATTCTGAGAAGTCCTTCTAAACCAGGACATAACTTGAGCACACTGAGGACTGAGCAGAAGGGTTGCAGAGAAGAGGTGGAAAGGACAAACTACAGCAGCAAGCATGAAATAGGGAACAAACATTTCAGGAAGAGAAGGTACCATGAAGATACATTTCAGAAGAAATGGCACCATGAAAATACAGAACAAGGAGCTGCATTACAGTTACTGTGAAGCAAATATTGCCTAGAGCCTTGGCCAGTGTTTTTTTCACCTGTTAAAATTATTGCACATAAACTGACACACAGGCAACGTTCCGCCCAAACTCTCTGGAAACACCCTATGCAGAATGCAGGAGTCGCCCTCGTTAGGCATCAAAGTAGATGCTACACTGCTCCTGAAGGAAAGCCAGGGACTGCTGTTCAGCAGAAAAAGCCTCAGGAAGCTACCTATGATCTGCAGATACTGAGGTGCACTCATTCTAGAGACCATTGTGGCTTCAGGGACACGGGGAGTATAGAGGATATGGCAGGATCTGGATATATAGCTGTGGGTCAGGCAAGCAATGTCACTATGTCAGAAAATATTTATAACATTGTTTGTGCAGGATATTTATGGTTTCCACTTTCTTCACCCATTTTGCACACCTATTTCCTACTTTCAAGAGCCCAACAGATTGGACTGAACAGATTCCTGCCTTAAATGGCATTCCCTAAGACCCAAGTCAAAAAAATCTAACCTGAGAACAAAAAACAACAGCTTTCTGCTTTCCTTTTTAACGTATCTGGCAGCAGTGATGATATCTTACTGACTTCACTCCATAAAACATAGGGAAACATTTGGCAAGGAATTTAGATTCCAGAGGCTGTATTCCACAGGTTGATTCCAGCAAGCTGAAATTTTTTTTGATCAATACAGTAAGATTCACTTGTTATTAGAGATACCTATCCTTCAATTAAAGCAAAGCAATCTCTTTTCTAGGGTTGAAGACTCCTCTTCCCCCCCGCACAAAAAAAAAAAAATATCTTCTGATAAAATTGTACCTAATGCAAACCAGTAAGATGCTTTCATTTGACTGCTTTTGATAAGAACATTTCTGTGAGTTAGAATCACACTTGCAGCTCACCCTGTGTCTATTCCAACACTGCTTCTGTTAAACAGCCTTTTTTTCCAGAATTCTGTGCTAGGTTCCAGGAGAGCTCAGAAAGGGGCTGCTAGCACTCAGCTCCCCATCACCATCTCTGTCAGCTCAGTAATGACATTATCTTTCTCCAAAGCATCTAGTGTGAAAACAGGCAAAGTGGGGATATTTTGTGGAGTAAATAGAGTTTTCTCTATTTCTTAGCAATACTTCTCAGGAAGGAACTTTGCCTTCCAAGAAACAGTCACATGCAGTATTTACCCCAAGCTACCCTCTTACCTTTCCCAAGACAGTGAGGCATGGCTTAGGCTCCAACTCTGGCTGTTCCAGTTTCACCACTCCTACCCAGCCATATTCATATAGGTCTTCCTCATCATTGCTATTACACAGTCCAAGTGGATGCATCTGAAATAGAATCAGAAAGAAACCTTTAGACCATCAGCAGAATTCAAAATATCATAGATTTCTTTTGAATACCTTAGTTTATAACATACAAAATTTTTTATTAAGGTACACTGGGAAAACTGAAACATAAGGCTGATATATGGAGAGTTCAGTACATTTCTGAAGCATGCTATGAATAAAAAAAAAAACTTGGAGTGTTGTATGAGCTCACTCTCATCTTGCTTATGAAAAACCATTTAAAGCTCTCAATCACTTACTATTTTTCAAGATTCATCACCAATTCACCTGTATTTTTATTTTGCTGGGGAGGAAGCCACTGCAATACCAGACAGGGCAGAATCCTCTGCCCAACTCTTAATTCGTAATTTCTCCTTTTATTTGTTACTAGTTACTATGACACAGTACTCAGCTGTCAACAGTCTCACAGAGATGAGCAGCTCAACTTCCTCCGTTTAAAAGCTTGGATGAGCACTGAGGATGAACCACTCCTGAAGCTCAGCATCTGATGGCTAAACTATTCAGCACAGACATAAAAACAAGGAAGGGAGGCAGGCAGAAAGTGTTCTCTCCAAAATTGCCAGGGCATATTTTTCAACATAATTAACCCCAAAAGGAGTCCATAGGATCCTTTATAAGTAAACACAAACCTTTAATCTGTATTAAATATCTAAAGAAACAGAGAACCATCACCTTGATATAATTCCCTTGATGCACATTGTATCAATAGAGCTTTGAAACCTGTCGTGGTTTAAACCCAGCCATACAACTCGTTCACTCACTTCACCCCCTTCTTGCCCTCCCCCTACTCTCAGAGGGACGGAGAGGAGAATCGAAAAGAACGCAACTCCGCCGGGTTGAGATAAGAACAGTTTAGTAACTAAGGTATAACACAAATCACTGCTGCTACCACCACCAATAATAATAATAAAGGAAATAACAAGGGAAGAGAATACAACACCTCAGCACCAGCTGACCGATAACTCGCTCCCCCAGCCCAACCAAGCCCCGACCGATACCTCTGCCAACCTTGCAGTCCCAGCCCTTCCGGCTCACTCCCAATTACCTCCTGGCCATGACGTGCTGTGGTATGGAATACCTCTTTGGTCAGTTTGGGTCAGGTGTCCTGTCTCTGCTTCCTCCTGGCTTCCCCTCCTCCCTGGCAGAGCATGAGGCTCACAAAGTCCTTGGCCAAACCAAAATATCCTTGTTATCAGCTCTGTTCCCAGGCCGAAAGTCAAAACACAGCACTGCACCAACTACCAAGAAGGAGAAAAATGACTGCTACTGCTGAACCCAGGACAAAACCATAACCCATATCTAAGAAGTTTCTACTTCAAAATCCTTGAAATGTGCTGGGGCGCTTTCCACACACCTGAAAGGGCAAAGCTGAAACCACGACTCGGGTGCTTTTGTCCAAGGTTACAAAATCTGAATACACTGCTGGGAGGGTCAAAATAACTTCAGAAAGAGCTACACCAGTTTTAAGTGAGTTTGTGTTGCAGAGCAGACAAACAGTAAACCAACAAAGGAGGAACATTTCACTTTATAACTCTAGCACCTCAAAAAGTCCTAATGATGACAAGAAAACTTCCACTCTTCTGTTGGTTTGGTTTTTCTTTCCCTGCCTGCCCACATAAGGCATTGCAATGTTACAAACCACCATGTGAACAGCTGAGGATCTCCGCTCTGTCACAAGATAAAAATCTCAGTCTTTTTCCCAACCATACAAAAAAAATACCTTCTCTGCCCACCTTACTCCAGAAAACATCTTGGAAGAAGACCAAGAGGCACAGAAGATTCTTTCCACAGCCACTTTGCTCCAGAATACTGTTATTCCTCAACAGCTCCCAAGTGTGAACAGCCCTTTAGATCATAGTTAGCAAGCAGATTCTGCAGTTACCATCCCTGGAAACCAAGATAAGCAGAGAGCTGAAAACACCTCTTCCTTTTACAAAGCCTGTGTTTCCTTACCTTTAAAAAGAAACTGGTGATTTTCTCACAATACTGCCCAACACCCTGTCTCCAACAGCAATGCCCCAAGCACCTGAGAAGACAGCCTTCCTGTTTAGAGGCAAACAAGCTGCACATTGCACACAACTCCAAAGATAGTTAAACATTTGCAGTGTAGAACATTAAAGGCCTCTGAAAAGGGTTTTCAAGACAGTCAGGAATTTGCAACAGTCAAGCATGGGCATACCCGAACTCAAGCATCTCACCTTCATACACAGGGCACATAGGGTACTCTGTGTGGCGCCAAGCACCAGGCATTTAGTAAAACCAAAGCTGAATTTCTGAACACTCCTGTCTTCTTCAAAAACCTGGCCTGGAATAGGACCTATGCACAGCTTAGTAGAAAAAAAAAAAAAAAAAAAAAAAAAAAAAAATCACAGGTCTGGAAGCAGCAGAGCCCTCAAAACTCAAATAACCTTGACACTTCCATCAAGAACTAGCAAATCACTTAAACAAAAAGCTTTGCTAGACCTTTGGGGTGCCACAGCTAGCAATTCCTTATGATTTGAGACTTCAGTAAAACAACAAAAAACACACAAAGCCCCAACAAACAAACAAAAAACCCCAAACCATTTTCAATCCTGATATGAATATTAACTTAATGCATTTGGAGAGGCGAGTGCAAGGCACAAGATTTAGCACTCTAAAGTAGTTATCAGCAAACAAACCTCTATATGGTTAGACTCCCACAGTAAGAGTAGCTGTCCAGAAAAAAGAAAAATCTCTTTCCTGTGATAAGTCATGACCAGAAGAAACAAACATAAGAACTAGTAAGAGCAGAAGATGGAGAAACATAACATGGGGAAAACAGAACCCCTGTTTTAAAAAAGGAAAAAAAAGGGAAGATCCAGGGAACTACAGGCCAGTAAGTCCAAAATCCATGCCCAGCAAGATCATGGAGCAGATCCTCTGCAACACTCTGCTGAGACAAATGGAAAACGTGAATGGAAACAGAGGTGGCTGGCGACAGCCAACATGGCTTCACTGGGGGCACATCGTGCCTAAAAACTTCAGTCCAATTTCTGTGAGTCTTATTCCAGGTTCACATCATACACCAACAGCCGAGTTTTGCTGCAAGAGAGACTGACACATCATTGATTCCTGCCTTCAGCAGAAGCTGCCAAGGCTGAAATTACCAGATCATTTTGACTCTAGCTTCAACCCAAATGGAATAATGTGACCCCTAAAAAGGCACTTGTCTCCCTCTGACAAACTGCTAACCAAATTCATTGTCTCCATGGTTCCTCACAACAGAACTGCAGGACTCTGTCTCCTATTGTATGAAAACAGTGATACGCAGCTTCAAAGATCATAAAGGATGATCAGTCCTGTAGCATAGCCTCGCAGATCTCCTATCTACCAATCAGGAGAACGTAGGTACAGAGAGCATATCCAGTACATTCTCCCTTTCAGCAGAGGTATATGTTCTTGAGAGGAAAATGTTAATAGGAAAACCTTCTCATCTCACTATACCAGATTAGCCAAGAAGTAAGACTGAGAAATGACATGCATTAAGAAGGATTCAGAGAGCATCATGTGCTTTCAGCTCCCTTTGAGACAAAATACACATGACAATATTAACTACTAGTACCTGAGGTTTATGTATCATGCAGTCGGTACCAGGCACTAAGTCTGAAATTTTGAGACAACTCTGGAATACAAACTTTAAACAAAAAACGATTTGTGAAACTAAATGAACTCTTTGAAAAGCTGCATGAGACTTCAAATGGAAATGCAGAATATGAAACTGGGCTGGAGAGCAGATAAGAATGAAGCACTGTATGAGATCTGAAAAACATTGGTTATTATTCTGGTAAGAGGCAACTTCTGCTCAGAGTTACTGATGACTATACAGCTTTTTGAAACTCCTTTTCCAAATGCCAACAGCCCCCGCTTCCTGAACCTAGTCTAAAGAGCTGCATTTCCGAGGAAGCTTCTGAACTCCATCCTGGTCCAAGAACCTTAAAAAAAAACCACAAAACAAAACAAAAAAACACCATCCCTGCCAAGTTTGTTAATAAATGGGAAAAAATTAAGTAGGAACTCATTTCCTCAGTAACAGGACTCATGCTGTTCACAGCTGTATTCAAATACTTGTCTAAACCCATGAATTGAACCCACTTAGAACACACACTTTTACTCAAAAACTATAGCAAGGTTGTACTAGGAGCTAGTTACTAGATGAAAGCTGTTCTCTGGCTAGAAGACAAAACCAAACAGCTGTCTCAGAAGATTTCTCCTCCAACACGGCCATGCTGGCTACTATCATTGCTGTCCAAGGACAAGTGTGACCACAGCAAGTGGATCCCTTTTGTAGGCCAAAGAGGCAGGCACAGAATGCCATCTTACATTTCCTACCAGTGCACAGAACACTAAAGCAGAGAGAAGACTGAAATTTATTAAGCCACCACACAATGGCAAAATGATCTTGCACACGAGAAACCTCAAACCCAAAAACAAAACCCAGTGTAAGCAGTATGCAAAGCTAATAGGGTGCTGCAGGCTTTGTGCTGGCAAATGTAGAGAACTTATTAGGTACATCTGCAGGCTACAAACTCCTGAGGATTTTGTTGCATCACTTTGGAATCTCACCAGAGTAATTATGGAAATGAATTACATTATCCCACTAGTGCTCCCTCAAAATCTCCCTGTTTCAGGAAGGGACAACTGACAAAAACATTGCACTGTTCAATTAAAACCACATGCACTGCAAAGGCAAACTGTTCCTGGGCTATTTGTTCCAGTAGATCTGAAGATCTACAGGACCAAGATAAATACTCACCTAAGGGGTAAATCAGACACATCAGTCATCAGCTCTGTGCAACCATCAACACATCAGGGCAGCTCATATTTAAGTACCGAGTGTCAGCTCTTTTAATAAAATGGCATTATTAAGTCAATGACAGATTGTGAAATCTACCAATTTACTAATCTTATCATGACCAGAACTTGGAAACATGACCTCTGTGCCCACTCGCCAGCACCTCTTCCTCTGGGCTCTTCATGGAGTTCCTTCCCCCTGAACACACCAAGCCTTATAGTAACATTTCTGACCAGCACCATCAGAATCATGTTCGTGGTGCATCACTCTGAGCATGCAAATTTCCACCCAGGAATTTCCTCTCTGAATAAATTTCTCTCTGGCTTCCCATCCCAGCCAACAGCATTTCATTCATACTTCATGTTGAGACTCCAATGGCTAGCTAACAGGAAAGCCAGCTTCACTGGTCACTGGGGGTTGATCCATTCATAGGGTTGTTCGGTTTTGGACGTTTAGGGTTTTTTGTTGTTTTGTTTTCAGTTCACACTACAATTAAGGATCCCAAAGGGCTTAAACTCAAAACCAAAAAGGGTAACATTCACACCATGTGAAAATCACAAGTGAGCTTCAACCTTCAAGCATTAAGTCCACATGGTATATAATGCCACCAAGTATTTATTGGCTTGGGTATGAAAGCAGGACAGTTAATGACTGCACACAGAGCAATCCCATTATGTTGCTTTGATGCCCATGCTAGCTTGGGTAAAATGAGGCCGGCATTTCTGTGTCATACATAGTTCCAGAAGTTTGCAGAGAGACAGAGCATGTCAACACTATGAACAGATTCCCCAATTTCAGTTCTACCAAAAACAAAACATGACCCTAAAAGATCTTAACTCTTTCCCTTTCCTGTCAAAAGGTGAGTTCTGGTAAATACAAGCCAGGTCTGGATAACACAACCTGACCAGTCTGAAGAACTTCAAAAACATTGATTTGAGACCCAGCATTACCTTCCCAACTTTCTTCTGGTTGAATTCTATATTGAAAATTCAGTTCTTCAAATCCCACAAGCCACAAAACATCGTTCTTTCTCCCCACCCTTTGGGCAGAAGCAGCTGAAAGATGGTCCATGCTGCACGCGTACCTTCGCGAAGCAGCCACGAGTTTCAGCGGTGCAACCTCTGCTCCCTCCCAAGAGGCCTCCTGCGAGCCAGCAGTGTGGAAACACGGCAGGACACATGCAGTGATTCGAAAGTGTGCTCTGGTCACAGCAGCGAGAGCAGTAACAAATAAATTAAACAAGAACCTCTCCACTAACATTACCTATTTACTCTTCCCATTCTTTTCTTGGTTAAATTCTAGGCTTCCTCCACTCGAGCTGCCCATGACATCCTCTGTGCTTAATCCCCTGTAACTCTAACAGGTGTTTTTCTCCTGACAAGCAACAAGAGAAGAAACATGCCACAGACACCTTTCACCCCGTTGGGGCTTTGACCCTGTATCTGAGGTTGACCCTATTTCTGTCTTTGAAAACAAAGCATCTCAGATTCTGTAAGCCTTGAGATGCCTCCACCTCCTGCTTACTCTCATCGTTCCACTTAGCGCAGCACAAAAGGCAGCCCTACCTACCCACATACAATGTGCATCTACAGAATCAGTGACTGATTCTTATTGGTGATCCAGCATTCCATGAATAAATATACCTCAACAAAGCCAGGTAAAGACTTAAATACATGTCACAGGGCCCTAAGTAACCCACTGCATCGACCTGGAACTTTGGTTGGTAACACTGCCAAAAGGATTTTCATACTTTCTGTGGCAGAGGATTAATGTGTAGAGAATCATTACATATAGTTCCCAGTTCATGAAACAAAGGCCAGGGTACCAAAGCATCTCTTTCCAAAATACTGAAGTATGAATTCAATTAGGACAAAGAACTGAGCACAGGGCAAAAAAGTGGCACTGGGTAGAGAAGAAAAAAGTAGTAACCTAGAGAGGTTTCCATCAGGACACAAAGTAAGTCTTTTTAGAGGAAAGGCAAGATACCTGGCTAACACCCTCTAGTGACAAAAGCAACTAGACTAACTGTATAAAGTACTCCAGTAGAGCTTATAAATATCCAATATGTGACCCAGGAGGCTGCAAACCAGTTGAGTCAGTGTTAGCAACACTCATTTTTCACATTTCCTCTAAAATTTTGTCTTCTTACCTATTAAAAACTACTTTGCACTCATTCTCCAGGACAGATGTCAGTCATCTCAGCTGACAGATTTCCCAATGACTGCTGCCACTGCTGTGATTTTGGTCTTCAATATAATGCAGCTACATCACCACAAAGCTTTATCTGTTCCTACTACTTACAAATACATTGAAATGATGAACTTAACTTTTCCATTTCTTGTTTACTGTTCTGTATTTGCAAAGCAACCTGTTGCCAAAAAAGGTGCTTTAAGGCTCTTGACTGCAATATTCCAACCCAGCGTTACTAAGAGCCCACCAGAAAGAAGCAGCTCAGGCAGTAGGTTCTATCAGTCCTTTTTGAAAAAGGCATCAGTAGAATGTGCCGTGACAGATGAGTGACCTTTCAAGAATCTTTCAAGAAGAAGAAACTTTTTAATAAACAAATAAATAAAATAGTTGCCATTTTCTCAGCAGCCTCATAAAACATGAGGGGTTTATGCTGGCTGCAGCTGGAACATGCCAGCCTTTTAAAAAAAAGGTGAAAGAGGGAAGCATTTCCCCACCTTCCTGTGGTTCCTCTAGACCATGCAGCTTTGCTGTGCAGAGGAACATTTGGCCTCCAACACAAGCACATTAAAACAGTTTCTTTTCGCTTTCAGACTTGTTTTGTTTTGAAGGAGAGCATCCTGCCAAAAACCAAATCACCACAAAATGTAACATTATAGAACCTGAGCATTTCAGCAGTGTGCTTTTCTTGGCTATCAGTTGTGACGTGTGGTTTGACCTAGCGGTTAACATTGAACCCACAAGTGGCTTTCACTGAACTTTCTCTATAGCAAGAGCATCAAGCATTCCTGAAATCCTCTCACAGTCCACTTTACTCCAGGAAGTATGCCAAAAGGGATGATGAGAAATCCACTCTCTGCTGCAATTAAATGCAAAAACAGAGATACGCAGTTGAACACATCCACCATGCAGAAAAGGCTAGTAAAATTCTACAATGCAGACAGGCCGGTACTACACACAGCCCATCAGGTCCTGTGTAAAGGAGTGGCAAACTTTAAGAGCAGAGTAGATTTTGTTAACTAGGAAAGCAGACCTTGGCACTGATCTAGTTGATCAGCACACTCATCATCATGCAAAGTAAGAAGCAGCATCATTCCTTTACTCCTGACTCAGGGATATCCAACCTGTGACTCGGAGAGTATGTGAAATGCTTGTGAGAAATTCACCTGTACCACAGCCCAGCTTCAAATCCTTCAGGAGAGGAAAAAACCTGAAATACGTACCTGGCAGCAGCAGCATGCTCCCAGAGATCCTCCTGCTAGGACTGCCCCAAAGCAGGTGTTACAGATAACCCACACCTCGTGCAGTGACAGACACATACAAAGCTGTAAATTCAGCACATCTGCATCAGATTTACTGCACAGGCAGAGATCGAGTGTACTGCCCACACAGTGCAGCTGAGCAACCTACTGCAACAAAGCAACAGGACGCTAATTATTCAAACACTTTGCAAAGGAAGCTCACAGCCCATTCAAACAGAGAACTCACCTCTCCTTCCTTCAAAGGGTCTCAAAAGCAAAACTCCGCTAAAAGATGTGCATACCCAAGATAACTTGAGGGCTTTCTGCTCTCAAGAATTTAAGTGCTTTTGATTACACCAAATTCTCCTACCACAGTATTGACAAGGCAAAGGGGAACAGTCATATTTATAGTTGTGTTTTTTCCCCTCTAAAAAGGGTGGAAAGAGGCTGGCAAAAGATACAGGCATGATGCCACTAAGGACAGGGGAAACTGCAGGGAAAAGCAGGAGTGAAATGATACCTTCAAAGATTACTTTGGCAGAAGGCAGCTGCCAGTAGCTATACAGCAAAACAAGAGTCCTGCCCCTATACAGAACAAGACAGGTCCCTAAAATGCACTAATGACCAGAACTTTAGACATACTCATAACTGGCTGGGAAAAATAGGATTACCTTATGTCTCATGAACAACTACATTTGTCCCATAGCACTTAAGTGGGGACTTAAAACTGCAGGTATTAGGTCAGTGCCTCATAATCTCCTCAAGTTAAAGGTGTCACATGGAGTTACATATACTTTGCAAGTAAGTTTTCTAGCAGAAAGTGGAGTGGAAAGTATGAAGAGACCCTGACAAACATTGTACAACATAATGGAGTCTATTTTGTTCAACCCCAGGGAGTGTCTGGGGCCCTGAAAGAATGACTGGAATTATTCAACAGCAAAAAAAAAAAACAACCAACCTACAGGTGATTGAAATTGTTCCTATAAGGAACCCCAAAAGAAATTCCCATTTTAATTCCCTTGCCAAAAGCATATATGATGCACGCTTAGGAAAGGAGTGAATTTAGTTGGGATGAAAATTCCAAGAGCGTAGGAGGGAATTAGAAGACAGAACACATGCACGCACCAGCAAAGGTAGCGCTGTATTTCACAAAAGCACATAGCTCTGTGAAAAATCTGAGCTGCTCATTTCCAGATTGTATTTTAGAAAGAAAGTTTAGCAAGCAGACTGACAGACTTCATGCTGACCCAAAATGTCACAGTACTGTAAGTCTTCAGATCAGTAGTAACTATACCTTATATGTATAAACTGACTTGTGACTGATTTCCATACTCACTATAGTTCATTTTTCTGACACAATCTCACCTGGACCCTGGCTTTCTGGGAAGTTCTTGATGTTACATGGAGTTTAAGAGGTGACTTGCTTCTCCAGAGTCCTCTAGGATTCCTTGCAAAAGAAGGTATTTTGTGTATTTTGCAGCAAGCTGCTAACAAAAATAGCTGGTTTGCTTGCATTCAGTTGTGGAGAATTGTGCTGGATGAATTGAGAAGGGTAGACAGGAAGATGCTGACTAAGATGAGTTGAAAATAACACAAATTATTTCTGAAGCATCCTTTAGGTTTTAAAGAAACTGAGAAACCTCAATAGATCCAATGCATCAAAACTACACGCATACAACACGACTTGCAGAACTACTGCATGTGACTGCTCTACCTGGACCCATGCAAAGCATTTGACATTGTCCTCCACAACATCCTTGTCTCTAAAATGGAGACACATGGATTTGATGGATGGACCACTCAGTGGATAAGAAATTAGCTGGATGGTCACACTCAAAAGAGTTGCAGGTCAACAGCTCAATGTCTGCGTGGAGACCAGCGACAAGTAGTGTCCCTCTGGGGTCTGTACTGGGAGCAGTGGTACGTAACATCTTTGTCGGAGACACAGACACTGAGATTGAGTGCATCTTCAGCCAGTTTCTGGATGACACAAAGCTGAGTGGTGTGAGTGAAGGGATGCCATCCAGGGGGACCTGGACAAGCTGTAGGGATATGGAAAGATGAAATAGGGAGTTTATAGGGGAGGGGGTAAAACCTACAAGAAAAATATTTTGTACTTTCTTATCTAGTTGCGATGTCCACTGTTTGATGGTAAAGTCTTGCCTTAACCGGCAACCCTTTCTCCCTTGACTTCTGTTTCTTGTGATATGTGCTGATAGAGGTAAATACTGAAGTCGGCACCAAGAATTACATCTCCAGACATGTGAAATAAGACAGGTTAATTGCCATAAATGTAAAGAACTTGTGGAATGACTTGTGGAATATATACATGATGATTTGATTTAAGATGCCAAAAACTTCTTTAGAAGCGATGGTTGATCTGGAGGAGGTTTTCAGCTCACCTGGAGACTAGAAAGGTAACTGCAACAACAGGGTGTTCTGTTTCACTAGTTGTTACTAGTTTATTTACAGCAGCAACCTAAGTGTTGTCCTACAAGGAGAGCTGCTTTTAGCAGTGAGGAGACTGCTCCAAGAAATACTCCATGTATATCTGAAAATGCACGACCTGAAAAGTTGTTACAGAAATTCCATTTTGATCATGGTACTGTCTACAAAGACACAACATAGCCATCATCTTCCTCTACAAGAGGATGTAGAGGGCTGCTTATGTCACAAAGCACCTCAATACATATTTCAGTCTCCACAATCCTTCTTTTCCTTCTCTCTCCTTTTCCAGCCTGTCCTCCATGTGACAAGAGAGGCTGAAGCTAGACATGCTTGTCCTGGCTTTTCTACAGCAAGCCTGCCAGTTAGTTTCATCTTGCTTCACTCGAAAAAAAGTCAGTTAAACTCTGTTATTTACTCATCTGCACATTCTAACTGCCTGCTGAGAAGCAAGATCCTGCACAGCAACCTATGTTCCAGTCAAAACACTTGGAAGGCTTTGCAAGCATCACAATCTTCCTTACTACGTGCTTCACAGACCAAGACCATGGGTCTGTTACTCATGGTCCCAGCGTGCCTTTCTGACAGAAAGACAAAGGTGATTATCAGTCCTGATGCACCAGATGCAGCTTTTCCATGGAAAGAGGGACAGGGACGTGTTCTTGCATGGGCTGAAGGAAGCTATAAAATTAAGTCCAGTAAATATCATACTTTTATTTCAGAAGAAAACGTAGGTATATAGCAATGCCAAAATGGGTTAGACTACACCACCCACATTAGTAGAGCCTAAAATAAGAGTTATAATCTGCATGGCCTACTTTTGCTCAGGTTGTGCAAGAATAAATAAACTAGATGAAGAAGTCTGGTACTGAAAGGACACATCAATGCTTAATTTCCTTTTGAGAAATAGCAGAGGGAACACAAACTCATTCCTTCTCCCATGAAGTCTCTTATTTCCAAGTGAATAACCTATTACTTTTACTAGCTTATGTCTTTGTTTACGGTTTTTAGCTGGGGTGAAAGGAGCAAGGGGCTGGGTTTGCTGGTTGTTTTCCCAAAATACGATAATACTAGGAGATCCAAATAAAAAGCAATATTCCAAATAAGGATGAAATAGTTACATACAGAGATCACAGATACCTCCACCATCCTGTTCATCTAATTTCAGGAGGTATGCTCCTGGAGCAAGTCCAGAGGAGGCCACGAGGATAATCAGGGGCTGGAGCACCTCCTTTATGAAGACAGGCTGAGAACATTGGGGCTGTTCAGCCTGGAGAAGAGAAGCTGCGTGGGGCCTCAGAGCAGCTTCCAGTGCTGAAGGAAGCTACAAGGATGCTGTGGAGGGACTCTTCATCAGGGACTGTAGTGACAGGACAAGGGGGACAAGTTCAATCTGAAACAGGGGCAGTTCAGGTTAAACACAAAGAAGAAGCTCTTCCCTGTGAGGGTGCTGAGGCACTGGCACAGGGTGCCCAGAGAAGCTGTGACTGCCCCATCCTTGGCAGTGTTCAAGGCCAGGCTGAACAGAGCCTTGGCCAAAATGGTCTAGTGTGAGGTGTCCCTGCCATGACAGGGAGTTGAAATGAGGTGATCTTAAGGTCCTTTCCAACTCTTAACTATTCTATGAGCCTATGCTGCACTGAGGCATTCCAGCTGCATACATAAGCACATCCAGGTTATTTTCTTCATGTTTTCTGTAAAATACCCTGTAACATGTGCGACTCCCCACTTCAGTCATCAAAATTCAGCAGCAATGTCAATGACTGTTCTGCTCTCCACACCCAGACCTTAATAAAGCCTGAAGTAACCTCAGGCAGATTTGAGTGCTGACTCAGGTAGGTTAAAGTAATTTCATCACTGAGAAAAACAGAAATGAGAAATGAGATGGTAAAGTTTGTAAGAGCGTGTAAACACTGTTCATCACGATGCTCTGTACTACATCACCTCACCTGCTCACCTTTCACTGTAGTTAAAATTGGGCATCTCTTCCTACACTTTGTTTCATCCCCTACTGCTTACCCTACAGCTGCTGTTTCACTATAAGACTCTCCTGAAGGACTTTTGTCAGTGTTTGGCAGAGCCTGGTTGTTTAGATTTCCAAAAGTAGTGCCTGTGCAAAATGCAGCCCAGCCACAAGGCTCCAATGCATCCCTCTCAATTTCACACCACAGCCTTCACTATCAAGGCGATATATTTTTGTGCTGTCTCCGAAAGGGTTCATTCACTGGGGCTAGAGGGAGGGAAGAGGAACACAGAACACGCCCACAGAGAAAAACTGCCCTACAACTAAGAACAATATTGTCCTTAAAAAGAGGGATGGGGGAAGGGAACTAATGCAAACAGATTATTACAGGAAGAACACAATGCCTCACCATGAAACTAATCAAACTTCCTTTGTTCTATATACAAATGCCAAGCAGAAACAGTGCATTTCTGCTAGAACCCATTTTCCAGGTGCAAGACACTTTATCCGCAGAGAGCGGTAAAAGCCACAGAGAGAAGGAAAAAAAAAAAGTCAAGAATGCAGAAAGAAATGAGGCTTAAAACGCACAACACTCCATCCCATCCCCCTCCCCTCATGCCAGCCTCTCATCTATAATCCAACACAAGGGAGACAACAGGCAAACAGCAAGAGGTCATCTTCAAAGGGCTGGTTGCCAAGGGAGGCCAGTGGAAAGAGTGCAGGCATGTCTCCATCAAAGTCCAGCAGCTGTGAGAGAGCCACAGAGGTGCAGCTTCCCCTGAGGCTGCAGGGAAATTCAGGGATGGAGGAGAGAGCTGGAGCCGCTCCAGCCGGCAGCGCGACACGCTCTGCACTGTGCAGCAGGGAAAGCGCCAGAGGAGGGGTCTGGTATTTCAGTCCTTCTCTCCACCCATTTTTGCACTTCAGATACTTCACTACTGCTTAAACTCCTCAAGATAAATCCTGTAGCCCCACTGCAGCAGTAGGCAGAAGGCAGCACCAACTCTCTACTCAGCTCCAAAGTAAAGCTTTGGCTCAGTGACTACATTCAGGACAGACATGGAAGAGGCACAGCAGAGAACACGCAACCAGCTGTAGTTTCATTAATTCCCACAGAAAACACAAATACATTTTCACACTTGGAGCCTGGGAGATTTGTCCCACAATCAAAACAGAAGTCAGATTCGTGCCACGGCTCCTCTCACCACCCAGACTTTCCAGCCCCTAGCCTTCTCTCTCTCAGTTGGTCCCCCTACGTTCCATTATTTCTAAGGAATCTTATTTACTCCTCTGTCTTAATATGAAAGTACCTGCACTGCATGCTCTGTCCAGTCTTTCCTCACTCCTCTGACACAAATCATTCCCTACCCCCTTGTTCAGACCCAGTCTGCCTCAAATCCCTTTACACATCTCTTTTATCACAGCAGGAAGAAAAATATTGACATCAGCTATGGGTATTACAGCTCCTAACTATACATTTTCCTTCATTATGCTGCTACAGAGTTACACTGGTTTGGACACCTCCCTTTACTGACCTTGGCATGCATTTCTCTGAAGCTTAACCTTTTTCTAGATTTATAAATAGGTGACTTGAGGACAACTGTCATACTCTTGCACAGAGTACAAAACGCTGTCCTGCTCTACACGAACCTGAGCTCACATCACAGCAACCAGCACACACCCAACAAAATACCTGGGATTTTTTATTTTTTTTTTTACAATCTGAAGATCGAGTTCCATTTCATTTTTCTAATTTTAATCTAATTTTTCAAAGTTAACCTTTTAGTCAGATTTGTGTTTGCATTTTATAAGCCATCCTGAAGCAATACACAAACAGGTAAAGTCTACAGAAGTTCTGTTTCAAACTCCAGCTGCCACATATCTTCCTATATCCCAGTTTCCCCACTCTGTGCTCCAAGTTTTCCTTAACTTTGCTCTCCAAGACCTCCCCCTTGACCTCATTTTCAGTTTGACAGCCTCCTATACTTCAGTGGATCTGCTTCCAATTTATGACTTCTGCCCATGTGAAAACATTTTAAGGCATTCAGGAAATTTTAGAAGGGGAGAAGCCAACTGATTCTGAAAGCACAGGTCTCCAAACAGGTACAGCCTCCTGTTTCTTTCCAGACTGTCCCCTCTTCCTTCAACATCAAGTTCTCATGAAGTTACCTGCACAGCCTCCTTCATGCTCTACCCCGCTTTGCATTTGCATCTACTGGGCAAAGCCCAAACATCATGCCTAATTTTACATACACTTTGTCATGTCCAATGTCATAACAGATACCAACACAACCTCATCAACTTATTTACAATGGAAATACAAGAGAAGCTAAAGCCTCTGCTGCAACTCCGCAAGACGAGGCTCTAGAATAGGCAGTATGCAGAGGAATGTGATCTCCTTTACTGGATAGCGAGGCGACTTTCTCATCGTACTTCAGCTTGTCTCTGGATGCATTCCCCTTGTGCAACCCTCTCACCCCTTCCCTACCCCACAGGTCCAAGATTCTCTTAAGGGCACTCACTCCACTTCCAAGTCTCTGGCGTGAGCAACACAGCTCGTAGGGAGACACCGGCCACCCTGCCTTACAGCCAGCCTCAGTCTCTTCACATGGTGGCTCCTGAGCCTGGGTGCACCCACGAACAGACAGGCAGACTCCTTGTGCTGTAGTGCTGCATTACACCATGGTGGGGAGAACAGAGCAGCCAGCTTCATGGATCTCACCCTGGCAGAGGATGGAGGCAGCTGGATTCCTGTTCCAGAAAAGTCATTTATTTCCCTTTATGACTGTATGGAAATCATTCCTTTCTCCCTCTGCTAAACTTCCCCATTCATAGTATAGGGAAAAGATGCCCCTGCCCATGGAGGAATTGAGTACTTAAAAAAAAAGTCCTGGCCAGCATTATGGCATATAAAAATCATCTGCAAAGAGATGTTCCTGAAAACAGATTAAGCTTTAATGAGGTTATTTTTCCACAAAAAAATAATAATAAAAAAAAAAATCTGGTGCATTGGGTTCTCCATTTCAGATAAAGTAAGGAGTAACTGCACTGCTGTCAGAAGTCTTCTGTTACAAGAATTCAGTGAATATTGAGACCTCCTATGCTATCAGATGGGAAGAAATAACTCAAATTCACTGGGGAAAAAAATGCCCTTCTGAAGAACAGCCACCTGATGGCAGCCTGTGGCTTCAGTCCCATTGTTCCAAGTGGCAACTGGCAACCATTTTAAGCGAGATTTGCTCTACACTGAGTCACCACTGAAGAATGTTCTGTAGTAGGGAGAATGACTTCAAAATAAAAAGCTATTCTTAATTCTAACGTAGCACATTGCTGAAATAGGCACTGCAAATATTCCCATTCCACACACCATGCAATTCTTTTTCCCCTCTTTCAGCCTCAGTTTTATTTTGCACAGCAAATTGCCAACTTAGATGCAAACCTGCCTCCACAATGCAATCCAGCATCCTTTTCAAAACACCACATCAGCATCCGAGGCTGATGCATACACAGCTTCCCTCACTGCTCATGGTCTGTGCTTTGGTATCTTGAGCCAGGAGACTATTCTGCACTCAAGAAATCCCATTCCTTCATTCTTCCCAATGTTTCAAAGGTATTTTAGAAGGACTTGGTGCCTGCAGGATTCATTTTATGTTCTTCAAAGTCAAACTAATACTAATGAAAGCTTCTGGAGACTTGATGCACTCCTCTTTCATTATGAAGAGGTTAATTCCCTGACCTAGGAGCAAAATAGAACTTCACTTTGAATACAGAACTGCAGAACTGAACTGTTTTACAGAACTGTAAGCCAAAACAGCTTTCCTCTGCTTCTTCTCTGATACTGTATTAATGCTCATGCTTACCACACTACAGCACTCCATATATGGGAGGAAAAAACAAGGTACCAGAAGTTTCTGAAGTTTAAAATTTACCTAAGCTTTTTGTACAAATAATTTTCTGACACTGCTGGTCTACACACTCATTTTTATCTAACTGTACAGGAATCTAAGGCTGAAGTAGCAACTGTTTCATAATTCAAGCCTGAGATTTAAGGTAACCCCATTCAGCCTGATTTTTAGATCCTTGTGCTGTGTTTCAGGACATGAGTTTTCCCTCCTTCTTTCCCCATCTCTTTCTGGACTTCCCCTTCCTATGGCCACTGAGCTATTGCCTCATCTCTTCCACACTACCCCTTCACCTCTGTTTTTTCACCCCACCCTTTTTTCCTCATTTTTTGTTTTTAACTCAACTCCGGTAGCACTGGCATACAGCCCATACTAAAAAGTGCAGCAGAGCTCATCTGCCTGGGTTTAGTCCTGAGCATTTGCTGTTGGCACATCTCACCACTAAGGTATGCCTCATGGTTTGGGAAATTAATGGTGTAAACTGTACCCCAGGAATACAGCAGTTGGGGTGAATGAGTGCTGTCTGCAGGACATTTCTCTCATGTTAGAAAAACTGGACCAGTGAATGAGGTAAGATACTATGAGAAAAGAAAATATACGATTGTGGTTAAAGCAGCGGAGTGCTTCCCAAGAGACTGATTGCTTCCTCTGCCACAGAGTTCCTATGCAATGTTGGGCAAGTCATAAAAACAGCCATACAGGGTGTGACCGAAAACCCAACCAGCAGTGCCCTATCTCCAGCAGTGGCCGACTGCAGAAGTTTGGAGAAAAGGGAAAGCAGAACAGATACAGAACGATCCTTCTTTTGATATAACCACTTAATTAAGGCTAGTGATTGAAAGACTTCCAGAGCTTAAACTTCACCCAGAACGTTGTATCTCATAGTAAACGATGCCTCTACATACTGTGATTTTGCCTAATCCCTTTCTGGATGACACCCAGTAATTTCAGGCTCAGCAGCCTCAAGTGAATAGTTTTCCTGACTAAGGAGTCAGTCTCTTACACCACCATTCTTCTTGGAGGGACATCAGACCAATACTAGCATTCAACTCCCTGTTTAATACACTCACCCAGCTTAACAAGAGTTTTTCATGAAAGATCAGATCATCTTTCAGTAACTAACTTCATGAACTAGTTTGCTAAGCTGGAAATTAATACTGTGCACTGTGGACACATGTCTGTGGGTACTTCAGCTGATAAGCTCCTCTTGTTATCCTTCCCCAGTTCAGGAGAAAAAGGCTAAGACCTCCACATCTAATGTTCTTCATGTTATGCTTTAAGGATGCATTTTGTCACCAGCCTAAAGTAACATGCTTTAGAAGATGTGTGTGGAGGAAGAGCTGGGGAGAAGTTCTCCTTCTCTTTCTCCCCACCAATCACTGTCACCTGAAGCACCATAATTTATCTTCCCCATCATCTTCAGGATGCATTTGAATCTGGTTTGTCAAACAGGACAACAAATGACAGACCATGACCTTTAATTAAATATTACAGAACTCACATGAAGATGCAACCATTCAAGCAAAGTTCCTTTGCATGATGAGGTGCCAGGCAGAATTCCTGGATTTGTATCTGCGATACTATTGTTCAATTAAAAAAAAAAAGCACATTTTTTGTCTATATTAATAATCTTTTCTAGTTTCCTTAAACAAAAGGAAATTTGAATGAACAAACAAATCAGACATTGCAATTGACAGTGGTACAGCTCAGGTCCTATAAACTCCCTCAAGCTGGAGACTGAGTAAAACCTGTTCAAGATCAAACTCATCTGCTCACTATCATCATCAGCTTCCTGTTCATTCATCAGTATATGAATGGTTACAATAGGGCCATCGAGACAAAAGATGGCTTCAGAGAGAATGTCTGACAGAGGAAGAAGTTACATCAGCCTAATACTCTTTTGTTCAAAGAGCTCTGAACATTAATAGCAGCTAAAGACAAGGCAGCTGCTGCACAGAATTAGAAAGAGACAGAAAGAACAATTACTTCCTGGCAACGTTTCTTCCCCTGCAGCTCAAAAAAAACCCTCTAGAGAACTTCTGCTGAACAGTAAGAGAATGGGACAAACTGGGGATTTAGTCGTCTTCTCTCCATTCCCATTAGTGAGCAATTCAACTATGTACCCACCAGACATGCCAACAGACTGGTGCTCTAGATCTCCTGCACTAACTACACACACCAGCTCAGTTCCTTCGCTCTCCAAGTATCAGGGTAAGTGCAATGTCACATTATGCAGCAACCCTCCCAAGGCCCTCAAAACCAAAACAGATCTTCCTTGTGCTCTCTCAAATTCCAAGAAGAAAGCTACAGCCAAAGTAACAGACTGGAAACAAACAAACAAACAAACATGGAAGAAAAAGCTATCAAGGGCTCTCACATGTTAGTTGATGCTAATAGGAAGTCCCAAGCCGTCACAAGCTGGTAGAGCCTGAAGCATGTAGTGCAGAATTCCCACCATGTGCTTGCTGTAATCTTGCATCCCTTCACAACTAGCTGCTATTGGTGGCTGCTGGTGTCACTGCAGCAGAGGAATTTCTTTTTGTTAACTTGGGATGGCAGTTGTACTAAATTCACTTGGTTGCATGAATCAAAAGGCTGTGGATACTATAGACAAAGTGACCACACAAGGTCAGTAGAGCATACAGGACATCAGTTAAAACCTCTTTTATCATTCTGTTGCTCACTAGAAGCAAAAGCATGAGGATACTAAACTGATGGCAGAACCCTCCAATCCACCATATCCTGTGGGTAGAGAAACCTCTGCTTTATTAACTGCTATCTACTGCCACAGACTGCAGTAGCCTTGTCCCCCATGTATTTGGGTGGGATTACTAAAAAGGAGTAATTTTAAAGCAGATGCATAAATTCCCAGGAAGTCATGGTAACTGCTAGGATTCCCACCCTAGAATTTTTCTTTAGCCTCTTGTATCATGAAGGGAAATTGCCTCCAGCACTAACAAAAGTACGTGTCAGAGCCCATCTCCGAGCTCTGCAAGATGTGCAGATTTCCTGGTGCCTGAAGGTTTGGTAACTAGAAACCAAAAACTGGAGTATTTCAAGTGTATTGAAGCTCTTTCTACCAGTGTCAAGTATCAAATCAGACACATCTGTGGAAGGAGCATGGCAGAAGAGAGATTCAGGGGGGTGGAGAGAAGTTTTGATGCCGATCAGCAAAATGGAGAAATTTCCACGAGACAGCATAGGAATGCCAGCACCATCCCACATGCTCCACAATAAAGAGCATGCACTTCTTCTTTTTTTTTTTTTTTTTGAGCAGAAGCTTATTAAGGTAATAAACTGATTTAGCAGACTCCAAACGTAGCTTTGACCCAGGAATAAAGCATGGAAGTTAGTAGTCTATGCAGTCAGACACCTTTCCCCCATGCCAGATTTTCAGGCTTTAGAGTGCCACAGTTTTGGGTACTAATCTGAACTGCACTGCAAATAGTCTTACGCCTATGGAGAAAGGAAAGCTGGAGATTCTGCCAGATGGAAATAACCACTGTGGTTTCTGGCATCCTGAATACATTTTGGGACTGAGATAATCCCATTAGATCTTTCTTCTGAAGCAGTCAGCAAGTGAAACAAAGCAGAATGGTGAAGGCGTTATTCAGTTTCCAAGTCAACAGTGTCCCAGAGACCACTGGGTGCAGCTTTTCCCTCCCTGTGGCCCTGTCCCACAGACGTACCCCGAGTCCATACCAACAGCATGCAGGCAAGGCTCACCGTCCAAGGAGAAGTGCTTGTTCTGCCTGAGCTCCAAGCGTACAAAATCAGGGCAACACATTAACTAATACATGTTGCCTCTCTGGTAATACTCAGGCTTTGTGTCATGCCCAAAGTCACCAAGTTTTTAGGTATCAGACTGTACTAGCTCAGGTCATTTGCCGTACACTGTACACCTCTGGGAGAAAAAGCTGCACTGTCATGCCCTAGGCGCACAATTCCACAGGGTTCCCTTTGAAAAGCTGTTTTGTGTCCCTCACCTTTATAATCAAAATGGAGATTCAGAAACACTCTTCCACAGCTGCAGTATATAAAGAGTGAGGTTTGTAAAGAAGATTGGAAACTCCTTCCATCCCTGCACATCTGTTCCAGGAAAGTGTCATCTCTCCTTCCTCCTTTCCACACACAAAAGGGGGAAAACAACTATTACAATCCCATTCAATTTATGCCTGAACAAGCCTGTGCTTCTTGACAACAGATAAGGCTTATCACCTCTCCTCTGCCTCCACCTTGCCTGTGCTCTACTTTTTTTCATATAAATCCCAGAAACTTTTAACAGAAAACAAAGTAGTTTCCATTTTAATAAGGCAGGCAGCCTGAAAACAAGCAGTCCTTCCTTTGCCATTTTCCTACTTTATCCCACATGGACACCACAAGTGAGAGAATAACACACGTGTAAGCTGTGCAAAGTAAGATAAGGAAAACTGCAAATTTGCAGTTAGTTACTTCAAAGTGTTTAAGCTCCATGATGCTTATGAAAACATTCTACACACTCAGGTATCCCTGCTCTCTCTCTGTGGCACACACTTCACCTCTCTAAACTGTTTTTAAAAGGAAAAAAAAACCAACCTGTCTCACAGGCTGTGATTACATCAGCAAGAGCTTCTCCTTTTCTCTATCAATCCTGCCTTACTCAGGCTTTGAAGAGCCTCTGCGCTGCTGCCATGTGCTTTGATCTTTCCATTTTATGCCCCAGGGCCGGCGCTGATAGTATCTGCTCTGCCTGCACAGCTTGGGAAAGGCAGCGGCACCCATTCCTGTCCAAGAGCTCTTTGTTCACACACCAAAACGCATGTGCGGCCACTGACCCCACAGAGGCAGGCGGAAAACTCAGCCCTTGCGGTAGGCTGCCAGAAGGACGTCTGGACACACGACGGTTTTCCTCCTGTTCAAAAGCAGCTGTGTGCGAGAACTTTTTCAGTCTTTCAGCTATGCAAAGCACAGTGTCTGTATGCCAGCCACACGCGCGCTGGTCCCTCCAAGGCTCTCTCTTGTTGGGAGTATTTAATAACGATATGAAGGCACATCAGCTTATGTCTCCTGTAACACGGAGATGGGGAACATCAAACCAGAGCATGTCAATTATCACGAATTATGGACTGGAGGTTTTCTTTAACTCCTGCACTTGCAAAACCATGCAGAAAGACCTGCACAGCCAACACCTATATAGCCAAGCAACTTCCCTTTGCAACCAATGATTTAACGCAGGTAGCAGCTTCCTGAAATAGTAAACACAAAACACTGCATGCCCCAAATCCTGTTCTGGGGCTTTTTGCTTTCCCTTCTGCCATGGCACTAACTCTCACTCTCTAGAAAACTTACGCTGCTGCAAGATCACAGCGAGGAAAGCAGATGATCTTCTCTGAGATTCTTAGGCCTATGTTACTAAATATTTTCCCTGGCATTTACACAGTTAAATGGGAAAGCACGGTTTTCAGGTATTAATAACCAAGCATTTCAAGGACAGAACCCTCTATGTTAAAGTTATACAACAGCAGAAACTCTAGAGAAAAATCTGTTTATTTTAGCAACTAAATTCTTGACACTTTTTGTGTTCAGAAAAAAGGCAAAGGTAGAAAGTGAAACAGTGGCAGAGCAGCAGCAAAATACAGCCGGAGATACTATCAACAGTTAAGTGCCGGATCCTTAAATGCCTAAAGATGAAAGAACATGCTCGTTAAGGGCAGTTAAGATAAATTTAGCTTTAAATTTGGAGATCTGACATACAGCACTATCATCATCATCATCTGTGCAACAAATACAGCCAGTCATTTCAATATTACCCCTCATTAGCTGGTAATGTGTAAACAGCTTTTGATTGTCCCTTCAGTGGCACCGATTGCTAAAAGATTTCTTTTCCTCAGTTTCATATAGTGGAAACGAAAGTATCTCAGATTCAGACCTTCCCTAAACCCACACATGAATACTGTGAAAAAATCATTACCAAGAGGCAAAGTATTGCTCTGGAAAACCAGGGAACAATTGCAGCTAGGCTGGTGCCACTGCTGCTCTGGCAGGAAACAGCAAGTGCACTGTAAGCCCAGCTTACACCACATTTAGTCCATTAAAAGATTTGGTTGTCAAGCAAATGAAAAGAAGCCATGTCAGGCAGTATCATTCATACTTAAGTGGCATGCTGCATGCACTGGAGAAGGAGCCTTCCTGCTGCACAGCACTGTAAACCCAGTGGCTTTTCTTACAAACACAGTGTCTTCCCATTTGGTTTCGGGCAGCCGGGGGCAAGTGCCAGAGCTGCCACCCGCTCATCAGCCGGTTTACTGCCGAACTGAGCATTCCACACATCTGAGGCACGGCATCAGGCCTGAGATTCTGCAGGCTTTAGCAAACTGGGAAAAAAGGACTTCTGAAAGCCCCGTCCAGAACATGCCTTGTTCTAAAGAGTCTGATGGCAGGGGTTGGAACTGGATGATCTTAAGGTCGTTTCCAACCCTGCCTATTCTATGATCTCCTTCTCATCACTTAGTGGAGGTGAATCTCATCCCAGACAGCAGAAGCATGTCTTCACCACCAGATCAAACTGGAAGCAGCCAATAGGACCCCTATATTTGTCAGGCCTTTATGGGAAAGGACACTTTCAATCCATATTTCTCACAGCTTAGTTCTTGGAAAATTCTTAAACTGGGACAAACAGCGTTTGAAGATTTTTTTTAAAAAAAAAGCCTTCACACCAAGCCAGTGAAGGCACAGCCAAAAGAAACCCCGACCTTCTCTGCCTCACACTGCAGTTGCAGGCAGCTGCCTGTTCCATGCTACAGCCACTACACACTGCTAGCTGCAGCCCCATTCCAGGTTTTACCCTGAGCCGCTCCTCCCAGTACTTCAAAGGGAAAGTATTTTTGTACAGCCCAGCAAGGAGTGTAAACTGCCCAGCTGCTTCCAAAGAGAGATGATTTAACCCCTACGTACCCAATGCCTATGTCCTCAGCAGGGGATGTGTGCAACAAAACAGAAATCCAACAGCAGCTTAAAAATTCAGGTTGCTGTGTTAGTGACTCAACTGAACAGTGGCCTATCAAGAGTCACCTTCCCATTTCCCATCCTTTTCTTTTTTTTTTTTGGAAGGGAGGAAGAGCACAGAGAAACTACAACTTCTGAAACAAATTTGAGTCACACAGATACTTCCCATAACAAATCAGGATTGTGCTTAAGTGGCTGGAAGACCCCATTTCTCTCAATAACACAGAGTCAGCTATAAATACCTAAATACACTCTCAAGCAGGCCCATGGGATCCCACAAATTCAGCATTTTGCTGCAAACTCCAGTAAATAACCACCCCCATCTCTAACTCATTCTGCTGGCAGTAGCAAGCTCCCTCACAGCCGAGACCCCAAATAATTGCAGAAAATAATGAAATGGCCGGGATGCCTTTATGCTGGAGGCAACCAAAAAGGTAGAGGAAGACACTAAATACTGCTCTTCTTACTGGAAAATGGGACCAATAAGATGTCACTTGTTATGGGGTTCCCTCTGAATTTTAAGTTTCTGTGCTCTACAGTTATTTCCCCTAACTTGGAGCACATCTGTGGACCACTGCCCATCACTTCTTGGCTTCCCTTGGTTCTCAAGTTTGTTTCAGACCAAGAAAGGTCGCAGCCAGTTGCATACAAACCCTTATAACCAGCCTTTCATGAATACACAGGGACCCACAGAAAGGCACTCATCTCTCTTAACTGAGGATGGGTAAGGGTTAGAGAGACCCCACCTTTGTGCAATACGAGAGCAAAAAAGTAAGTCCTGCTGTAACTTTGAGACATGCATGCCCCAGCAGCCAGCTTTTTGATCCGCTTCACTTGAACTTTAGTTTCTGCTGTCAAATCCCTAATTTTGACTTGATGAAAGTCACAGAACTGATTTCCAAAACACTACCAAATAGCTTTAATCACAAAAGTAAGGTCTCTTGATATGAGAAATACTAACCCTAGATGCTCTGCCTGCAACCCATGTGGAAGTAACTTCATCATGAAATATCAAAACATAACAGAAACAGTCCCACCTGTAAAGTCATATGAAGGATAACCACAACCCAGGCATCAGTGATTAGTCTAACAAGCCCCGCTGGACTAGGCTGAGAATGTTAACATTCTACAACACCTTGGCATTTCCCTTCAACCTCCTTTTAGACCTGGCTCATGCCAAAGAATTATACTAAAAATGCCACTCAAGGAGCATCACATACAAGAAATTCTCTTCTTAATTCTCCTTCACTGCACATCTCTGCCTAGATGCAGCAAAGGCAACTAACTTTTATGAGATACCACCAACTGCATAGGATTAAAGCATCACATTTCAAAACAACCCAAAGCTTCCTTCTCTACCCTGAAAAAGACAACAGGAAGAGAAATTCAACTACGTAAAGACTGACTCGGGAGTATTTATAGAATCATAGAATAGTTAGGCCTGGAAAGGACCTTAAGTTCCAACCCCCCTGGCATGGGCAGGGACACCTCACACTAAACCATGCCACCCAAGGCTGTGTCCAACCTGGCCTTGAACACTGCCAGGGATGGAGCATTCACAACTTCCCTGGGCAACCCATTCCAGTGCCTCACCACCCTCACAGGGAAGAATTTCTTCCCTATATCCAATCTAAACTTCCCCTCTTTAAGTTTTAACCCATTACCCCTTGTCCTGTCACTACAGTCCCTAATGAAGAGTCCCTCTCCAGCATCCCTATAGGCCCCCTTCAGATACTGGAAGGCTGCTATGAGGTATCCACGCAGCTTCTCTTCTCCAGGCTGAACAGCCCCAACTTCCTCAGCCTGTCTTCATACAGGAGGTGCTCCAGCCCCTGATCATCCTCGTGGCCTCCTCTGGACTTGTTCCAACAATTCCATGTCCTTTTTATGTTGAGGACACCAGAACTGCACACAATGCTCCAGGTGAGGTCTCACAAGAGCAGAGTAGAGGGGCAGGATCACCTCCTTCGACCTGCTGGTCATGCTCCTTTTGATGCAGCCCAGGATACAGTTGCTTTCTGGGCTGTGAGCGCACACTGCAGCCGGCTCATGTTCATTTTCTCATCAGCCAACACCCCCAAGTCCTTCTCCACAGGGCTGCTCTGAATCTCTTCAACCTGGCTGTGCCTGGGATTGCTCCAACCCAGGTGTAGGACCTTGCACTTGGCATGGTTAAACCTCATGAGGTTGGCATCAGCCCACCTCACAAGCATGCTGAGGTCCCTCTGGATGGCATTCCTTCCCTCCAGGGTATCAACCGAACCACACAGCATGGTGTCATCGGCAAACTTGCTGAGGGCGCACTCAATCCCACTGTCCATGTCAGCGACGAAGATGTTGAACAAGACCGGTCCCAACACCGATCCCTGAGGGACACCACTCGTTACTGGTCTCCAGCCAGACATTGAGCCACTGACCACAACTCTTTGTGTATGGCCATCCAGCCAGTTCTTTATCCACCGAGTGGTCCATCCATCAAATTGATGTCTCTCCAATTTAGAGACAAGGATGTCATGTGTGAGAGTGTTGGAACGCTTTGCACATGTCCAGGTAGATGATATCAACTGCTCTACCCCTGCCCATCAGTTCTGTAGCCCCATCATAGAAGGCCACCAAATTGGTCAGGCAGGATTTCCCCTCAGTGAAGTCATGATGGCTGTCACCAAGCACCTTGTTGATTTTCATGTGCCTTAGCATGCTTGCCAGGAGAATCTGCTCCAAGATTTTGCCAGGCACAGAGGTGAGACTGACTGCTCTGTAATTCCCCGGGTCATCCATTTTCCCCTTCTTGAAAATGGGGGTTATATTTCCCTTTTTCCAGTCATCGGGAACTTCACCTGACTGCCATGATGTTTCAAATATGATGGCCAGTGGCTCAGCAACTTCATTCGCCAGCTCCTTCAGGACCCGTGGATGGATTTCATCAGGTCCCATGGACTTGTGTACATTCAGGTTCTTAAGATGGTCTTGAACCAGATCCTCTCCTACAGTGGGCCTAGGGTCTTCATTCTCACAGTCCCTGCGTCTGCCTTTCAGGACTTGGGTGGTGTGGTCAGAGCCTTTGCCAGTGAAGACAGAGGCAAAGAAGTCATTCAGAACCTCAGCCTTCTCAAAACGCAGGGTAGGCAGTTCTCCCGAGAGCTTCCGGAAGGGGCCTATGTTGTCCCTAGTCTGTCTTTTATTTGCAAAGTACCTATAGAATCCCTTCCTGTTATCTTTAACATCCCTAGCCAAGTTTAATTCTCACTGGGCCTTAGCTTTCCTAACCTGGTCCATAGCTTCCCGGAGAACATTCCGGTATTCTTCCCAGGCCACCTGTCCTTGCTTCCACCTTTTATAAGCCTCTTTTTTCCTTCTAAAATTAGATTATTTAGAGGTTATCATCATTTTTTCCCTGTCTTCTACTCCACTGTTCAAGGGAAACACCTGCAAATACTGTTCTACAGAGCCACAAAATTAAATGAAGATTATATGGTATCTGACTCCTTGCTACTCTTTCTTGTTCTAGAACTATTACCTGCTCTAAGACATCTTTGTACCAAGAACTTAAGTGATTTATAGCTTAGTTTCTTTCAAGTAAACAGAGCCTCCTATATAAAAATAACCACATGTATATGGAAGGTTGTCAATGCTGAAGAAGCAAGACATCTATGCTGCCTGCTTAGTCTCTCACATGTAAAAACTGTCATCTTGCATCAGAAAGTAACCTTATCTCAGATCTTCCACAAAAATTTGATGCACTGTTTCAGTGCTATTGCTCCAAGGGAAGAAAACCAGCAGACACCCAGTACTTACTCACGCTCTGGAAAGTTGGGGACTGGACTGTTCCTTAAGAACATTCACCTACATACCACAGCACCTACTTAATTTGTAGCCATTATTGCATGACAGATACTGAAACCATGGAGTTTTCTTTGCCTGAGTTTAAAGACCTTCACCATGGACCTGTTCAAGAGAGACCTCCAACTTGGACTCTCCTTTGTATAGTCCATTTTAGAAGTGAATTGCTTGAAAACAGCAATCTTCCACAGCATTCCACAACAGCACAGATGGCAAGACAAATCAATTGGAATGGGTTTGTTTCGATTTATTAATACAAGCTTTATTTTCACACCATGCCACAATCACAAAAAGCCTAAGGTTAGAGTACTCCCACAATCTAAACAACACACGTAGGAAGCTGTTTTCTTCACTCATATGACAGGATTTAGTTCTGCATATTGCTGTCATACCAAGCTTGCTGGTTTTCACTTAGAAGCACTCTAACAACCGCTTAAGAAAGGGAAAAACTAAGATAGGTTTGAGAACTATCAGATAGGTTTGAGTGTTTGCTGCCCTGTGGAGAAGCTGCTTCATGAACAGTGCATGCAAAGTTCGATAGTTTTTCAAGAGCGGCAACAGTCTCATCTCTTATCTGAGCATGTTCAGAGAACCAAGCGCGGCACAGAACAAACCACAGCACAGTTCTAGTGCAGCAGACCACACCACTCTCACTTCCTCACCATAGAAGAATCACTGTTACAAGGTTCCCATCTCCCTTTTCTTGGTAGCCAGTACAATTTTCAGTTTTAATCAGTTTTCCTTCCTTTCCAAACCTCTCACCTGTTGTCCACTTTGTGTTGCATACCTACTCACTGCTTCATTCCACACTCTGCCACGTCCTTTTGAATCTCACCTATTTCAAGGCCACCCTGCTAACTTTCACTACAGGCCTTTCCACTACCAGAAGCACAGACAGCAAGCTTTTATGTGCATCTTTCCTACTCCATGTCTATCGCTTCTCCTAAAGTCTACCATCATCTCTTAATGGCACCTGCAGCTCTAGGACTCCACAGGAGAGAGCACCATTTGCCTTCTCAGCCTTTAGCATCTCTTCAGAAACTTTTGTTTCATCCAACAATCATGGCACTGCACTCCCTGACAAATACTTCAAAGCATACCAGCTCTGAATACCAGCAAATACCAGAAAACACCAGCAAAGCTTGCCTCAACCTTTTCTCTAGCTTTTCGCTGTGCTCCAGTCCTCTCCAAGCAAACGCGTCACTGCTGTAATCTCTTGATAGTCTCCCCACATGTGCAAAATCTCCAAGATTAGTTCCCCAGGTTAAAGCCAGAGGAGCTTTAGAAAAGCTCGATGAATCTTTCTTCACATGCTACCCAGCCATCAAACCCTAGAGTCCTTCCGTTTGTTCTTCATCATCCTTCAGTTTCCTAGTATTTCACATTTTCCCCAGTTCCCTTCAAGCTGCTCTCATGAATGAATGGCTCACAGAACACTTACTACCTTAAGGCCCACCCCTGCTAGGATATTTACCTCACGCATGTAACAGGAACTGTGGCTGAATGAAGGTATCTCGGGGTACAGTTCTTGTACTTACCCCACATCTTTAGCTAAGGTAACACTTCTGTGAATAAGTTTATTCACCCACTACCTGCCTCAGCAGTAGATATATGATCCTAGTCTTAACCTCAGAGATGCAGTTCCCCACCAGATAATGAGAGGCAGGAACAGGCCAACATCAGAAGATATATTATAAATATTTTTTAAAAACATGTATTATTTAAAAGCTATCCTTTCTAGCACCTCAGATAGGCAGTATATGCTCACCTCTGGCAAAGAAGAGCATATGTTTTGTTCTAACCCATTGTGTTCATCCTTCCAACAACTCACCTTGTTCACTGTTAGCAGTCAACCCTCAGCATCTGCAAAGACATTTCACTGACAGGTTTCCAAATGGGCAGCAAAAACAATAAAACAAAACAAAGACACAGGTACCCATAAGTCCCAGCCAAGCAGCACATTCTTAATTGCTTTCAAAATGACTGTATGCTTACAAAGGTACTCTGTATTCTTAAGCAGTTGAAGGAGAAGCAGTGAAAATGCCTGCAATTGTTTGAAAAATAATGATATTTTAAATGCTAGTTTATTTCTAAAGAGCTTAAATACATATATATATATTCTTCTAGCAGCAATCTCAGTTTGAAAAGGTAATAAACCAGCTTCTCCTGGAGGCACGGGTAGTGGTGTTAATTCCGTATAATGCAAACAATAAAAATCTGTGAATTCACTTGCAGATTCTCTTTCAGACTTAAGAAATGCTATTCTGCACTGAGAAACAGAGCACTATAGCTGGGCATGGATACGCCACATTATTGTACTGATACAAAGACTAAATTCCTCTATCTTTCAGCTCATGAACCATTCCTTAAAGCAGGGCAGCCGTAACTACCACGGGGCTGAAGGCCAAAAAAGTGCCAAAGGGTATCCTCCAGCTGTTCCATTTTCACTTATTATACACCAGCAACTGCTTTAGGGCCGCATTCTTCTAAGGCTTGTTTAACTTCTGTTTTCTTAAGCATCTTTTGTTGGGTGCTTTTGTTGGGTTTTTTTTTCTTCCTGGCAAGAATGCTATAAAAAGACTGAAGTGCTCTGCCCCACAGCCTGCCCTTAACAGATATTCAGGACTCCTACTACTTTTCTCAGCCTTTCCTAACTGAACTAGTCCTAACATAGGTCAGGATTCTGCTGCCTTAAGAAAATGTTTGGCATTAATCTCCAGAACAGACTGCATGAGCTCATAGATTCTGTTTTGAAGACTGCAGTGCCCATTTTATCCGCAATACACTTATAAAGACAAGATTCCAAGATTCAGCAGCACTTGAACAGCACAACTGCTAAAAGATGTAATTCAGCTTCCAAAAAGTGCAGCAAAGATCTTTACCTAGGAAGTTATTTACTACCAATATCCTTATCAGTAACAGTATGTTGCATCACTTAAGAGAGCAAATCCTTTCCTAACCTCACCAACTGCAATTTCAACTCAAAAACACCAACTGCAAGTTAAGGACTGAAAAAAACTTGTGTTTGATCTGCAAAACCCCTCTGCAATAGGACTGAATCAGATGTATGCTACTGTCTGCTACTTCCTCTCAACACAAGAGCAGAATGAGAGAGTGTTTGCACAGGCTGCTTTAGGAGCGTTTGAGAATAGTAGGATCTACACCACCAGTTCTGACCCACAATATCCCAAGATATTCCAGTTTTGGGGTCTCACAGGGTGACGACAACATCAGTGCTAGCATAAGTATTTCTAAAATCCTAGCCAGACTCTGGGATTGGTATCGGTGTTGTCCCCCTCACAGGGATGGCACAGAGCATCCTCAAGAGAAGGCATAAACCTGCAGCTTGTGGATTACTTAAAAATGATATATAAAAAATAATTAATAAAAGGAGGCCTATTGTAGATAAGCTTAAGACTGACACACTGGAGCCCACACCCTCATTGAGAAAAATGTTACAAAATCTGTAAACTAAAAGAAAAAAAGAAATAAAGTTTTAAGTCTCTCATCTGCTATAACAAGTTAGAAAATCCAGAGGCAGCAAGTGCTGACAGCCTGTGGACCTGTGCACAACAATGACACAGCAGATAAAAGGTGGAAGGAGATGTTAGGTGACAATGAAAATCACACTAAATATTAAAAGAATATAGTCTAAGCAGAGCTGACCAAGTACACTGGCTCAGAAGACATACAATTCTATCATGGCAGTCAAAAGCCCAATACAACCATAGCTTAAAACAGTTTAAAGATTCTTCAGTTTAAAACACAGGAGAAAACAAACAAACAAAACCCATCCTTTACAGATGTAAACATTCTGCTTTCCAAGCTATCTTTTCCCTAATCACAGGAGATACTCCACAGCCTTCATCAAATGGAAGTAACCCCTTCCAAAGTAGAACAACTGTCCGAAGTCCATTCTTCCATTAAGCATAAGGCAGAACAACATCCATCAGGCACAGTGCACGCTTTTCAGTTCCCTTCAGGATACAGCCATGCGAGTAATCTGAGAGCAAGACTATACAGCAGCAGACTCAACCACAACGGCTCCAGCTACCACTTGCACATGTATTTATCAATGACTTCAGGCCACTAAATGTCACTGAAAAACACATTTGCTAGAGAAACAGATTTGGAAACTGTAAGAACAAGTAATGGGCAAGAACACCAAGTTTTCATTTGTTCCAATAACTAAATATGGATGCTGATGGGACCAAGGTTTCTCCTACCAGCACAGAAATTATTCTTCCCCAGCATAACTCTGGACTATGAAAGCTGCACCTTGAGACAATATGGGCAGAATTGTAACACTCCTCTGCAGAGCATCCTGTTAGCGCATAAGTTTGTTCAAGCCCATCCAACCCTTAAATAATTGATACTATTTCAAAACACTTTCAAAAAGACAGGAAAGGAACAAGGAAAAACAGACTTTCTACACACACAAACCCATCCCTTCACAGGGATATTGCCTGCCAGAAGCCCTCAAGAGTATTTGGGCCCTTTAAGTGACTTTCCCCTTGGGTCTGATGACTCCAGGCAAGATTGCTCAGCACAAGGAGGGACCCGCATGCAACTGAACAGGGATGAGGAGCCATTAACAATGATGTTGCTCCCTCATTTGCAGAAGAGGTGCCAGTGCAATCAGTTACTGCCACAAGCCCACGTTTTACACTCCCAAAGCCCTTTCCCAAGATGTGAGCTCAGGTAAAGACTAGGAGAAAAACATTAAAAAAAAAAAAAGATGGCTTCAAGATGATACTTTACTTTGCAAGTGGGGAAAAGGAAGAGATGAGCACATGACATGCTAACTGCCCAGCTCATGGATGACAACCCAGTGCACAGTAACTCATGCTCTTTCATTTTCAGGTGGTTGTAATGCAACAGGTTATCCAGGCAGAAAAGCCTGCAAAGCAGAGCAGCTGTTAAGTGCAGGGACATGTCAAGAGCAGTGAACAGGCCTGAAAACTGATCTTAACCCAGCAACAGGGAAGAAGTTACAGAAATTGAAATCCTTGCTTTATAAAGGAAAAAAAAAACAAACAAAAACAAAACAACCCAAACAACCCACGCCAGTAAGTTTTTGGGTGTTTTGCATTGTTTCTTTGTTTTTAACTTGGCTTGCAGCTTCATCTTACTGTTGGCTACCAACTGTTACTAACTTCCACACTAAACCCAGCAAAATGACCCTCTCCATCTACTATGCTTCTAACTCAAATTGCAGTACTGGGTAATTTGGAACAGGAAGGGGAATACCTCAAAACTTCTCAAGGACCTGATTTCAAAGGAAGCTCTACTCTCAGCCTTGAAGAGGTACACCAGCTTTCAAATTACAACACACTTTCTGTTGACTAAGATATTTGAAAGTTAAACTTTGGATTGTGATGACATCCCTGTTTGAGCCACAACCTTGATACTACTTCCTGCTCACTCCTAAGTGACAACTTTAGAGCTGGTTTTCTAATCTTAGTAAGCGCCTTTGCTGATACACTATCTATGTTACGCAAAAATCCCCAAATGTTTCTAGAAATTACTGCATCTGAACTCTAAGATGTGACTTCTACATGAACGATAAAGCCTGAAAAAAAAAAACAAACCCTTGGGGGAACCCCCCCAACCTGGAAGAGGTTGCGGAGCTGGTTAAAAATCTCACGTGTGTACCACACACTGCTTGTGGTTTTGTCCTCACAGCTTCTGTAACTCTTTTGGACTAGCAATAGTACCCAGGACAGAGGGAAATTTAGTAAAGCACTGCCTTAGATCATTAAGACCAGCTTTCTACCAAAACCAAACAAAAACTAAACTGTGACTGTTGGATAATCCTTCCCAGAGACAGACCCATTGAGTATTCCCATACTTCATACATTTTCCCATCTCACAGGATATTGCAGGGCATGTAGGGAGATGGAAAACTACCTTTGTTAACAACAACTTGGAGGAGGGAACTAGAGAAGAATGAAGTCACAAGCAACATCCACCTGTCCCTAGATGCAAGCACTGAAATGGAACTTCAGCAGACACAACTTCCCATCAGCATTAGCCAAATGCATATGAATGAACTCCTGAAGACACCCCTTAGTTGCTTCACTTTCTAAACAGGTCTTCCATTAAAATTAACCGGGGAAAAAGTGGTGTTTAGATGCCATTAGCAGATTATATTTTTCTTCTGGAACAAGCATTATCAGGATCTTTCCCTGCCTTTTTATGTTGGTAAAGTTCTGTTGACTGGCGTATTTAGAAACCCTTACTGCTATGTTAGTAAATTATGCTGCTGAATTTCCATAGCAAGAAAACCCTTACTCCTTGAGCAAACTATTTACATCAAACACACAATCAAGCA
Source organism: Pezoporus occidentalis (assembly GCF_034315485.1). Lineage (NCBI taxonomy): Eukaryota > Metazoa > Chordata > Aves > Psittaciformes > Psittacidae > Pezoporus > Pezoporus occidentalis. The sequence goes on along the minus strand of NW_026912801.1, from coordinate 2,468,659 downwards.
CTTTCCTCCTGCGGTTGCCTTCCAGCACTATTTAGCCATGGAGGCAGTGACACGATTTCACTTGCTGAACTAGAAAAGGCTGTACCAACAAAGAAATGCACCTATAGCAGGCATGTCCAAACCTACAGACCACTTTAGGCCATGCATTAAAATAAATTATCATTACTGAAAGACAATTTTTTTTTTTTACAAAGTGAAACCATTCCAATTAATACACAAAAAATCTGCTACATTGATAACAGAGTCCCAAACAAGCCCACGAGAAAGTAATTCCAACCAGAAGATCATCAGTAACATAAAGCATACAGAACTTTGCAACAAAAACTAAGCACAGCAGAGCAGGACACAGAAATCTGCCTGAACTATCAGCATCCACATGGAAAAGTTCTGGGAAAAAACCCACAGCTTTGATCTCCCAGTTGGCCATGAGAATGTCTGTCTGAAACAGAACATCAACAATAAGGTAGCTGGCAAAGCTGCTGAGGCAAAGCAAGCTGAGAGGAGGTTAATAACTTGGCTGACTGCTGACCCATCAGGTATATTCTTCCCCTTATCAGGTATCTGTTTTTAAGATTCCTGCCCAAATTTGGTCGGCTTTGTGCAGGTCAAACCACCCAATGGGAATAATTCATTTTCATAAAATGGCAAATTCCAACTGAAACTTGTTTCTGTCATTTCTGATCAGCTCCCACCGAGAGCCTGACCTCAAGTTTTCAGTTCCTCTTTACACCACAAATCGTGACTATAACCTGCTCTTTCTCTATGGTACCAGGGAGACATGTCTATGTCCTCCTGAGGGGGGGCCCACATCAGCTCCAAGCAGAGCAGACCTCAGTCTGGACCCACTGCAGGCACACTGAGCTCCCACAGGTGGGGGCGAGGCACCACATGGGCACGTTGTTCAACCCTATTCTACTGCATCCGTCTCTTCTACGGTGCAAGTGTCTGCAGCAAGGCTCAAACAAAGAGCTAAGACGCAGTAACTGGACTACCCCCAGCTGCAGAAACTGGAAAGAAAATTAAGTGGTGCCTCCCACAAACAGTGTTCACCTGGAGCATTGTGTGCAGTTCTGGTGTCCTCAACATAGAAAGGACATGGAACTGCTGGAACAAGTCCAGAGGAGGCCACAAGGATGATCAGGGGCTGGAGCACCTCCTGTGTGAAGACAGGCTGAGAAAGTTGGGGCTGTTCAGCCTGGAGAAGAGAAGCTGCGTGGAGACCTCAGAGCAGCTTCCAGTATCTGAAGGGGGCCTATAGGGATGCTGTGGAGGGACTCTTCATTAGGGACTGCAGTGACAGGACAAGGGGTAACGGGTTCAAACTGAAACAGGGGAAGTTTAGATTGGATATAAGGAAGAAGTTCTTCCCTGTGAGGGTGGTGAGGCACTGGAATGGGTTGCCTGGGGAAGTTGTGAATGCTCCATCCCTGGCAGTGTTCAAGGCCAGGTTGGACACAGCCTTGGGTGGCATGGTTTAGTGTGATGTGTCCCTGCCCATGGCACAGGGGTCAGAACTAGATGATCTTAAGGTCCTTTCCAACCCTAACTATTCTGTGATTCTATGATTCTATTTCAGTAACATAAAACTGCACTGATGACTGCAAATCCAAAACGAACCCAAGAATAAATAGAGGGAAAGAAATTTTGTTGTACGAGGAGGAACTGCTGCTCCAGTTAAAAAGAATACATACTGGAGTGATCTGAAGCTGCCCATAAATATTCAAGAACATCAAAGCTGGTCCTGTTAAATTAAAAATGCTGTCACACAGATAGGAACTAGCCTCTGGCGCTGCCAGCTTCAACATGTGAGCCTCTGATCCAAGAGGCAGAGGCTCAACTCTTGAAGAAATTTTATTTGCCATAAGAACAAAAAAACAAAACGCAAAGCAGCAGTTGGGTTTAATGAGGATATTAAATACCTTAGCAGTGAGCTAATTACAGCTTAACTCTTTCAGGACACTTCAGCCCTTTTACTGACAGGGACAGTTTCTTCCCATACTCTTTCCACAGCTGGGATATCTCCAGGCTCCAGGAATGTTCCTATCCAAGCCCCTGAAACAAATGCTTACAGAATCTTCAGGAACAGAAAATATTTTGTTGGTTTCATCTTAGTGTAACTTTAATCATACTGCATGCATCACACACATACATGTGTACACACATTTTGGCTATTCCACATCACAGATCTACGTTTAATACTGACGCTGTCCTGAGAGACATCAAATCTTCTTCATCTTCCCATAGTTGCCTGAAGATAACAACAGGGGTAGACAAAGGAGACCAGATCACTTGTCTGATTTCTGTTACTTGAGGATATTTGCCATCACCTCCTGATGCCAATTTAATGTAAACAAAATACACATGGTTGAGAAACTGATCCCAATCTGCAACCCTGTTATTTCACTACAGGAAAATCTCCATAAATTCCCTGTATCAAAGCCTACAAAGTTTATCACTGACAGTTACAGAAGTGGGTGTGGAGGAGGAACTCTGGCAGCACAGTTTCCTCAAGCAAAATAGCAAAAACCCAAGTAGGATCACACCTTGGGAGTTCTTTTGCATTCCCTGGTCCACAGTGTCTTTTCCTCAGACAGAATTTTGGGATGCAAAAGATAACATCTTTTAAACAGGCAAAACCCTGCCAGCTAGCAGACTGGGGATACCTTGCCTTTAAGCAAAAAGAGGTCTCCAGCCTTTGGCTCCTATTAAATACACAACTCGGTAGCATCTTCTGGCTCTGTTTCACAGGTTCATGTCTTGCTGCACATCATTCAGGACATCTGCCAGCTTGGCACTCAGGCCATACATGCTCATCTCCCCTTTATCCTCACAGTATGCAAGACAGTATCGGCTCTAGAAGGCTTCTAAATAAATACAGAACAGGTTTGAGAGAGTTTGCTGGAGCCTTGTAAAACACACTGGAGTGGGAACCAATACTTTTTCCTGTTATAGCATACATATCCTTTAGAGCCTGCATTAGAAGGAATCCCAGTGTGTCCAAGAACAGCAACTGCTACACTGCACAGCTTAACATCTGTCCTTTTCTCCAAAGCCGGCAAGGACAAGTAAAACTTCAGTGCAACAATAACAGACAGCATTAGTGTGCTGTCTAGCATGCTACATATGTGTATATATACAATATTGGTGTTTTATCTACAAGATATGGGTATTACTGCTGTTGTTATGAAGGTAAAACCTATCAAGGCTTAACAGCAAGTGCCACCATTTAGCCAAGCTGAAACAATAAATAGTCTATGGGTCTTCAAGGGCAGAATCTGCATGTGGTGGAAATAATAATAAATAAATAAATAAAACCGCCACACACACAAAAAAAAAAAACACACACACACAAAAAAAACACAAAAAACCAAACACCACAGCCTCTTTTAAAAAGGCTCCTCCTCATGAACTCCAGAGCTTCAGAACTGACCCTCTGATAAAAATCAACAGAATACCTTCTACAATTCCAAGTCAGCCCTCCAAAACCACTTGCCTTAATCAAAGTGGATTGTTTAAGGCTGGAAACTTTCAGTTCCAAAAGGTGAACTCAATGGAAAGCTTGGTTAGTTTCTTCTACTGGTGAGGGGCCCAGACTGGATAAAGAGAGTCAAAAAAGGAGAAGGACTTTTCCCACCCACACTTACTACACTTTTTATTGTTGGTTTTGTTGGTTTATTTCTTACAGCAGGCAAACATCAAAAGCATCAAAGTAGGAAAACAGATCTTGGCACAAACTAGGCCCTTTCCCGAATTAAAAGCAATTTTTCAAACACTAAAATCAGAAGCATTTGAAAGTTGCTTACCAAGCACATGCAATAAATTCACAGTAGGAGGCATGTACTTGCAACGTGCACGCCTGTACAGCTAGTTGAGCACTTGTACTCAGATCAGGACTGCAACTCTAAAATATACCCCTTTGTTCTTTGTCAGGCTAGTCACCCTCCTCACTGACTCTTCAGCTTGCTTTACTGCTGAAAATGATGAAAATAATAAAACAGCTTAAGAAAACCAACAGAAAACTTAAGCTGGCCAGCAGCTTCAGAAAACAACTGAAATCCTTACATTAATGCATACAGTAACATGGGTCTAGGAAGCCTAGAGAGTCTGCATATACTAAGCTACATATTTAAGGGTATACTTGTGTCTGGAACGTAACAGGCACCTGATCAATCTTTGTAAACTGGTTTTTCATCTTAAAGCCAAGTGCGACAACAGAAGTCTTTTAAAGCAGCAGGAAAAGGAAATTTAAAAATCCGAATGAAAGCAATTTGTCACTGTGAAGAGGACACTCTGAGCCACCAGAACCCTGCTCTCCTCAGCACTTCTACTCGGTGCTAACACAAGCAGAGCTCCACCGATGGGGTGCGTGCCGTGCAAGATCACACTCTCCTGTTCACCTCTGGCCCAAGTGTCAAGCGGTGACAAAAATGCAGAAAAAAAATCATTATTTTTTTTACATGAACCTTCAGTTGCTGTTGTAACAATTTCAAAACACTGTTTCGTTTAAAAACAATCTCTCCTCCTTTGCCAATCTCTTTTAATGTGAAGGGCTCTCCCTTCAAGCCAGGAAACATGAGAAATAAGGCCAACCATTCAACTTCCATTCATTCTGTTTTCATATATAGGCACCACAATCCCTGGTCTGACCACATTTGAATACTGAAGTGCAGATGCCCAGAATACGAGATAGTATGTACAAGTTAGTATTTAACACTTCCTAAATTGAGCACTTCTACTATACTAAGTGTATTAATGCAAACACATATACCATATACAACTGGGTAGAACACAGAGCAGATCACTGCCTCCAGATCTTACCTTTCCTTAACCAGTAAGATGCTGGCCCCTTGAATGCGTTCACTTTGAAAAACTATGTTTGTGAAAGCTATTCTGGTACAGAAGGGCCTCACTTTGAAATTCCAAAACAAGGACTAGAAGACTGTAATAAAAAAAAATAAATAAAAAAGGAGCATTTTTAAATACATGCTCCACCACAAGATGGTATAAACTGGAAGAAAATTACTATGTATGCTAATCAATGGTTTTATACAACTACTCAAGACTTTCCTATAAGATCTGCCTGCAGCAAAGCTGCCTGTGTTTCTTTCTCACCAAGTTATGGCACACCAAATCATGGCCTCCACACCTGGAGTCATTTCAGAAGGCCTTATAGGCAAAGCAATTAAAGTGAAGTTACCTTGTCCCATAACCACAGCCACCACTGGAGTGCTCAGGGAAAGCCAAGTGCCAGTTCTATCCATGGGTCATGGCTGGCCACAAGTGCTGCTAACACTATGAAGCAGGCTGTAATTGTATAAAAGCATTATAGTTGCATAGATCCAGTCTCAACATATATAAATGAAAAAGTTCTCCAAATGGCTCCATGTTTAACAATTTTTGAGGGCCACTCCTCTCTGGGATTTTTCCCTACTTCCACCTCACAGAGAAGCAATAAGACTACATGGAAAAGGAAGTGGTCAGTATCCTGCCAGCAAATGCAAGGTTTTCAAGAGTACAGACCTTAAACATCTGTGTGAAGATTTGATTAAACTTATGGACTACACAGAAAAGTTACCTGAACTCCCACAAACTATCTTTTCCTCATTTGATTCCCTGCCTTTACTCAGAAATGAACAGAAAGTGCACCAACTGTCCTGAGTACAAGACCCAGTGCTGTAGGCTTTCTGCTTCTATTTACTTTCTTAACCTACTTTATTCTTATTCCTCTAAATAGGTCATATTAGCATTTTTTTCTCTTTCCATTGTACCTTCTCCTCCATAATTTGACATCTGTAACCTCATTTTTTATATTGTGCCTCCAACCTTCTCTTTGTAGTGTTTCAGTCTTGTGTGCTGACAAGGATTCTGGTATTGCTGCAACTGTGTGCTAACACCAGACATCGGAGCTTCCTCCAAAACCAGTAACTCACCACTGAATTCGGTACCTTATCTTTTGAACAGCCCTCTCCCTTGCAGTGATGCCCAGAAACATTTATTATTGCCTCAGACTCATTTAGAAACAGTTTGCACAGACACCCTTAACTTTCCATTAATACATTATAATGTATTGTAACAGTCTAAAGCTTTAACTGCGTAAATACAATTTATTACCCCATAAAATTCCATGACAATTTCAGGTTTACAGTAACTAGTTTCGTAAGGTGCCTTTGTGTTGCAGAATGACTCTAAGAGCAGAACCATAGAGTTCTGGAGGACTGTGCAAGCAAGGCAGGGGGTGGCCCCCACAGGTGGCCGGAGACCGGACCTGGGAGGAGAATGTGGAGGAAGCTGTGGGGGCTAACCAATACTGTTATGCCAAGAAGGAGTGGCTGAATACCACTCCTATATATGTGTGAACTGCGTCAGAAATAAACTAGAAGTTGCTTATCACCCATATTGGGTTGGCCTGTCTGCTTCTCCTCACCGCTTACACTTTTGTTCCCCAGAAGATAGGAAATACAACACGAAACTGTCCATCCAAAGGAGAGAGATGCTCTTGCAGAAGGCTTATGCAGCCAGGTGTTCCTTCTTCACCACAATCTGACACATACCTCCCTTAAATTCTCTCACAGTGCTGCAGTGCACCTTAACAGGGTGGCACGAGTGCAGGACTCTCAAAGCAGCCACAAGTAGACATCGCACAACAGATGGTAGCTACCACTGGAGTTACCAAGTCCTTTCACCACTGTCCTAAGAGACACCTTGGATATTGCAGTATCGGATATCACAATATTGGAGAATTAATATAAAGTAACAGAGGGATGGATGAAAAATGGGAAACAGCTGGATTAATCTGAGATCAAACCCAGGACAATACCTCTGCTGCAAACAAGCTGCCTGTGCATTATGTACTCCGCAAAGGTTGCCCAGGTACAGTAACTGTGCAAGTCTTTGGCTCAACAGTCTCTTAAGTGTGGATTATGCCTCCTTTATCATCTCAGCCTTCTCCAGCACACCTGCAGTCACCTGCTGCCCTGCCATGAAAAACACCTGCATTCCGAAGTACCACAAACCCAACAGGCCCAACGACACAGGGGACCTCAGCCCCTGCCCCGACACCGCCAGGGCTGCCCCCAGCATGGGCAATCTTCAGCCTTCTCTCAAGAAGTACTGCAGAACAAGCAGTGGAGCAGTTGACACCAGGCAGGGTGCACAGCAGCAACGACACAGGAGGAGCCTGCTGCCCACAGGACGAAACCTGTGGTTTTCATCTGTTTTTCACCTCTCTCCTGTACAGAGGGGTCACGAGCTCTGCCAAATCCAAAACTAACCAAAACCTCCAGTTCAGGTTCAAAACCTGCACATGCTTTAAAGAACTGAGAACTTGGAAAATGCACAAATAGAACTTGTAAAACATTTTGCTATTCCATGCATATATCAAGGCTACAGTTTTAGAAGAGTCTTGTTCCCACCACCTGGATAGTCAATGATAGCCAACATATATATATATATCTATAAAAGAAACCCTGAAGCTTAGATTAAGGTTTCTTACCCACAATGCAGCAAAACAGAAAGAACAGAAATTACCCACTGCTCTGACTACATAACAGTAGATGATGCAGTTATAGCCGGAAGGAAGCTCTCAATGACTTGCTGTTAGCATAAGAAATAAATAACTTTAAAATAAATATATTAACCCAGGAAATAAGCACTGTGAAAAATCAGATTTGGCTGGTTGATTGGTTGGTTCTTTTTTCTCCCTATTGCAGCAATTACGTCTTTGCCATCCAGGATTCAGCCTTGTCACCTATTTAACACAAACTCCTTAACTTCCAGCAGGCTTCAGAATGATGATGGGCGACACAGGTCTGGCTGATACAAGTCCAGATGAGAGGGTAGAGCAGGACAGTGCTTAGATTCAACAGCTGAAGATGGACATTTCAGAGATGATTATTCTCACTTGCCGGACACCATTTGTCAGTTGTGAGCATCTGTTCACAACATCCAAGACTGAAGATCAGAGAGGACAGAACCTATAACCTAGACCCACTTCTTATACCAGGCACAACAATTGTGTTCCAGGTCTCCCATCTTTGTACCAAAACAGAGAAACAGCAAATGCTGAAAAGCGCTTCTCCTCATCCTGTTATCAGCATCCACAGGGCATTAGATCTTTGTTTTCCATCAGAATGGAAGCGTCATGTTCCAATGGCAGATCAACTCCAAGAACAGGATGACAAAGCAAACCTGAAGCCCTAAGAACTGGTACTAGGAAGTCAGTTTTTCCAGAAGAATGCACTACCCCTGCTGTCCTCAGGATCACCACCATAATCCACAGCTTTACAGTTAAGGTATGGAAACTAACACAAACCCAATCACAGGTGGCTTCATGTTCTAAGAGGATAACTAGCAAAGAAAACATTCAGCAAGACAGTGACTCAAAGCCACAAATAATTCCACTTCCTTAATGTGAATGGCCTTCAGGCACTCAACTCAAGCATGAAGAAACTTAACCTGCCTGTTTACAACTCACCGAAAAAAACCCAACCACAAAAATACACATTTTTGGTTTCCATTCTGAAGGGACACAAACATTGCTTTGACTCAGCCTCTGATTGTTGCCAGACATCTATACGTCTGGACAGTTATTTCAAGTCACTGCTTTCAATGCCGCTAAAACACTTCCAACACTTCAGAACGCAGCACTTGACAGATGTTTAGTCTTTATCAGCTTTCACGTTTTGAGAAAACAGAGAGAAGGTTCAAAGCTATTCAAGTAAATACAGGGTGGGAGGGAGACAGAAGGAATGAACACACATGCATGTGGTCTTGCACTCCAGATCTAAGCTTCCCCATCTTCTTCAAGAGAAAAGATGAGCATAACACTGCTAGAAGGAACTGCAGTGCCAGAAGCTGGGAAATGTCCCACTGTTTTCTTCCTGGAGCTTAAAGCAATGAGTTATGCTTGCTCTCCCCAAGCTGTTACCTTTTGAGCACAAAAAATGGATGCAACCAGAGATTCTTACGTGACCTACACATCACTCCAGCTCAATGCTACAGAAAGGTCACTATTACCTTGCTGAGGCTTCCAAGCAGAAACAAACCAACCAAAACCCAAACTTTTATCACACAAGAAAACCCAGGCATAATATTCCCAAATCTTTCCTCTGTGCTGCTTCTCTTTAAAACTGTACGTATTGGTAACCCTCCCATGCTGCTCTGTTTTGCAGTGTATCTAAGGCAGGAGTAACAAAAAGAAAGTCTAAAAGAGAGGACTGGCAATGATGGACGTGTGTCATTTGAAGTTTTGATACAATTTTAATCAAATGTCGTATTTGATCCTGTATTCCAGCAACTCACCTGAGCAGTTCCACCACCACCACAACTTCATACAAATCACAGCACTTCACACTCCACACCTTAGCCATCAAGAAGAACAGGCAACTGGAAAGGAATTTTGCCAATTGCAAGTAGAATTAAGATACATAATCTCACTCTGAGCAAAAAAAGCCACTGCTAGTCGTATCAGTGATGCTTTCTGTCCTATCACTGCAAGTGTGTGGCCATGTAGCACCTGCTTTGACAGGGAACTAATCTGAGCTTTTGGTCTGACTGCTACAAGACATTTCAACCATAATGAGTTTGTTGCTCATAATTTGTTTTAAAACAAAATACAATTTTATAAGTTTCAACAAGCTTGTTTCCACAATCACTCTCTAATCAAACATTTTCAAGTTCCAATATCAAACATATTAAAGGCCAGGATATTGCTCCAAGAAACATGTAATCTTCCAGTGTGCCAGACACCACCGGGATGGTTAGACCTTCAAACATTTTAAGGACCAGCTGACACAGCAACCCAAGGATGAGTTTGCTGAATAGAAACTGTGGCCACATGAAAGATGTATGAACATTTCATCTCTGAAGAGTTGTAGACACCTGACCCTAATAAGACTTGTTCACACTAACATGAAAAACAACATAATAGCAACTACTATATACCACCTATACCACTACTGGATAGGAATCTGACTGATAACCAGTTCAGGAGTGAATGTGAGACCTATCAAAAACGTGCTGAAAGCCCATTGTTTCTTAAGGGGTTTGGGTTGTTGTTTGGTTGGGGTTTTTTTTGTTCAGACTTTCAAGACTTTTGTTCAGACTTTCAATCCCCCAATGAGTAATTGATGCTATTAATATAAACAAAAGTCTTTGTGTAGTCCCAAAACCACAATTCCTTTGATCCATTCTTTAACATATGATTATTTAATATGTCTGATTGTCTAGAATTTTCATATTCCATTTTAAAGAAAAATACACCTTACTCTTGGCAGAGCTGTGTGCACTGAGTGGTTGTGGCCAAGTAGAGCTTACATCCCCGACTGACATACCACTAAACTGCTGCTGAACAGGTTCTTAGCTGCCTTAGCTCCATGTTGCTCTTCTAAATCTCACCCCAAGCTTTAAATGATGATCCAGAACAGCAAATTTAGACAGTTTCACAAATATACAGCCTGGCTGAAATAGGGAGGGGAGACAACACTGTGAAAAACTCACTTTCAGGAGACATGGGAAGTATGGCACTGACAAGAAATCTAAAATCTCAGCAGTGAAAACATGACTGACAGCATTCAGTCTTGCTGCTCTGGAACAGTATCTGCCATATTCTCTCCTCTGAAAAGAACTTAACAGACATCATGGCTTGGGGGGGAACCAGCAGCCTGTTCATGGTGTATGTTATCTATTGTATACAGAGATAAATGAGCAAAATGCCCTTTGAGTAATAAGTGACTACAAGATTTGCCACATCATTTGGTTTCCAGGATAGCCTTTCCCATTTAGGGGGCTGCCTATTCAAACATCAAGAGGAAGCAGACAAGTCAATGTTGTGCCTGATGAGGCCTACAGCAGCCCCTTGCATACATTTGGCCCAAGTTTTGCAAATCTGAGCCTTAAAAAATCAGCAGTTTTTTTCTACACTTTCACTTACAACCTCAGGGAAAGTGTGGCCTCAGGAAGTGGCCCCTGTTCTGACACTAACACCTGGCAGGAAAAGAAACTTCAGTTTCTTGCTGTCCCCTCAACACAGAGCAGGTCTTACACATACTGTCTGATGACACACCAGGAGGTCACACAGTGTCAGGCCCTACCGGCACCACCATGTAAAAAACGTCAGAAATACAAATTAATCGGCGCATCCCCCTTTTCTCTGAAAGGGAAACACAGCCCCTCCTATCAGCAGCTTGTGCTCACAACTGCAAGAGAACTTTTGTAAGAAATCCCCCAACCGAAACTCTCTCGAACTAAAACAAGCACTCAACAGCAGTATACTTTACACGAAAGGAACAACAGAATAAAAGTTATCTGGGTAGTAACGTATTTGTACTTGTAGAACTTTCCCAGATGTTTTAAGAGCCTATTTGCCACCAGATCACTTTTTATTTTAAACTTATATATATATATATATATGTTTATGTATGTACATACACAGAGCACAAGCAAACAAACTACACAACTGTTAATAAGAAATAAGGACTGCAATTGGCCACTGTTTAACAGTTAAACTTATTAAGACACCATTTAAGTCATTTTTGTTTACTTAGCCAAAAAGGGGGGAAATAAAGCCAACAGTTACAAGCGCTTGTGCAGGCTCCAGGTAAGTGCTGCGGGAGCCCCGAGCACAGCACGGGACGGGACGGGACGGGACCGCCGCGTTCCGATACGTACAACAGCTTTCTCTGGTGGGAAAGCCAAGAGCAGCGCTACGAGAACCTCCGCGTTGTGCAAGAGCCCCCAGGACAGCTCCGGGCACGCACCGCACCCCGCACGACTGCGGCGGCTGCGCGGTGAGATGAGGACCCGCGGCACCGGCGCTGCCCCACGCAGCGGGCCCTGGCCCCGCCCCGCCGCGCAGGCACCGCGCCCGGCGGAGGTGCGAGGGCGCGTGCGGAGCGCAGCCCCACGGCTCAGATCCGCGCCCGGCTGTCAAACGGGGCGAGCGCAGGGCCCGCGGGGCTCCGCTCCGGCCGCACAAGGTGAGAGCCGGGCGCCCCGTGGCCTTTGTGCGCGGCCGTGCATCTGTCACCGCTGCCGCGGCGGCCCCAGGCCGCGCTGCGCACGTGGGGCGCGGGGCCCGGCGCGGGCTTTGTGCCGCCAGGTGAAGGGCCCGCGAAGCCATCTTGGGGCCGGCGGCGCCCCCCGGCCGCGCTGCTCACTCACCTGCACGATCTCGCCCTCGGCGCTCAGCGTGGCCCCCGCGCGGGAGAAGCGGCCCTGCAGCCCCGTGGTGTAGGTGGTGTAGTCGCCGCTGGGGCTGGACTCGAAAAGCACCACTTCCACAAACGCCGTCTCCTTTCCCAGCGCCGCGCCCGGCGCCGCGGCCAGCAGCAGCCCGAGCAGCAGCGGCGGCGGCACGGCCAAGCCCGCGCCGGCCCCGCAGCCCCTCATCGCGCGGCCGGGGGGAGCGGCGCCCCGCCGCCGCACATCGCTCCCGAGCGGCTCCAGCTCCGGGGCCGGGGTCCCGGGCGGTTCAGCGCCCCATGGCAGCAGCAGCAGCAGCGCCGCCGCCTCGCCGCGCCCCGCTCCCGGCCGCCGCCTGCCCCGCACCCGCCGCCCCTCGCCGCGGCTCCTCTCCGCCCTGCCAAGCCGCTTCCCTTTCATCTGCTCCACGTGACGGACACCGCGGGGTTATCCCCGCCCCCCGCGCGCCGCTGACCCGCGCGGCCCTCCCTCGGCGCACACCCGGCGCGGGGCGCCGCCGAGCCCGGCCGAGCGGAGCCGGCCCGACCCGACCCGACCCGACCCGAGCAGCGGCCGCGGGGCCGGAGGCCCGAGGGCGGGCGGCGGAGCCTTGCGCGGCCCCGCACTCCGGAAGGCCCCGCCGGGAGCCCGCCTCCCATGCGGCCGGGCCTGCAGGGCCGGTCCGGGTGCGCTCGGGACGCGAGTGCCGGCTCCGTCGGCTTGGGGTGCACCCCCGGGACCTGCGGTCGCCGGGGCCCTTCCCGCCGGCGGTGGGGTTGCAGCCGCGCAGCGATCGCGCCCGGCCTGCTGAGCCCCCGCTGCAGCCCGCCAGGCCTGGAGCCCGCCGGTGGTCCAGGAGCCGAGCGGGCAGGAGCTGAGCCTGCACAGCCGAGCGCACCACGGCCACCGGCTCTCTGGAACTTCTCCGCTGAGGCTCTGCGCGGCCTCCCGTAACGCCACCGCCCGAGGGCGGCTCCCAGCACGCTCCCTCTTCGCCCGGGTGCGGGCGCTGGGCGGATCGGCTCCGACCCAGCGGTGCGCAGCTGCGGCTCGGGGACCAGACCGCTTAACCGGGCTCTTCGCTTGTCCCTAATGCAGCCTGCGAAACCGCGTATGAATGATGTGCAAAGGTGCACAGGTAACGATCGTTATTTCAGCCTCACACTACAAGACCTGGATGGAGGCCGGTGATTCGGTTGTCCTTTAGAAGTACGTATAACCAAGTTGTGGAACTCATTAACACAAGATGTTACGGAATCTAAAAGTATGAATTGGTTATGAGGGGTGTGAGATCCCTTGCTGGTTATGAAGCCCATTGACTGGCAAACTCCAGCTCTGGGGTGAGTCCATATCCCAGTGGCAGAAGGAAGAATACCATGATCTACGAATTGCCAGCTCTGTTCCTAAATATACTTTGCTACAATTGAAGAAAAGATTGCAGCATCCTTAGCCTGACACAGTGAGCAACACTAGCTTAACAAATCCTTGAAGATTTCTTCAGTGAAGAAGAAAGGGATCAAGCAGGGATCACAGGAACATATACCCTGGTCTTCCACCACAAAATGCCTCCACAAACCTCAGACTTCAGTGCAATGGATCAAAGGCCACAGAACTACAGCATGCATAGAAAGGCAGCTGGAGAGGGCATCACTGGTGCTCTAGCCTGGTGACGGCAGAGAATGCACTATGCAAGCTTGTGCTCAACACTGAATTTTAGGTTATAGGTATGTTACAGTGAGATTTCAGGAAGGCGTAGTACCTGGTGTACTAAACAGAAGCATTTTCATCCCTTAGTACAAACTACTTCAATGCGATGTCCCTTCTCCTTCATGTGAGGCAAGTGTGCTTAGACAGCAACAGGGTTTCCTACACCATAATCAAGATAGGAACAGGTCAAACATGGAGAATTCTAGGAGAGCTTCTCCCTGCTGTGTCAGCTAAACCGTTCCACAATCTGTGGCAAAAGTAGAGATGTATGCAGGGTTACAGTTACAATGTTGAGAGGGGTCACTGTTAACCTGGACTGTGCATGTGTCATGAGGAGGAAGTCTCTTCTTGACATTCAACTAATTCTCTCTTATTTCTTCACTAAGTTAAGTGGTTTAGGCAAATGATACACAGACTTTTAAATCCCTTCCAGAAGCAGCAACAGCAGGTAATCTCCAGTCCTTGGTAGCTTTTTACGCCCTGCATGTCAGGTTCAGGATGTCTTTTTTCACTAAGTATTCTTCTTCTTGCAAAGATTCTTATGTCATTGTAATTATTTTTTTATAGTTCACAGAACCATAGAATGGTTTGGGTTGGAAGGGACCTTAAAGATACCTAGTTCCAATGCCGCTGCCACAGGCAGGGACAAATGTTCTGTTAGTACAGGTAAACAGCTCATGTCCTAAGTTGTTGTAGGTCAAGGCTTCCCAGCTTTCCTACACTCAATGGGTATGTTATCAGCAGTAAGAAGAGTTGGAATTTCAGTGTTTCAGGACAATGGCTTGTGCACAGGTTGTCGTACAAAAGGTAATGAATGAATGAACAATTCCCCTTACAGAACATCTTCCAGTAAGACACTTATTGTGCAGCTTGGAGGAACCGCACAGCTTCATGGTATTTGTTCCCCCTATCCCAAGTATAGTCAGAGCCCAAGGACAGACATAGCACTGGATGAGGTTTTTGAGAGTATGACTTTCCTATTTAGCAGAAATTGCCTGGTTTGGGAGAAGTATTTATTTTAAACAGCTCTTCCCTTGTTTCACTTCCACAATTTCTCCCTAATCATGCCAATGTAAATTTCATGGAGCTGTGTGGCAAACTGGATCAGGGAAGAGACCAGGGCTAAAGGCAGCCCAGGGCAGGTAGGGATGGAGTGAAGGTTATTTTAAAACTGAATCAGCAAGCTGAAACAGTATTGGTTAAGAGTAGCTTCAGGAGTGGAGATGGGAATTGGAAATCTAGTTCTAAGAGACGACAACAAGAGGTCAGTGTGTGTGTGGAACACATAGTTTTATTTCAACAAAAACTAGGAAGGACATTCCTGACCCTTAGCTGTGAAACTGGAAAGTCAAGAATGCTGTGTCCTTCCCGGCTGGTCAGCAAAGTGGACATCAATTTACTTAAACAGTGTAGGGGCTCAGACAGATAAGGTCTCTGCTTCTGTTATTAATGAAATGGAATAACCAGGACTTTCTAGATGTTCTCTAGGAAATGCCCTAAACTTAGGGCCTCTCTGGGTTCAGTTGAGAGTTAGAAACACAGAAGGGGCAAGCCAAATAAATCTGGAAATCAACTAGTGAAAAATATGGGAATGTGTCTCTATATAATGAGGGAACAGCATCCTATCCCTAAAGTAAAAGTTGCTGAAGATCTGTTCCACCACACTAAACCAGCCTGTTGCTGGACTACAGGCACAGGAAAATTGCCTTTGCAGTAGCCCCATAGCTGAATGAGTGACATGAGGTCTCAGGTCACCAAGTCCCCTCTGCTTGGGCAAAAATTCAAGCAGGAGGTTGCGGAAGAGAATGGGCTGTCTAACATTAAACAATCAAACATTTCCAGTTGGCTTCCTTCCCAGCTGGCAGCATACAGCTCACAGTTCAGTTATGCCACAAACCTTCAGGTATCCTTTCTTTGTTTTCCCCTGCATAACAAACTGAGGCCCAGGCTCTGACACACAGAAGTCTCAAGCATTTGTAACTGTAACTGAGGACAGTAAGAGCTATGACTTGGACATAATGATGTATAATGCCAGGTGGTCTGACAAAGCATGCCCTAAGCACTTGCTCTCTTCTCCCAGGTGACAAGCAATAGGACAAGAAGAAATGACCTCAAACTGCACCAGTGGAGGTTTAGATTAGATATTAGGGGAAATATCTTCAGCAAAAGGGCTGTCAAGCTTTGGAACAGGCTGTCCAGGGCAGTGGTGAGTCACAATCCTTGCAGGTGTTTAAAAAATGTGTAGATGTGATGCTTGGGGACATGGTTTAGTGGTGGGCTTGATAGCGAGGGAGTTAACAGTTGGATTTGGTGATCTTAAAGATCTTTTCCAACCTAAAGGACTCTCTGATCCTAGCTCAGAAGAGAGCAATCAACACTAAAGGATGTTTTTGAGCGAAACTTCCTACATCTCCTTTCTCTTGCAAAAAAAAATGGGTATTATAGAACTGTTCTCCCCACACAATCTTGAGAGAAAACACTGCCACTGAAGTACCAATGTTCTGCTGTGATGAGTGTTACAGAAAAAGGCAAAACAGTTAATCATTTTGTGCTGAGAGGAGAGCTGGAATATTGTGCAGGAACTATAGCTCTGCACTACATCAGGCAAGAAGAAAGCAACACCAAGTAAGCCACTCACAACATGCCCATCAGCCATTCTCACCATTAAATGAAACAGGAACCCAGCTTCCCTGGTCCTGCCATCCCTGTAATTGAAAATACATTTGGCTGGAGATGTCCAATTACTGCTTTCTGTCACATCTGTGCAGTCAACCACAAATACAGCATCCCTTCTATAGGGATTCCTGAAGGGAATCCCTTCTAGAGCCTCTTTCAGCCCTATTTCATAATGAAATTAAACATATGCTATCTGCCTGTCACCCTTGTCACTCTCCTGAACCTGTTTGCTAATTTAGCCAAGCTTAAGACCTATCTAAGAGGTCTTAAGATAGTACATTCTTGCAAATTTTGTGAAAATCTGAAGCTCTGGACTCTGGGTACTGCAAGAATATCCAAAAAGGACATGGGGGAAAGCTAGGACATCAGGAAAGCCTCTTTAGCTCTGCTGTTTTGGCACCAACTTGTTTGTCCTTCACTACTGAGGGATCCTCCCCAAAGCCTCGTATAACTTATTAGTATAAGCAAAAAGCAGATGACATTTTCAATTCAGTGTTTTCTTAAGACACATTACAGAAAACAGCCTGGTGCCACCCTCCAGTGCAATGGCAGCATCAAACTCAAAACACCAGACTTTCAGGCAGTAGCAATGTGAATGTTTAAATAAACGTTTTTCCCCTCCTATGTTGTCTTAGATCCTAGCATAACAAAGGAAAGCACAGCCTGTTTCCAAAGAAATAATGTAACCAATGAGCATGCATTAAACAAATTTCAATTACCGTGGATTTTGTCTCTCCATTTGATTGAGTTTGTCTCCAGGATCAGCCAGACCTTCTTTGGAGCATAGTACATCTCTCATTCACTGTGTAAAGAAATAATAAAATCACTTAAAAGGGGCTGTTCAGCTATGTAGTAAGAAAAGGTGGTTTTTACTTCTATGATTTATCTTAACAAGTGATCTGATAACCCCAGAGAACTCAGCGATGCTACACTGCAACGGGAAACCCACTCCCAAGGCAGGGGCAGCATGTCACTGCAGAGTCCAATGACTGCCTCCCCCCACTGGTGAGCAATGATCTTTTTGTAGTTGGCTGTGAGCATCTGCAGGTAATACTGTACCCACCTAGGACTGAGATTGTTTTGCCTTTATCTACTGGGTGTTCAGAGTAAGTTCTATAAGCTGCCACTTAATAAAAACCCCGACAAACAATCAAAACAACAGACACACACACACACACATGCACACAAGCCACCACTGCTGCTGTCCCCAGTTAATAAACATGTTCTGAACACACAGTGGGAAATGGGAACTGTGGCTGAGAATAAATTCTATGGAAAAAAAAAAAAAAAAAAGGATTATATTTCAGTAGAACAAGCTGGTCCTCATCTCCTTTTCGTGACAATGACAACCAGTAAAGAGAAATTTTACTCCTGGAAAAACAGGTTTCCATCAGTTCTCACCACTGGAGAGGTGCTGATGGAAAAGACAGCAGTTTACCCCTAAAATACTTCACAGATTATCTTAGATCATGCGTAATTGCTTCTCATCCTTCTATTTATTCTGTAAAGGCAATTAAAGAATCAATGATGACTACAAACCCCTCACATCTTCTTCTCATCTTTGATAGTCACAAAAGTATCATCAGGCTTTTATAAGCAGTAGAAAGGTTGTGATCACACCCAGTATGGATGGTGGGTGGGTGAACGGGCATCATGTCCTGGGAAGCTGTCTGTCACTTGACACAGAGGACCAAGCGACAAATCACCAGGGGAATTTCATCTAAAGTATTGAGCCACCAGTGGTACTAAATAAAATACTGAAAGAACTGAGAACCAACATAATGAACATAAAAAGGATATAAGTGGATACATCTTCAGGTTAAGTTAGACAATAATCAGGGTTCCAGGCTGCTGCTTTAACTATGACAAAGTAAACAACTTGCAAAGGCAGCCTACTTATCTCAATTGAAAAGACAGTTAATCTTACAGTGTTGAATGCACTTCCCGAAAGCAGGGGCACGTTATTAGTTTCCGTGGCAATGCTAGGATGATACAGGAGAGATGTACTTCTGTGGGCACATAAGCAAGTTGTCATGAAAAAACAGTGGGTATGAGATTACTTCACATTAAACGGAGGATGGAAACACACACAGTTACCTCAAACACTTCTAGCTTATAAATTCACATGCCAGCTCAATCATAATAGTGATTAATTTGTCTGCCTATGCTTAAGACTCTCAAAGCTCAGTTGAGACAAGAGAAACTGAGAAAAACATCACTGTCTAACCAAGAAGAAACATACCAATGGACAAATCAGGATAAACCATTACATTTTAAACATCACCAAAATAAGAAAGTCTGGAGAGTACCAGTGGATTTGTTGACAACTCCTGTTTAAAAATTAGTCAAAGTATTCTAAGTACTCTTCATTCTAGTTTGTGTTATAAATATTTGTTTTAATAGAGAATGGAGGCTAGTCATTTCCTTTGAAGCAAATTTATGTTGAAATACAGTTCTATTTATATCTGTTCCACCTAAAGGAAGAAGTATCTGCCTTTTGCTTCAACCAAACTGCGAAGGAAAAAGAGTCCCATCATATAATTGTAAACTACGTGTCTCAACGTCTTCCTCCTACATTGCAGATACTTATTTAGCATTCACCTTGGAATTCTGGCTGGTTATGACACTGGAGTTTAAGAAGTGGGTGGTCAGAGGTCCACTTGTGTAGATTAAAGAATGCCATAGCAGGATTCAGGACATACCTTCATTGTATGGTGCAGTGTGGTGACATCTATGCTAGTTTTAAATGTGTATCACAAGCAACCTGACACCAGAGAGTTCTGTACAAGAATGGGGTTTTGATGAGCAGATATTTTCATTAAGCATTTCTTAAATCAGACTCAAGATCCTTCTTTTCACAGAAAACTGTATGTGAGAAGTCCTCATAGCAGACCAAGAGTCCATAGGAAGGATAAGGAGAGCTGTTTCTCACTCGCACTACCACACCTGCCTTTCCAGATGATGCTGGTAACGGGTATGTCTTGACTACTATCCACATTCCCTACATGTTTTAACGCTGTGCCCTCCAGAGGCCAATATTCCTACAGTGTATTTCATAATCAAATATACCGTCATACCTCCTAACAAGCAACAGAAACTAGAGCTGTCCTAGTAATTCAGTGCCACGTCTGTGCCTGCCCTTTTTTATCACCATGTAAAATTGTTATTCCAAGCCTCTAGAGACGTGTTTGCACAGCTCAAACACAGGCTTAGGACTGATTGAGAGCATTACTTAAACGTATTTGAGTGCACGGTAGGGTCCCATTTGTGAAGCAGCAACAAGAGCTTCAATTTCGATACTTGAGACGCATCTCCAGCCCTCCTCAGGCCGTTCCTGACGCTGCACTGGAGGTGTGGGATGCACTGAGGCAGAGCAACCAGTAGGTGACCTCCTAGACTCAAAAAGCCAGGCGAGTTCCTTTGCCCTTTCAGGAGACACACCACGTATGCGTGAAGCATGCCAAAATATCTCCAGAAACATCAGTTTGAATTCAAGATGTCTCCTACAGCCTTTCACGTTCACGCAGTCGAACTTTACTATTGCAATCTGGACTTGAAAGCTAAATATAAAAACATTTTGTCCATTACAGTTCTGAAAAACATGTTTTCATCGATACCATCAATTACTGTAAAGTAACAAACTACTGCAACTCATCAGCTCAACTAAAGACCAACAGAGAAAAATCAGTGGAGATTTATGTTAAGAAAAATGCTATGCAACTGTGGCTTTGCCTCTTGCTATTTAAAGTTTGGAAACACAATTTATCCAAATAAACCAGCACTGAAGCAATCCAAATAACCAACTGACAAGCTATGACAACTTTAATTACAAAAGCTACTTGTGAACAAAATTCCCTGTTAAAGTTTGGAAGGTTAAGGTTTCCAATGTCTTAAACAGTGTGTAGTCTTATAAATCTGTATGAATTCTGATTTGGGAGCCCTTCACTCTTTCTGTGCATGTAGTTATCTACTGAAGGGCAAAGATAATAATGAATCAGACCTCTGAAACTGAAACATGTTAAACTGGACTAAATATGCCCTTATTTAGATAACTGCAGCCTTTTATTTTTGCAAATTATTGTCCAATATAAGGTATAAGCTTACATGAGAGTTGCAACAGAAAACAGACATGCGCAATGCATTCTGCAGGGTCCTCTCCAAGCAAATCATGTTACCAAAGAAAACCCAATACTAATCATCTTAGGAGACCATTGCTCTGTGCTTTTTAATCACCTAAAATCTCTGCCAGCACAGCTGAGAACAGAATGAATTTGGACAAAATCTGGAGTCATACTTTCCAAGTTTCTCAGCATCCATTTATTCTGCAAGAAGTACCTTCAAATCCACCCACACAAATGTCTTTCACTGTGTTCTCCCACCCCTGAGATTGCTCTATATCATCTCTACTTAATTCCAATTACAAGCCCACTAAATCCTGGATTACTGTTCAGTTTATGTGTTCATTATGTCAACACTTAGTGGCGTCTTCTCTCACAATACTGAAGAAGTATCCAAGGTAGACAACATATAAATAACATACCCTGCATATTTCTGGAAATCAGATTTACATCCAAGCTAGATATTGAGACTTCTGTCTTCAATTCAGCATTGTTCCTAGTATTTCTGGAGTAAATAGATGGTACAAGTAGCTGTTCATGCAGTCCTACTTCAAGCAATACACTGTTTAAAGTGAACAATATGTAACCAACTCAAAATAAATTTGAAGCACATGGTTAAAGTGTGTAATGTATCAGGTACTAAAAGTGTGTAACGTATCAGGTACTAATACGGATGGCAATGGATAAACCTGCAATATGAAGAACTTCTATGATTAAAGCAAACAAAATAAATTTCACCACTTCTGACTGCCAAAAGCAAAAAAAATCCATTCTTAACAGGTGGCTGACTAAAATGAAGGGATTTCTATACTAACAACTGATTCATTCATGTGAAGGTGAGTTAAGCAACTATTTATTTTATCTTAGGTTATCTATTACGTTAAAGACTCACCTAAGATACAAGATCTGACCAGCGCTTTCAACTAATTACCTTAAAGCACTGCATTTTCCACATTCAAGCACTAGCATATGATCTATATCTTTATAATATGATCTATATCTATATCTTTATAATTAGTATATAAATGTATATAAATATATATATAAGGTATATAAAGGTATATTAGTATATAAAGTATATAAAATCAGTATATAAAGGGCCTCAACTCTTCCTGACCATTTACATAAAAGTTATCACTGGAGTCAAGTGCTAACAGAGCAAATAAATGAGGCTGCCAAAAAGGAAGCATGAAAGATTCATCCCTCTGTGAACAGCAGCTGCTACCCCGTGCCCTCAGAGTATACAGCAAATCAAACATGCCTGAGGCAGGAGGCAGGCTATTCTGACAACACCCCTCACATTTCGGGTCACACTGAACAGATGTTGAGACAGAGCCGATTCCTAACTTGACATTCCTGATAACTTTCCTGTGCCTCTTTCCTCACAGAGTCTCTTGCAACAGCTGGAGGTAGGCTCCTGCAGGCAAGAGGCAGCACTAGGTGAAGTAACTCATATGGAAGAAAATAAGAAAATCATTTTAAAATCACAAACTGAGACAGTTGCCAGGACTCTCAGGGCTCCTAACTTCTAAAGAGATTTCAAACCCTAGGGAATGACTAAGAAATAAGAGAAGGCATTTCCTTTCAAAAGCTGGCACTGCTCCAAAGAAGAGCTAGCTTCTGCCAATAGGAAGTTGTCATCAAGCTTTCCTAAGCGCAGTTGTTTACCTGTTGGATCACTTTCCAAGAAGAGGTTCCAGTTCTGAAGCAGGATGTGCAAACAGAAAAATGTACTGGAACAGGAGCTTTCAGGCGTGTGCAATTTCAGCAGTCGCTGTTTTCCTCAGAGGGCTTGCTCAACATGTCACGTACTTACCCAAAGCCCAGCAGAGGTGGTCAGTTCACAGGACTGCACCACCAGCAAGCACAGTCTGCAGCAAACATCCCCCAGTGATGTACCCACTGCACCATCTCAGCTAAGGGTCAGACATTTACCTTTATCTTTCACTTGTGATTACCACCACCAATGTACCACCATGCATCAGTATACAACAGTGGACACAGTACCTCTCAAGTAACATCACATCTAAAGACAGAATTCACAGTGCACAATTCTACCCTGTAGTTTAGCCAAGACTTTAATCACATTTGCAAATCACATTTAAACGTGGCATCTTCCAGAACCTCCAGACCCCACACAATCTGTACAACTCTCTGGTCCACATTTGCACATCAGCACTATGAAGAGAACTTTGACCTTTGCAGGGGAACACTGTTCTTGGGACCAAGCTAGACAGAAAATGGCTCAGGAGCTAAAGTAGTACTACAGCATGGAAACAGATACTACAATCAAACAGCATCTAATCACCAGAGATACCAACAGATAGACCACTGAAAGGGAAAGGGAATCCATGCAGTGTAGTAGAGTGATGGATAGAGGAATGGTGTGGAGGGGGATAGGCTCAGTATTAAGCAAGTTGGTTACAAACAGAAGCCAGAACAAACCCAAGCCCCAAAGTAAAACACTAAACGACCACAACCTTCCCTTGACCTGCAGGATTCCTTCACATATCACCAGGTTGGCATGCCCACCAAACAGACCCTCTGACTTGAGCCTGGTTCCCTGGCCAGCTGTTCCAATGCTGTTTGGATCCCAGGGTGACATAAATCCTCCCAAGGGCACCCAGCTTCTATGTATAAAAATGTGTTTACATGACCAGTGTTTGCAAGGCTTTCTGGTAATGCTTCATTTTCACAGTAGTAGCACAGGACGGGGAGCAAGCCTTTCCCTTCACTGTGGTGCGGATATCTTGTCTTCTTTTAAATTCCCATGAATGGTGTGCTCCAGTCTCTGAATGTGCAAGAGAAATTTGGTTCTCAGTCTGACAGACCAAATCAAATCAAGAGCTCTTTATCCCAAAGTACTGGAATGTCCTTGTAAACAAGTAGGCTTTCCCTTTATAACCAGCATTTCATGACAGCGGGAGATCAACTTGCAGATGTGAGTGGTGCTTAGCAGACACGCTGCTGTTCAATGAGCAAGTCAGCGTTCTGGGAAAAGTACTCAACTGGCAAATAATTGCAAGTCCTGCAGAATGACATGAGTTAATGGCTGGTCCTGCCCGAGACCAGAGAACTCTTTGAGTTTCAGAGGAGTCTAACACAATGAAGCAGACAGGAATTACAGTGCAAGGGAACTTCAGGGAAAATAAGATACTATGTAGATGCAAGGAACATTCTGAGCTCTCTACGTAGGTTGCCTGAGCTTAAATTTACTGTTATAAATCCAAATTGAGACAAGGTATCTTTAGACCTTGTTAAGAAAAATCTGCCACATTGTATTCTGTAAGTTAAAAAAAGGA
The DNA here is from genome assembly GCF_034315485.1 of Pezoporus occidentalis. Classification (NCBI taxonomy): domain Eukaryota; kingdom Metazoa; phylum Chordata; class Aves; order Psittaciformes; family Psittacidae; genus Pezoporus; species Pezoporus occidentalis. The sequence continues at coordinate 2,444,676 of NW_026912801.1, read as the reverse complement.
ATTCCACACTCAAAATGTCGGAAGCCATGAAGCCTGAGATCCTTTTGCTACCAAAAGCAAGCTGTGGTGCAGAAAGGTTACTACAGGAAAGAGCAACAACATCGGTTTGTATTTTTCAAAAAAGAAGCTAATCAGTTGCTGTACATGCATCTACCACTGCTCTGGAAGTGTGCTTCCCACCTGCCTTTGCTATGAAGTACTGAATCCAATCTATTGCTACTAAGCTACCACTAAACCTGGAATGGGGCATAACCTCTGTGAATGTAGGCAATGCTACTAAACTGCCATGAGGAGCTCCAAGGTGAGCTTCAGTGTCTGTGGCTGCTGGGGACTACAGTGACAGGGAAGGGAGGCCCTCTCTTCCTGAAAAAAAGACATTGTAAAATGCCCAACTTCCAGAGTATCTTTGTTCTAGAAACACTGACAGCATTGTCTGAGTTAACTCAGACTTCTCCTGTGAATCAGAAGCAAGGCTTCAGTAACTGTGGTGACAGGAGAAATGATTCTGTTGGGATGGGGAGACAGAGAAGCCTACTATGAGGGCATATGACTTCTGTCACAAGACATGCTGCCTGAGCCAACTGCTGCTGCCTGTAGTGACTAGGACACCGCCATGGGGAAAATACAGGAGGATCTCCAGCATGAAGTTCTGAAGGTATTTGAAAAAGAGCTGTAACAGAACGCACTCAAGGTACAAGTGTGATGGAAGCTCTCCCTCACTACAAAATCAGTTAGGTCACAGGACTTAGCCATAAAGATTATCAAAGTAAGAATCTCTAGCCATTGCCTGCGGCCCACTACATAGATCCATGTTGGAACTGAGGCAGACCTACTCACTATTCGTATAATTTGGGGTAGTAACAGGTACCAGTAATATATGCTGGTGGAACATGAGGACAAGGAACTGGAACACAAGGTACACATTTGCAAGACACTTGCAGAAGAGTCAGTGTTTAAAGTTGGACTTACTGGGTCTTTTACACAGCTTTCTGGTCGTACTCTGGAAACAACTGTAGAGGCCCGTGAGGCAGAGTCTCAATAATAAATATAAATAGAAAAGGAATGATAGTTGAGAAAAAAAAAAAAAAAATCACTTTTCTGCATTACTTGCTCGTGGCAGTGCTAAGGGAAGGCAAAGCCAGTGTCAGTTCCCAGAGCACATGGATAGGCTGCAGTTCCATGCGGTAGGCAAAAGATACAGATTCTGCATAATTCCCATACTAAAGGAGTATCACCTCTTTGCTGAAGAAAAGGTATGTTATTGTTCCAACTAGGCTTGCCAGACTGATGAAACGTGCTATACCCTTTATTATCCCATTACCTGTAAATAATCCGCACCCTCTACAACAGCCCTTCCACTCAGAGCACAAGGAACAGTATGAACCCCATGTGTGCTCCTAAAAAGCCTCAACTGTTAAGACTAAAAGAAAGGGTTGCCAGTACCCCAGACAACTGAATAACATGGCTGAAGTGGAACTCTTCCCCTGCTCCAGCTGACAATGAGCTCAGCAACTAGGCTAGTAGAGTCTCACAGGCAGGCAATGGTTACTGCCCACCTTAAGACTAAGAGGACCAGACTTTTGAGAAGTGAACTCCTGAATCCCACTAATGAAATTTAAGAAAAAGTGAAATGAATACAAAGTTAATTGCAAACACTGCAGACTTTGAATGACCTCATTTTAGGCTGTAGAACAGTTCCCTTTCTCATTTAATCAACTACTGATACAGGTCTGGGAATACTCCAGCTGTGGACATGAGCCTGAGGCCCTGGACTACTTTCCAAGTGTTTTCAGATGCACATTGGGCAAACAAGCTCTTTCTCAGACTAAGCTTTTTAGTTAACCTATCTTTTCTCTACACCCTCTTCTTTCAAGTTCTTTCCCTATTCTTGAAGACCTAGAGTATTGTCATGTGGATTACAGGCTTGGATTCAGTGACAAAACCTGGAATATGTAAACACTGGGTTTGGGGCTGGGAGGGAAGGGAAAGGTGAAAAATCAGGATTAAACTTTAAGGTTTTTAACCAAAGTTTTCTGAAAGGGTGTCTCAGTACAAGACCAGCTTTATCAAACTTTTCTTTGTTACTCTTTCACCCTGTGATTTTACCCATATATTTAATAAAAGACTTTATGTGTTCTAATGGTAGTAACACAGTATTTGTGAGCCTAAATGTATTCTCAGTAACTAGCATATATATCTCTGCACTTCTGAAGCTTATTCATGATCACAAATGTTGCAAAAAGAAAAAGATGCCTTTCCTCTGGTTCCATATGAAATTAAATAGGAAAATTAAATCACATATAGACAGGAAGTTTGGATTTGTCTTCAGCTATAATGCTAGGAAGTCTGGGTATCTATATGATATATCACATCATGGCTAGTCTCACCAGTACAGCTATAAATATCAGAAAACAACACAAGCAGGGGCATGTTTGCTGTAAAGAAGGGCAGCATACTTGAAATGCATGTCTGAAACCAGAGAAAGACATTAATACTAGACCTGCATTTTGTTAAAAAAACAGTGGTGTTTTTAATTGGGAATTAGAACTGCAGAAAAAAACATGAGTCCAAAGCCAGAAGAGATGTACAAAGGAGCAGCAGGTAAGTTTTCAGTGATGGGAATCTGAGGGGCTTACCAATTCAAGAACAACCTTTTTGCACTCAGCCTAAAAGGCTTATTGAACACTAGCTGTATTATTCACAAAAGTGTCAAAGTAGAAAGGTGAACTCTCAGTCTGAACTAAATGTCATGCTGCAGCGAGTAAGGGAAGAACAAACACCAACTCACAAAAGCAACTTGTTCTCTGTATCGTGAAGGCCTGGCAGAAATCCAGTGCTGGAGCAATGCCAAACCAGCTCACCAGTGCCTTTGAACTTTTAAGGTTCATGTTTTTCCGGTAGTTACAGGACTTGACTACAGCTATGATCTGAACGAATTTAAATGCAGCGTACAGATGAGTTCCTGAAATAAACGTAAACGGCCGAAGTTCCAACATTTCGCAGCTACCCTGCCTCATGGACAACCGCCATGAGCAAAGCATGGAAAGCTTCGGGCACCAAGCTGCGGTCGGCATTTCGGACAGCCCAGTGCCCCAGGCGGCTGCGTGTGCTTGTGTACGGCTGTGCCCCGCAGCCTGCACGCTGCCCAGCCGCGGCACTCCCGTGTGCAGAGCTTCCAGGCTTTCCACCTCCGCCCCCTCACCGGCCTGGGCCCAGGCCTCCTGGCTCTGGCCCCTCCTCAGGCACCAGCGGTCGCTCCCGCCGCTCACCACAGCACGGCCGCCTCTGCGGTGGTGCACGGGCAATCCTCAGGGACTCGAGCGCGCTCTCCTGAGGCTTCTGCTCAACAACCGCCAACCTCCTCTCGGCTTTTTTGCTCTTTCATCTTATTTTTCGCCTGTCCCCATGGCGTCTGTTACAGCTGTTCCCGGCACTCGTGTTCCCACAGAGCCCCGGTTTCAGCTCGTGACTGACCTGCCGGGTCCCTCCTCGAGACTCTCCTCACTGCACCGAGCCCCCTCCCCCCTCAGCCCCCCCAGTGCCACCGCATCGACAGCAGCGGTACCGAGAGGCCCGGATGGGCACAGCCGCGCCAAACAAACTCCCGGAAGCCCCCGTGCCCCCCCCGGGCCTTGCCACGTCTTTATCGACCGGCCCCAGCGCCTGATGCAATCCGCTTCCCCGCTTGCCCTCAGCGGCGGGCCCGTCACGAGCCAGGCAGGGAGCCCCGTCACGCCGTGCCTACCAATGAGAGAGAGCCACGATCGTAGAGAGCCGGGCGGGGCTGCGGGGCCGCAGAGCGCTGACGGCCGCAGTTTCTCGCTCCTCATCCCCAGCCATGGCTGCTCTGTCCGGCGCGGCAGCCCCCCGGCTGCTCCTCATTCCTGGCAAGCCGGCCGAGTCCCCCGCGGCCGGCCGGCATCTTTCTGTTGTCCTGCCAGCAGGAGCCACCGCTGCGGGTCTGGAGGCCCCGCCGCCGGCCCGCAAGCGTCAGCGGCTGACCCACTTGAGCCCGGAGGAGAAGGCATTGCGCAGGTGAGTGGGGCCGGTGGCGGGGGCTCGCCGCGGGGGTGCCGCCGCGCTGACGGCCGCCCTGCCCCGCAGGAAGCTGAAGAATCGCGTGGCGGCGCAGAGCGCTCGGGACAGGAAGAAGGCGCGGATGGCGGAGCTGGAGCAGCAGGTCGGGGAGCTGGAGCAGGAGGTAAGCGGCCTGGGGGGCGGGGGTGGGGGCTGCGATTCGCGCCGCCGCCTCACTGCTTCCCGGCTCTGCGCAGAACCAGAAGCTGTTGCTGGAAAACCGACTCCTGCGCGAGAAGACGTGTAGCCTGGCGCTGGAGAACCGGGAGCTGCGCTGCCGCCTGGGTTTGGATGCTCTAAAGGCAGAGGAGGAGGGAGAGTCCGAGGTGAGTCCCCGCCGCGCCCCTGGCGGGTCTCTTCCTCCCCCGCCTCGGGCAGGGCCGCGGAGAGCCGCTCCTCGAATTGCGCATGCGTGGCGGTGAGCGGTGGTCCCGGTGCCGAGAGCCCTCGGGCTGTTGCTGCCGTGCTGTGCAGGGGACGCTTCGTGTCCCACAAACCCTGCTGGCCTCCAAGGGAAGGCTTTCCCACGCCGAGCAGATACGCAGCCCTGCGGCGGTGGTGTGGGAGGCAGCGGTTGAATAGTTCCAAGTTTCATCGTTTGTTCTGGTCTAGAAGTAGTCGCCGCTCCGTTCATGCGGGTCAGTCTCAGAAGAATGGTGTATAGTGGAGAGGGTCTGGCAGATATATGAAAGTCTGAGCCAACTTTGAAACTGGTCTTACCTTCAGGTTCCTACTGCCCAAAAATAAATGGGTAGTCTAATGGTAGAAGCCTTTGCGTGAGCTGCAGGAGTATGTGTGTACTGCCAGCCAGAGCATTTACAGTGACTGACTGGGCTTTTTTCCTGTCACAGGTTGTGAAGGAATCACAGGTGGATGAGATTAGATTGGTGACCGGGTCCGCTGAGTCCGCAGCACTCAGACTACGTGTTCCTCTGCAGCAGGTGCAGGCCCAGCAGTCACCATTTCTGATAATTTCCACATGGATTCTGGTGGCAGTGACTCTTCAGACTCGGAGGTGAGCATCTGCTCCTACCTAGAACACCCATGAAATTCAGAACCACTGTGGATTTAAAACTAGTATTGTAACTTCTTTGTCTGAAGTCAGTTGATGACTTTTCATTGTTTTCTAAATCTTGGAATGCCATAGAACAGCTATGTTAGGCTGTATCCAGTGAGTGCAGGAGTTCATACAACTTTTAACGAGTCCAGTTTCCATTAAATGTGATAGGCTGTTGCCTGAAACGGTCTTTTAGCTCTTACAGCAAAAGTGTACAAATGCGAAAAGCATACTGCGGTTTTACTCTTGTTGAAAACAAACTTTATCATTTTGCTGATGTGTTGGCAAAGCTGCTTGAACTTAAAACCTGACCCTTATCAATGACTTCCAGATATGTAAGGGCAGGAGCAAGGCACAAACACCTCTCCCGCCCCTCCTAGACCTGCAGCTTTAATCATGGGCAGGTCTGATCACACCAGGCTCTGGTACCTGCTGTTGAGGAGCAAGATCTTGATGAGTTTCTAATAGGCTGTGAATATAAAATACATGTAGAATTCTATGGGGATTGTCAGTGCCCTTACAAAAAAAGCTAACAGACCAAGAACTTATGAAACAGAAGTAATTGCCTTCGCTGTTCTTATAGCAGTGTTCTGTTATTGTGTTAGCATGTTTTAACTTCCAGATGAAGGTTAATAGATGTAGCAACTGATGTTCTGCTGTAACAGTAGTGGGCTCTCTTTCTAAAACAATATTTCATTCTGCAGTCTGATCTCCTATTGGGCTTTCTGGACAGTCTGGACCCAGAGATGTTTCTTAAATACGCTGATTCAGAGTCAACGTGCCTGGAAAAGCTGGAGGAAGAGATCTGTGGAGAAACAAGTTCCATACCAGCCCCCCCCTCTCCCTCTTTGGGGTCCCCATCAGCTAAGCTGGAGGCCATTAATGAACTCATAAGGTTTGATCATGTGTACACCAAGCCCCTGATACTGGAGATTCCTGTTAAAATGGGCAACCAAACCAATATGCTAGTGAAAATTGAGGAAGTATCTCTCTCTCCATCTGAAGACAAAGTTATCCCCAGGGTGCCAGTATCTGTGAAGGAGGAACCAGTAGACAGCTTCATGCCTGAACTGGGTACCTCTCACCTGCTTTCCCCTCATCATAGTCTTGCAGCGTCAAGCTCTCTGTTGGATGCCTGTAGTGACTCTGGATATGAAGGATCCCTGTCGCCCTTCAGTGACATGTCCTCTCCACTTGACACTGACCGTGCTTGGGAGGATAGCTTTGCTAATGAACTCTTTCCCCAACTGATCAGTGTCTAACCCAGTAGTGTTAACTCCCCTTGGATAAACAGGATAACAGAATAAGCCCCTTTGGGGTGGGGGTGGAAATCCAGTGCATTCAGGGAAGTGTTGCCAACTTCTACCTGTGCTAGTAAATGAAGTGATGGCCAATGCATTTCGGGTATCAAAAAACCCAGGGTGCCCTGTCCTACCCCCCCCCCATCACTAGTGGCTTATGAGGGAGGAAAGGTGGTTTCTCAAAACTTGCCAGTTCTATATGAACCTGAAAAAGCTTGTTTTCAATTTAAAGTAATTTTAACCCCCAAAACTGCAATGAGATATTCAAAGTATAGACAGCTGTGTTGAAACTAGTCTATCTTACAGATTTACTATGTAAATACTTGTTTTACATTTGCTATGTAGAGTTGCTTTCTCCATTTAATATTTAACTGTTGGTGCAATTAAAGTGCAGTGCAGCTCACTGTTCCTTTTTTGCCTTGGATCTCAGTGGGGAGGAGAAAGTATGTGGGCCTTGCAGAATCTGAAACTTTAGCAGATTAGGTCTTGGTGCCTTGTCATTAAATCACCTTAATGCACCAATCCAGCAGCACTTTGTAGTGTACAGAAGTGCTGCTGGCAGCTTCTGAGAGCATTTGATGTTGCAAACTGTTTGAGACAGATGGGTTTGTATGATGGCTGGAGCTGCTAGAGCAGAATCTGCAGCCTGAATAGGGAATGCAGTTGGGCAGTAGCCTGATTATCTGAATGCAATTATTGTAATATCTTCCTGTTCACCAGTAAAGCCATTCAAAATGCTCAGTTTTGGTCAAGGTGGGTGCACTTCAAGTGGGGCCCAGTATTGCTGAAGCTGTGTGATGTACATGGGATGAAAAAAGGTGAAGATTGTGTTCCACACGAATTCCTGAAGTGTAAAATTAACTTTGCAGGAGCTAATTTCAAATAACACAAGAGGACTTTTTTGTTGTCCCCATCCATTTGTTCCAACATTACAGCATTAAACCAACTTGAACTGGAGGTGAAACTGGAACCACGAAGGAAGAACTGAAGTTTTATTCTGAAAGTGAGAGCTGTTGCAAGGGTTTGCTCAGCTGCTCCTGGCTTCAGTTGTCATGCTGTGCATTAGACTTTGCCAGAAAATAGCTTGAGGTGAGGGAGGAAAGAAAATGGGGGATGGGACAAGAGGGTACTGGTTACTAACCAAGGTGATAAGATTGCTTTTTATACAAATGAAAAACCTAGCTTGTAATAAAGCATTCTCTCTGAGCACTGAACAGCAGTAAAAATGACAGCACTGTAGTATAGCAGAACTGACATTAGAAAAGTTAAACTTTGGAGAGTCTAAATTGTTGCTTGAGGCAGATGTTCAGTGGATGAATGAAGTGTTACATATAAAATAAAATGTGAATTTGTTTTAATAGTCAGACATTAGTGGCATAACAGATTTAGAACAGTGCTTCCTTTCTGGCAGCTTCAGCTTTCTCCCACCCTGCTGCTATGCTCCTGCTGAACACTGTGACATGCTCTTGGAACTATGTAGTTAAATTACAAATCTTCTTGGGCTGAAGAGTATTTTACCCTCCAGCTGAAGGACTGCACATACGCTCTCAAGGTGTTCACTTTTGTTAGGAATGAAACACAGCCATCTAAAAAATATTTTAGAAAATTTATTGCAAACTGACATACAAACGGTGATTTGGTCCCCTGAGAAGACAGACCACAATCAGATCGTATTTCAAAATAAAGTTTTTCCTAATACTGCATTAATTTGCCATCCCGCTTGTAAACAGCATGAATAAAATCTTTTAAGGAAGCTAACAACAAATGAAACGGGTATGAACACAGAAGTCTGAAACCACCCCACAGCTGCTTCTCTCTTGCCCTCTCCAGAAGGTGGCTACAAGAAGAATCTCTGTCTTCCCCCCCTAATTCCTTCTTTATCTTACTGTTCTCTCCTATTGCAAGGGCAGAAATTAATTATGAAAATGATGTTTTATATCAAAGCGCACTGCTTGGACACAGGGTTTTTTCCCCCACATCTTGGTCTCTGTCAGTAGCTCACCACTGTATTAGTGTGTCAGATGGCTGAATAACAGGAATCAGTGGTGCTGTATTAGCATAAAAAAAAATTAAGAGGAAATGCATCTGTGAAAGCCAACCTTTGGTACAAACGTAACAGGAAGAAAGTAAGCTTAAAAACCATCTACAAGAATTTACTCTGCAAATTTGATATGCAATTTTCATTTTTGAGAGGAAACCCTGCATCTAGATTTTACTTATTTTGGCCTCCCAGTTTTCTACACTCTCTTGCAATTTTTAGTGTTGCTGAAATGGTTTTGAATTACTTATCTTTTCAGTTTATTTAGGATTCAGAGCTATCAGCTAAAACAATTCCAACCTTGAACTTTCACTATAATCCTGCAAGCTTAGAAACATGTAAGTATTTGGAGGTACTACGTTTTCTGCCCACAGTGACAACAACCTTCTCCAAACTACGTTGTTTGACTTTATACTCGAACAGTGTAGCATGTCAAAGGCTGTAGATTTTAAGCACACTTAGCAGCTTAATAATACATGAGAAGTTTTACAGAGTACGTGCAAGAGATTTATAAAAGACCTTGAAATGAAATTGGACATAATAGCAAAATAAAGGTGCACATGTTTCCCAATTTAATAATAGTTTCAGAATAGTCAAATTATAAGTTGCTTAGCAGGGTAATACCTATTCAAGTGTTGAAATGTTTTGGGTGATGCTCTGAAATGTTTTAGTAAGAGACAGCAAATGTCACAAAACCTTTAACGAGAGCAGCAAGATAGACAAGGGTTTAACAAATAGGGGTATCTTCTGAACAAAGCTTCTGGCGTCAGCTGTGTACTTGCTCTTTTATGTTAGTAAGATGTCAACAACAGAATGGGATGCTAAAACTGAACAGAAATTATTACCCTGAAAGGAACTTCTTCTAAAAAGCCTCAATTCATGTATCTCTGAGAAAGCTCAAAGACTTCAGAACATAAGATTCTCTGCCTTGTTTTAAGCATTTTAAGCATAATGGAACTGTTGTGCATTGAGGAAAGGTACAAGCAATGACTCATTGAGGATCCCTTTTCTTAACACCCTCAGCTGGGTACAAAATTCTTTTGGCATACATATGTATAAACTATGTGACGTTATGCTAATGGCACATGCTCTGGCTTAAAATTTAAGTACAGATTCCCACAGAAGACAAGCATCTTCACTACCAGTGCCAGCAGTCTCAGGTCCTCAAGTCTGGGACTTTGTTACAGATGATAACCAGCATTTGACCCTGTTTATGCCAGAAAGTGGCTCTGTTACCTGATTTGCTTACCGTGTTTATAAAAATTAAAGGATACCATTTATTTCATCAAAAGTTACACTGCCTTTAGCTGACTTTCCTATTCGATGCATACAAAGAATCACAGCACAGTGTAAGTGAATCAGTTGGCTGAGAACCGCTTTTTTCCAGACTTTACATTGTTTGGGGAGGGTTGCAGCAAAAACCCACAAGCACAGTTTAGGAGCTAATGAGCCAAAGATGATGACTCAAGTTAGTAGATACCTTGCAAGCTAGTAGCTGGTTTACTTTCCACAAAGCGAGAGGTTTATGCTCAGCTATAACATTCCTTCCCTATCACACTGCAGAATGTGCAATTTCTACATGAGTTTGCATCAAGTACAAACCAGCCAGAGATGAAATAGTGTGAAAAGCTGTATTACCACAGGGATTGCTCTTCTGTCTGTGTCTAAAATCAAAAGTATTTCTTCCTTTCCATATCTTTTTGTAGTTCAAATTAAACTAACTGACCAAGCATGGTATGTGCACCAAAGTCTTAATGGCTCAGTATGTGAAAGATGTGGCTTAAGCCACAGTTACATTCAATATTTGGATTTTATACTTTTACCAAGAACAATTAAGGGGATATTCCACCATTAAGCAAGATGGAAAGCTACTTCCTTGTTACAAAGGCCTCTGGATTACCCCCTCAGTAAAAACAAGAATATTTAACATGCCAGAGTACAGAAATCTTGGGGAGTTTTTTCAGTTACTTTGTGATTGGCCAATCCATTTATGATTGTTAGTAAGAAAAAAAAAATTCAGATTCACACATCAAACCAGAAAGAAAGAGGGAATTAAATAAAAAAGGAACAAAACCCATCTGAAGCTCACCATTCTCACTCTTCAGTCTGGTATCTACAACTCCATTTCTTCTTCTGCACACCCAGAGATTCCCAAAGTAGCATATGGATCTGGAGACATGGCAGTCTGTTGTGATTCAGGGAATGTTTCAGTCTGTGGGTCAAAAGCAGCTCTTGGTGTTGACTGCTTAGCTTGACACCCTTCTACACGCTGCTGCTTGAAGTTCTTAACAGAAACAGACTTCAGTTTATCTGAGAGAAATTCAGGAAGAGGTTTCCAAAGCACCAGCTCCATAGAAGGACGGCTCCTAGAAGGGATGGAGTCTTGGTTAAATACAAGTTCTCCAATCGCAACTATTAAATGCAGAAGACCAGTGAGTATCTTCATCCTTTGTGCTAGCCTGGAACTATATTCCAGAATCCAGAGACCTTTTATTTTCCCCCTACTAAATTTCCTCTTCCTTAACCAGTTTCGTTACTTGTTCTAAGCCTATATTTTATTTTCCACCAAACTAAAGACCACTGTCGGTCACACTTCAGGACCACCTTCTTTTGGAAACTCACATACATGAAAATCAAGATACAATGGTTTATTCCACAAATTTCACTCTGTAGAAGTGAGGAGTACAAAACAGACAGCTTGATGACCACTACAGAGTTACGTTTACTTCTCTTGTACATCAGGACAGTTTTTCCTATTTTGAATGGTTTGTTACACAGTGTTGGCTGCATCATGCACTAATTAAGGTCATCTCCACAAACATGAGACTGGGTCTCTCTTTTCATTTGCATGTGTTAGCTACATAGCACCATGATTTCCTCCAGAACTTACATAGATTCTATTATTTTCTTTGTCAGGACTTCATCAAAATCCCTCTTCATCCCTTTTTTAAGGGTATCTGACAGGATAAGAGTGGGCAGATTGCTAACATTTCCATCAGCATGAACTTCCTCATCTTCATCAATTATCCTAGGAATGGAGGGGGAAGAGGGAGATAAATACTATTGAGCATTCTGTTAACAGGCACATCCACCGCAGACTACAGTTTCATGTCCGCGCACTGCACTGTACCGTGTAGACATCCAACCTAGGCTGGGTACCAGAAGCAGCGGGGCCATGTTAACATGAGTTTCTCTTGGGCCAATATACCCTAAGAACAATTGTACGCATAGAAGCCACTTGAGCAGCTGTGCCACTTCTGGTACCTGAGCTAGCTTTGTTATCCCTGCATCATCCAGCAGTGTGCAATGCAAACAAACACTAAGAGAAAATACATAAATTCACTTCAGGGGAAACTGGGTCATTTGGTCGCATTACAGGAGCTAGCTAGTTCAGTTTTGCAGCAGCTTCACCTGCTCAATTCCCCATATCTTAACTGAAAAGGTGCTGAATGCAGTTCTTAACCTTTAACAATTTTACACCAATTCCTCAGAGATTAAAATGGCACAAGAAGTATTTAGAACAAACTGGAGGTTATCTCCTTTGGTTTTGGTAAACCTTTTAAAGAAAATTCAGCAGAGTAGCTGGGAAGGATGGGGAACAATCCTCTGAGAGGTCAAAGCAGACTGCATTACTGCAGCTATACCCAGATAATGAAGACATACATCACTACTCTGATTTACCTGTGAAAAAATGAAATGATCTAACAGTACCTTGTTTCCCTTCATGCATCAACTACGGAGTAATCATCTAAAAAAAGAGCCTGGTTTATAACTTTCAAACGTTTGGCTTTCCTAACAACTGTCTTCAGTGGTCATTTTAGGTATTTCGGAATACTACCTCAACTGTCACCAACTGATAAATGCACATAACATTCCCAGAAATCTTTCAAAGACAAAAATGCATAGTACATTTATTAAATGACTGCAACAGACTGCCCACAGCCACCCCATTACCCCAGTATCAAGCTATCTGCTATTTAACAGCATGGTGAACCTCAGTCTCATTGCCTATGTCCAGAGAGAGATCTTTGGTTCATGTTACTTTCTATGCTGACAAATTCATCTCTGTCTTGAGCATTTAGAAGTATTAATCATAGAACAAGCTGCAACTGACTGAAAAAAGATTAACTCAAGTCTGACCAGATAACACTAGCTCAAATTTGAGCTCTAGAAACTCACAAAAGAGCATAAAGCCCCATTACGGTACACTGATGCTGCATGATTGTGAAAAGGTGGTTACTTATTCAGCATCTCTTGCTTTAGCACCCTCAATTTCAGATCATAGTACCAGCCCTACGACCCATTAGGACCACAGGCAGCCTAAAAAGCAAGTGCTTGAACAGAAGGTTATTACAGTGTTACTACACTGCTAAGTGCTAGATTTACCCCGTAATGCCCACAAAAAATGGAAAGCTCAGCAAAGCCAGTCTACTCAATCCCTGCATTTACCTGTCCTCAATTTCCTGAAGCTTCCTGCGAGCAACCTCGCATTGCTGTTCCCCCATTGTCTGATCCATTTCTTCACAGGGAATTTCTAACATGGCAGTTTCAGGACCGCTGCCATCATACTGACTTGCTACCTCCCCAGCTGCCTGCTGACCTGCACAGAGAATCCATTCTTCAGTGCTGGGATTCAAAGGGCAATTTTTGGCTCCTGTCAGTCTCTTCTTCCGCACAGGACAACTAGGAAACAAAGTAATTTTACATCTGTCAAAAGAGAAATGTGCCATTCTACAGGAAAAAATGTTAATAGAAAGCCATGTGCATATCAACAGATCTGACACACTATGGAAACAAACTCCACAAAGAACATGAATCCATGCTGCTCCTAAGAAAATGTGGATACCCATGCAAGAAAACCAGCACTACACAATTCATTAGGTGACTGAAAGGGATTCAGGCTCGTGTGCAACTTGGGGTAAGAATTCCAAACTGAAACAATGATAGAAGTTCCCTTCCTGTACACATTGTGGGTGAGATGTGCTCAAATCTTTATCGAAAATAAAAAGCAAATTAAGTATTTTCTGGCTACAAAAGACAAATTTAATTTACCCTTCAGTCTCTTCTTCTAGCTTATGCTTCTTTCCACAGCGAACAGAGCCACTGCAAAAGAAAAACAAATGGTTATTTAGATTCTATCTTCCAGTGACACTGAGATTTCAAACAATATTTTCCTCCCTTTAAAAATTTCACTTGCCGCTAAGACCAACAGTCACAGTCTGCTACCACCTGTGAAGTGACAATAAATGACACTTTGTTCCCCAAAAAGTCAAAGGCAGCTGTAATTACTTCATTTTCCAAGCAGAATTCCAGGCTAATTTCTCCTCCTTTACGTTATTTGCTTTTTTTCCACAAGGGGACAGTCCAATTTCTGAAAAAATGCTTCAACAAGCAACAAGTGATCCAGCTTCAGTCTCTTAATACCTGGTCTCCCAGTAACATACTCAAATTAATGATGACCAAATAACAGTTTATGGAACAGCTTTTTGTGCTTGCATATGAGAAAGAGCACGTTAAAGTAAAATGTGCATGAACTTAAGATCATGCCAAGATGTCAGTAAACCTCACTGCATTTCTTTCCACTTAGGAAGCTCCTCACTTCCCTCACTTACAAACCTGAAGGCTGTTAAGACGCGTGCAACACAATTCTAACATCGTACAAGTGAAACGCTACGACAAGAAAACACATTATAGCTTGTCTCGAGAAGAAAACCCGTTTCACGCTGCCCCGCAGCCGAGAAACACGTTCATCCCCTCGCCGCGGCCGCTGGCTCCGCACTTACTGGCCGAGGCCCTGCTGCGGGTGCGCGGCGCTCGTGAAGGAGCCCACCGGGACCACCGGCGAGCCCTCGTTGTAACTGCCCAGCGCGGCGAGCGAGGCCACGTCGAAGCCGCTTGTGAGGTACAGGCCGGAGGAATGCCCGCCATCGGTACCGTCGCTTCCGTTCCCGGCCATCATCATCATCATCGCGGGGGGCTGTAGGCGGTCGTGGCCGCCGACGGCGGGCTGCGGGCCGTGGCGGTCGGGGGCCGCGGCAGGCGCCTGCGGAAACTCCACGGCAGGGCCTGCGGGGACGCCCTGGCAGGACCTGCCCAGCGCTGCCATTTCCTGCTTGGGGAAAGAGAGGACATCAACGCCGCCCATCCGCACCAGCGGGGCGACCCTGCGGGGGGACCGGCCCGGGCTTCGCCGCGCCCCGGCCCGAAGCCGCCCTCCCGCTGCTGGCGCCGGCCCGGCCCCGCCCGGGGCGCTCTCGCAGAGACCCGCGCTAACAAAGCCCCGCGGCCGCGAAGGTGAGCCGGGACGGCGGCACCTCGGTGCGCCCTGGGCTCCACTGGGCCGGGCCCGGCCCGGCGCGCCAGCACAGAACAACTGCCCACGGAGCGCTCACCGCTAGGCCGGAGCGGGCCGGGCCGGGCTGGGCCCGGGGGTGGACGACACCGCCAGAGCGCGAGTCCTTTCCAGGCCTTCCGCAGCGCCTGCCGAAGACGGGCGCGGGGCACTATGGGAGCTGTAGTCCCGGCGGCGGCGCGCGGGGCACTATGGGAGCTGTAGTCCCGGCGGCGGCGCGCGGGGCACTATGGGAGCTGTAGTCCCGGCGGCGGCGCGCGGGGCACTATGGGAGCTGTAGTCCCGGCGCCCCCAAGGCGGCCTTAGGGCAGCAGCAGCCGCGCGGCGGGACGCCCCCGAGAGCGGCAAAGCCCCGGCAGCCATGGGAGCGCGCGGGCCGGCGGAGGCGCTGTTGTCTGCGGCCCGGCCTCCCCTCCCCTCCCCTCACCTCGGCGGGTGGCGGGCAGAGCCGCGGGCTGGGGCGGGCTGCTCCCGGGGACGTGAGGGCTCAGCTCCGAGAACTGCCGCGGCGGGACGCAGAGGAGCGGAGCCGGAGGCCCATGGCTCCCCGCCAGGTGAGCGTTGCCGCTCTCGGTGGCTGCATGGCGCGGGGGGCCGCGGGCGGGTTTGTGCTCCGACGAGGGGGACCGCGCCTGTGAGAGCGTTTGCGGTGGCGGAACGCTGCCGTCCTGATGGGTCGGGAGACACTGAGAGCACCAAAGGCTAGAGGTGGAAGGCAGAAACGTGTTTTAATGGAGTAACAACTTAATGCCTTGGTACCTTTTATCTCTGAAGTGTAGTTTACTAAATTTTGCAAAGGAAATCGAATTCAGCCCATACTAAGAATGGAGTCCCAGCCCCTGCTGAGAGGGTGTAGTGCACGTAGCAAGGTAAGTACTGCTTTGGCCTCTGGGGATGGCTCCTGCAGGGAGTTTTTAGCTTTAACAGGGATGCGCACATGTGAAATTTTCTGGTTTCGTCTCTACTTTTACGTTTAGATGAGCAGGCTCATGAAGTGGTGTTTTTTCCTTAGACTCCTGGCTGTGTTGTAAAGCGGCAGCTGTGAAAGCGTGTTGGCTGATTCTTACGGTTTACGTTGGATGTAAATTGAATTTTGTGTGTGGCGTGTTTCTGAAATGGCGTGAAAGTCCGTGTAAGCTGTCAGGAGGAAATACAGAGCATACATAGAAGCTCCAGTGTGACTCAAGATGCTGGTGTAATGAACAGACCGATTTGGGCAGGAGGAGGAGCAGATCTATCATAACAGAACATAAGCTGTGTGATGTATGTTAATGGTTCTGGGGTGGTTTTGTTTGTTTTCTGTCTGTTATAGATTCCAGGTTGTACCTATGAGACATACAGATTATGTTGTCAGTATTTGGTTAACAAAAGGGTCTGAGCATGCGGTGCGCCACCTCTGCTTTTATTTTTTCTATTGTGCTTGCTGCAGCCTTTACTCTTAATTCATTGCTTGCTTGTCATTCAGAGAAGCACTTTTTATTCTCGAGGAAGCTGTACTATGCCATCAGCAGTGCAATGGTTGTATTGCTTATGATGAACCTGCATACTTGTAATTGTTGCATCTCTAAAAGATGTCAGTGATTATGGCCAAAGTCTGCATGATTTTTTTTCTCTTGCTGCAGGTGTTTGACAGTTTATGTAGTTTTCTGAATGAATGCTTTCACTGTTCAAAACTCAATTCATTATATGTTTCGCTGTGATTTTCTCATAGATGTTACACGCATGTGGGCTCAAGGCTCTATCGCTTTTCATTCCCATTACTCTCTTCTGTTTTCTAGCTCCCCAGCTGGACCTTGTTTCTGGCTGTTTGTGCTGTTGGAATTGGAGGAACCTTTCAGTATGGGTATAATGTTTCCATCATCAATGCCCCCACCCAGGTAAAACATGGTCTCTTGTTCCCAGGGTTGTTCTGCAGTAACGGAGGTGTCCTGTCTAACCGGCTGAGAGGCCACACGCACTTCTACTATGATCACAATGGCACCAAAGCAGGCTTCCTCTCCTATGAAGGATTCTTGTTGCTTTTCAAAGTGGTTTCATGTGAATTTGTAGCTCCCATCAGAGGTGTTGTGTGTCAGATAAAAGTGACAAATAGGCCACATAAATACCTCTGTTAAAGTCTGTTTTAGAAGGATTAACTGACCAAATAAGGAGCATCTTCCAGTTACACTTTTGACTAAAATAGCCCAGAACATTAAGAACAGAGTATAACATTTTCAGTTGGAACAGACCTACAACCCAGTCTAGCTGCCTGACCAGAAGTTAAAGCCTGTTACTAAGGGCATTGTCCAAATGCCTCTTAAATGCTGAGGTTTGGGGCATTGACCCCTTCTCCAGGAAGCCTGTTCCAGTGTCTGACCAGACCACGTTTCTGTAAAATGTCACCACCGTTTCCCCTGATGCAGCTTTGAACCGTTCCCATGTGTCCTGTCAGTGGATAACAGGGAGAAAAGATAGTTACAGTAAAAGGCAGCTTACTGAGAAAGATCTTAGAGAGTCAAGAACTTTAATGTGTAGTGTCCAAGTATCTTGTAGGTATTTTCACCTACTTGTTACATTTGTGTCCCTTGCGCTGGCCTTGAGGATTCTGCGTATTTTGTGGGTGACTCCAGAGGATCTGAGCAGATGGTATGTTGAAAGTGACGGCTATCTGCTGTTAGCTCATTTATTTTCTTTTGAAACTGTGAAAATTGAATTTGCTACAGTATCATATGCTTGTTACAAAGGTTAAAATAAGCCGTTTGTGAAAGAACATGTAATATGCTGGAAAGGAGGGGGAGGCCAGGCAGTTTTTTCTTCTGTTAAGTCTTTGTTTGCTGGCTAAAACTGGAGCCTCTGATTACACATAATGCTCCACATTCATCATTCTTTTCTGCAGCATATACACAGATTCTTAAATGAAACCTGGACTAATCGTTATCACAAGGCACTAAATCCAGATCTGCTGACTTTTCTTTGGTCTGTCATCGCTTCTGCATTTTCACTTGGGGGCCTGTGTGGAGCCCTTGTTGGAGGCAGCATGGCAATTTGGCTGGGCAGGTGAGTTCATCAGGTTCAGCATGTTTCCTTCTACTTTCTCACTGGAATAGAAAGTACATAAATGGAAAAAAGTGGGAGAAAATGTACCTTAGGTGACTAAAAATGGTTTTCACTTTGAAGCAGGGTTTTCTAGTAGAATTTTACAGTTTGCTCCAATGTGACTTTAAAAGGTGAGATTTGAGTTACAGCCTTCCAGTCTAGTCTTTCCATGACATTTATTGGAATCTAAGTAGGAGTATATGCACATGTTGCATGGCAGGAAACACAGGTCCCAAGTGAGCATTTGAAGCCTTCATGCCAGTAAAGGCATACTGTGTAATTTGTAACATTTCATGTGCATGCTTTATAGATACAGCATAAATCAGCAAAACCCCACTCCTTTCTTCAGTATAAACCCCATTTTTTTTTTGTATTACCAGAAAGGAGATGTTTAAAGAGCATGTTATTGCAGATTTCCTTATTTTTTAATTTTTTTTCCTATTTTTTTTTTGTCCTATTTAGGAAAGGAGCTCTTTTGATGAATAATATTGTAGCAATACTGGCCTCCATTTTAATGGGGATCAGTTTTCCTACAGGATTGTTTGAGTTGCTGATTGTTGGAAGGTTTTTGATTGGCATAAATTCAGGTGAATTCTCTCCTATTCCTACTTTCAGTAAACTATGGTGAATGCTAAATTATTGTTACTGCTTTTTCTTTAGGTGTTATGATACGTGTTTGTGTGCTACTTTGTAGATACAATGACAAAAATGTTATGTAGTCTAACTTGGAATCTGAAGGCAGCTAAAGTAACAGGAAACTAACTAAGTCTGATTTCGTACATGTTTTGGTTCAGTGACAAAGCAAAATCTATTAATAGAAAAATGTTCTTCCATTTACTTGCAGGTGTTGGGATCTGTGTGCAGCCTCTGTATCTTGGGGAAGTTGCCCCAAAACATCTCAGAGGTGGCATGGCCATGGGGAGTTCCATCTTTCTGACTGGGGGGATTCTGATTGGACAAATAATTGGTTTGAGGTTAGAAATGCATTTTGTTTTCCTGACTTGTGCTACTTGCATGTAAAGAATTCCAGTTCCCTGCAGCTCCCTGCAAAATATTCATTGTGGCCATTGCAGCATTAGTGAATCAACTTCACGCTTTACAACGTCTACCTATAAGAAGAAAACCGTCCTTTTGTCACCTTATTCCCACAGCTGCACACCATCTCTGCTGTCTCCCCAGGGAGGTATTCTCAGTTTAGAACAGCATCAGTAAAACAGTTACATTTACACTTTTCTGAGTTCCTTTCTGTCCTAAATTATTGTGTAATTCTCCAAAGCAAGTGATGCTGCTGACCTGAAGGTGATGTCCGTATGCTTTTGCTTTCCTGCGCTGCTAGAAAACAGTTTTGGAGAACCTGAAAATAATGCTTAAGTCCAACACAGCAATAAGCTAATTAATTGTAGGGTTTTCCCTCTTCCGTCCCTTCTTTTTCCCTGTCTCTCCCAGGGAATTATTAGGTGAAGAAATGTATTGGCCTCTGTTGCTATCCAGCAGCTGTTTACCAGCATTTGCCCAACTTCTATTCCTGCCATGGTTTCCTGAAAGCCCCAGATATCTTCTTATCGACAGGGGTGATGAGCTGAGCTGTGTCAAAGGTAATTTTCAGTGTTTATACTTTCTTTGTGTCTTCAGAAGGGTACAGGGAGTATCTTGGGTTCCAGATTCTCCTTTTGTCTGTATCAACACAGCATATTTTTTATTGCCTAGTGCTTTTTGGCCCATGTTTTTCCTTCAGTGAGCTTATATGAAAATAGGGATTGTGGAACTCAGGAGTCTGTAATTGATAGTGACATAAAATGACACTTGTGATCCCTGTGTCTTCCATTTAAAATGGTAAATAAATGAGAGACTGTAACAAAGGAAGTTTTACCTTCTTAGCATTGATAGGGTTGTATTCGGTTCAGTTTTCATTTTATGCATAAATAAAGGAAAAATATTTCTCTTGCTTTTCTTCTGTTCTTTTGATGTGCTGTTGATGAACATACGAATTTTTACCTGTCTGGAAAAGGTACTAGTAGATAGACCAGTGTGTCTTGTGGCAAGATCTTCAACATAGGAAGCAACAGCAGTCCACCACAGCAAAAAATGTTGGAAACCAGCAAGCAAAAGCCAAGTCAAAAAGCAATGTTTCCATATCCCAGCAGATGCTGGGTCATGGTGGAAGGAGGTATTTTCCAGAAGCTGTGAGAGTGTTTTCTTCTTTGTTCAGCTTTGAAGCGATTTCATGGTTCTTCAGAGTATGGAAGGGAGATGGAAGACATACAGCAGGAAAGCTTTGCCTTGGATGGGGAGAAGGCCAAGAAGCCCTGGCAGTTATTCACTGACCGTGCTGTAAGATGGCAGCTTATTACTGTTATTGTGATGAATATGGGCCAGCAGCTCAGTGGGATAAATGCTGTAAGTTTTCATACCTACAAACGGCTTTAATAATGATTTCATTTCCATGTGGTTTTCAACCTTTTATTAAAACAAAAGATCCACATAGAGAAGCCCAGAGAAATGGGATAAGCGGGAAAGAATATTTTAGTGGTACTTCTGTGTTTTTCTCTTAATTTTTTTCTCATTTCTATGTTTCTGGTATGTAAATTCTTTAAAGAGTGACTTAATACTTGCACATTCTTCTGAGAAAGTAGATGAAGGTGGATCAGCTCACCTGCTGTGTTTGGTTTCAGAATGTAAAGTGCTATGTTCAGTAGGTTGGATAATTAAATTTGCTTGTATCATAGCAATGTATTTACCTAGATGTGAATTAAACAGATTCTTGTTGCTGTTTATGCTGCTTATTCTTATTTAACTCAATTTTTATTTAACTAAACTTGTGAGTTTAGTATGAACTTGACTTTGTTTCCAGTGGATGATTTAACTTCCAGGAAAGCCCCATTAGTATTTACTTTTTTCCTGTTGTAGATTTATTTCTATGCAACTTACATTTTTGAACAAGCTGGGATCTCAGCAGAACAAATCCCATATGTGACGCTTGGCACTGGAGCTTGTGAATGCCTCACAGCCCTCACATGTGTAAGTAGCAATTTATCCTACCTCCTAATGTCAAGAGTACAGATGCCTCTTGAACAGGAACACTGGTAAATATGAGATCAACATGGTAATGGAAAATGATGTCTTGTCCACAGGGTTTACTGATTGACTACGTGGGAAGAAGGTATCTCATCATTGGGGGTTATCTCCTTATGACCCTTTGGAGCATTGTTTTAACGCTCTCCCTGACTTACCAGGTATAAAGCAGGACTCATTAATGTTACATGATATGACTGTAGTGAGTGAAAATCTGTGACACTCAAAAGAAGCTGGAGGAAAGGTTTAAACAGCAGCATAAAAAGTGACAGCGCTTGAAAGATTTGATCAGCTGCAGAATGCAGCTGTATTTCCTTAAAATAAGAGATGTAGTCATGTATTTGTCTTAAAGCTGCAGCTGTGTTTAATGCTGACAAAACTAAGTGATGACAAAATGGCATTTATTTTAGCAGTTAAAGTCATTTTAGGATGAAATCCTCATAGTGATGATACTAAACATTGGTGTTCAGTCATTGAACTGTAAAGTGAACAAACAATATTGTCAGGATGCTGAAATTCAAAAGACACTTAAGTTCAAAGTGTAATTTCACAAAAGCTATCTGAAACTCACTGGAGAGATTCACTTCAAATTATGCTCTACGCTTATCACACAAAGACGACATCCTGCCCCGCTTTTTACCTGCATGGTTGGAGTGAGGCAAGCTGCTAGGCTAGGCAGCAGGTTGAATGAGTCAGCCTGGGCAGAGGCCTTGGTTTAATTGTTCTGATTGTAACTTCTGTAAATGTCTCTGTTTGCTTTTGAATAATGGGATTTCAAGCTTTAAGTTTGGTCTTTCTAATGCACCTGGTTTTGTATGTATAGAGCAATGCTAATGTTTCTTTACTGTGCTATTGAAATTTATGTATACATAAATAATGATACAGGAAGAATCTGTTCATGCTGTGAAAGCAGTTGGTGGCAGCTAACTCATGCATCAGTATAAAATACCAAAATAAACTGAGAAAATGCTAACAACGTGTAATTGCTGCGTTCAGTGTTCATGTTGATTTGTAGCCTCAGAGGACTAATTCCAAATCTCAGCAGAAGTACTAGACTGCATTTAGTACAAATTACTAAATGAACAATATTTAATTTCTCTGAAGCAATACTGTTAAATAAGTCAGCTGTAAACAACCATGAATGACTGTTTTGTTTGTCTTAGAGGCAATAAAATCACAAAAGAAAATGTAACTGTTAAGCCAGACTTTAAAACCGGATTCTCAAAATCTGAACTAAACCTTCTTCTCTTCTGCTGCAGGAACTGTACCCATGGGTGCCTTATGTGAGCATGACATCGATCTTTGCCTTCATCTTGAGCTTCGGGTTGGGGCCAGGTAGGACCCAGTAATTAATGCATGTTCTGAAGTGGTGAGAGGGATGGCAGCAGCTGTGCTCTCTAAGCCAGGCACTGATGTTTCTGTAAGGCTGCTGTGCTCTGGCAAAGGAACACAATGAGCCCGTGTGCTGGTGCATTTTGCCTCCATAGCCTCAGAGTGTGGCTCAGCTATGCGTGAGGAGTCTCTGTTCTGCCTCGAGTTCAGTCCAGTCAGACACGAAGCAAGCAGCAGCATATTTGGTTTTCCCTACCTCCGTGAGCAGTGCTGCAATGGGACTGCTCCTCAGGAGGACACTTACTGGATGGGCAGAGGATTCAAAAATGTGCCATTATGAATATATATACAATTAGGTCAACAGCCTCTTGTTTCTGAAACTCACTCCCCAGGTGGCATAACAAATACCCTGATAGCTGAACTGTTCATACAGTCATCACGTCCTGCTGCTTACATGATAGGAGGGACCATCAGTTGGGTTAGTTTCTTTACCATTGGGATGCTCTTCCCCTTCATAGTGGTAAGTGCGTGCAACATGTTTTCCCGATTGCCTCGCCTCTTGTTTATTCTTCTCTTGGGCTCCATCACAGCGTTACTTCCTGATGCAGTAACACTTAAACATAGGGTGCTCACTACACCTCAACCAAGTATAACTAGAGTCAAACCCTCTTAAAGGATTTACTATTTTTCAGAAAAAAAATAGTAAACCACGATAAATGAAAATGGAAAGTAATGCCTGAGTTTCAGAGCAAAAAAAATGGACCACAGAAGGCATCAAAACTAGAAAAATGTCATCAGATGCAAAGATCCAGATAACACATCTCTTAATGGGGCCTTGTGCTTCTGTGGCAAAGCGAAGTAGAAGTAGTGACTGGGGCTTGCAGTTCGCAGCTCTTGAGCGCTCCCAGAGCGCTGTACGGAGGGTTTTGTGATCAGGATTACTAGGAAACAGCAGAGGCTTTCATCCCCAGCTTTGTGTTCCCAGTTGAGAGTAAAACATGCAGGAGCAGCAGGTGACAGGGCAGCCTGACCCCGCAGTCCTTTCTTCTCAGTTGAACTCTTCTCAGCAAGATAGTTGTTTTTTTTAATGAACAGCATTGGCAAATACGAACATTCAGAAAAATCAGATAATCTTAACACTGTGGATTGTTCCGTTGGGTTTAAATGGTCTTGTTTGTACTACCAAGTGTGTTGCTCAGGGCTTGGTAGTCTTCTATCTAAAAAAAACCCAGTGTAAAAGGTTACATATAAGGTAAGGATATGTTAAATGGCTTTTTATTAAAACTATCTGAGCAGCGGCATTAGGTGTGAAACAAAAAGCTTTTTATTTTCCAAACACCACTGTTGGACTTGAAATATGTTACACTCAAATTTCTTTTTCAGAACAGACTGAAGCAGTATTGCTTCCTGGTGTTCTTACTGGAGTGCTCCTCCGTGGCTGCTTTCCTCTTCTTTGTAATTCCTGAGACAAAAAACAAGTCTTTTCTGGCAATCAAAAAGGAATTTCACAAGCTTAATTTTGGAAGAAATAAAAAGGAAATGGAGCTTTCTGAAAGAAGACAGCTCCATGATGGGTTTTAAAAACCTGTGGGATTTCATTGCTGCAGAACTTCCATGAGGATTATGAATAGCATCTTCTAAATTAGCTGTGCAATGCCATGAACAAGCAGTTTATTCAAGCCTCCTGTGTATTTAGAGGACATTTAATAAAAGGCAACTTAAATAACTTCTTTGAAAGACTTAAGGACATTCCTAATCTAGTCCCACCACTGTATCTGTACAAAGACAGACCAGCACCTGTCTGAATTACTGCTTTTTTAACGCGTTTTATTAGAAAGACTTCTTTCCTAAAAAAAGTACAAATAAAAGAGATTCTGGGGTTTGAGTTTGGGTTTATTTTTTTGCCTTAACTAGCATCTTAACATTTTAAACTGAGCAGCAGGGTGAAGATTCTAGTTTTGAAGGTCAGTTCCTGGCACACTGAGATCACCCTCACAAAAAGCACTAGGAAGCAGAGAGGACAGCAGCTAAATACTTTTCACCTCCACAGATCCTTCAAGATAGTTTAACAGAACAGAGCCAAGGAGGACACAGAGCTTGAAGGACCTGCTGAACAAGCTGTCTGCTTCATCCCCACCATTTTCTCCAGGGCTCTTTCTCAAAAGAAATCACTCGTATTTTATCAGTCAAAATGTAAGAAATCCTAATTACATCCAGTGTTTGTGTGCTCTGTGATACTCTTGTCTGTGCCTGTGACTCCTGGTACACTGGTCCTACCTACTTTACCCATTACAGCTTTTCCTGGCTGTCAGCATTTCCCAGTTCCATCTGTTACTCAGTAAGTGCTGGATTTCTCTTACGCTTACCTCCCTTCTCTCAGAATGAAAGATTTTAGTGAAAAGGTAGGAAGCAAACACTGTTTTTCTCACTTGGTAACTATATTAGCTGTTTAATTGAAAAATAACATTAACAGTAAAGGAGGCAGCATCAGGAAGGGATCTTCTTGTTCTTTAGTTTATCCTTTAAGTTTGCAAAATACTTCATTTTGGCTAAAAGCTTCTTTGCTTCCTGAAGGTCATCTGAAATTAAAGGAAACAGGATTAGTTAACAGAGGCTGAATTTTCATCCTCAAATCAATCTCAATATTTCAGTGACAGCACCTGCTGCAGCACTAAAAGCTGCAAGTTGCAGGGACTCATAATACACTACTAAACCAGGATGCCTACTGGTTTCATCCTGGATCACTTTGGAACACCTCAACTGAGGTGTTCAGCACCTGCTACTCCGCTGCCAGCTTCTGTTGGCAGAGCAAGATCCCCCAAATGCAAGTCTGAAACCTCAGAACTGGTGCTAAATTTGGGTAAGTCTGACCCTCCAGCTCCTCTGGGAACCAAGCAACCAAAACAGTTTTTAGTACCTGCATTCCCATGGGAAGGGATTATCTGGGTACAGACTGAATTAACTGGAACTTTTGTACTGGACGGGGTTTTTTACAGCTAATGCAAGGTCCTGAATTTCCTGCATCAGCTGAAAGGTCAGGTTTTAGTATTTATTCTAAATATCATACAAAGAACACTTGTGTTTGCAGTATTTCTGTTCCGTAGTTCAGGATATATTTGCCAGTAGGAATGTGGGGTTTAAGCATTTAGAACAGGTTTGTATGGCAGCCAAATGCTTCACAGGAACAGCTACCTCTTTCAAAAGCTGCAGCCACCTCTCTGGTCAGTTCTTCTTGTTTAACTGTAAAACAAATCATTTCATTCACTTTTTGTTACATACTTAATATACTGAATACCACTGCATTTTGACTGTCTGTGTTGGGAAACCTAGTTGATAGCCTCACACTCTTCTGGGAGCTGAGAGAGCTTTTCATCTTAACGCTGTGATTCATGTAATTACAATTACAGGCAGATAAGCTGCTTCGATTAAACAGGTTTACAGACAGCAACTGCAATGCAAATCAATGGTCACTAACTTCCCAGAGCTCTAAGTTACTTTTGGTGTTCACTCTGCTACAATTAATTTTATTCTATTCTACTTAGTTTTTATTTTTGTTTTTCTAATTGCTTTTGGCACACTACTGTTATTGCAAAGAATTAAACAGACCACTACACTCCACGTTTTGGGCATCACCAACAATACAATTGAGGAAGTTGCTTGTATAAGGATAATAATCACTTAATATAATGGGTTTTAAGTTGAAGAAGTTGAAAGAAATATAATGTCAGTATAAATCAAATTATTTATTGTGGTCGGTCAAGCATTTTATTAAACTTCATTTTGAGTGGTTTGTTCTTTTACAAGTCAGTTGCTATCCCTCTTTTGCCACCAGAACAGGTACTGCTGGGCAGACTTTCTCCAGACAGAGCTGATCTTTAAATTAAAAATGGCATAAACTGGTAAAGACAACTTTTTCTGGGGGAAGCTCTTGCAGTGAGTCAATTCAAGACTAACACAAGTTAGAGATACTAAAATATGTTGATAAAGAGTCTTAGACTCTGATATTACACAAGATAGAGTATTTTAGAGCTATATAAACACCTCATATTATAACCTACCTTTAATCAAAGTGTCAATTTCTTCAAGGATACCGTCACTTTTAGACTCTGCTAATTTCTCATTAATTTCCATGATTTCCATGAGAAACACAGAGTCTGCATCACAGTCTGTCTCCTGTGCTGGCTCCATTCCATGCAGCTCCAGCTGTGAAACGATGGGGATTTGGAAATGCTCATTCTTACATCTATTTCAGTGTGAATTTTCTTGATTCTTTAGTCCCTGAACAGGGCTCACTCGGATTCATAGCTGATAAACTTGCATTTTATTCCAGGAAATATGCATGAGTTGGCTTAAAACCGACTCCAGAGGTAAACCATGCAAATCAGCTGTTGGCCAGAGGAAAAAAAATCGCAGCAAAGGTGTTGAGGCCAGACCGGAATTTCCAAGGAATAGCTATAGCCAAACACAGTGTGAGATGCAGGAAACAAATTAGGGTGACATGAGCAGCAAATGAGATGGCAACAGTCAGTGAAATGTTAAAGAAAATATTTGAAAAGCTTATTAAGTTTTAAGACAAAGTTGGTTTTGGTCTCCTGTCAATCTCTAGTAGCTCTCTGCTTCAGAGGAACACAAATCAGCATGTTGACGATGGAGCCAATGTCTGATTCAGTGTATTACTGCCCCGGTCACTACGATCAGCTATAGGAGCAGTGACAAAATACACAGTGACACCTTACCAGATAGATGCCGCGGCTCAGAGGGTTCAGGAGGGTTTGATAGGCCTTGTTAATCAAGGACGAGTGTTGCTCAGAGTAGTACTGCTCCTCCTGCACATGGATGATAAATAACAGTCACAAGTTAGTACCCAGCGGCAGATGCATCACACTGCTACCTGCAGGCAGCGCGTTCTCCAGCCACAAGCGTGCATAAAGCGGAAGGGTGGTTTCTGGCAGAGCTGGGGTGCGGGGAGCCAGCACCTGTGCACGTGTCCCCGCGCTCGGAAGCGCCAGCCCCGCATCGCCATTCTCCGCCGCGAGTCTGGGCCTGCAAGTCTGCTCTAAGCACCGGGAAACAAGAGCCGGGGAGTGCCCGCAGCCCCGGCCCTCCGCCGCCACCCAGGACGGCGCAGCCGGACGCAGGAGGCGGCTTCTTCCCGCCCGGAGCCCCTCAAGCGCCGCACGCCCAACCCGGAGAACCGAGCGGGCCGCGCCGGCGGCAGACCGGCCGCCTCCCGCTCTTCTCTGCGCTCACCGGCGGCCTCTGGCCGAAGCGGTCGGGGTGAACGGCGCGCTGCAGGCTCCGGAACCGCCGCTGCAGCTGCTGCGCGTCGACGCGGAAGGAGCGGTCACTGCGGACGACAGGAGCCGGCGTGAGGCCCCGCGGCCGGCCGGGCCCGCGGCCGCCCCGCCCGCACTCACCAAGCCATCAGGCGGAAGAGGTCGGGCCGCGGGCCCGGCGGCTGCAGGGCGCGGCACCCGGGGCAGAAGAGCGGCGGCCCCTCGGCACCGGGGAGGGCGCTGCCGCAGCTCCAGCACCGCGGGGCCGGGGCCGGGGCCGGGCCGGTCCCGCCGCAGCGCGGCCGCGGGGCGGGCTGCGAGGCGCGCGGCAGCCACGACCCAGCGCCAGCCCTGCGCAGCGCCGCCCGCATCCCCACGGCGGCTTCCGGCGGGTCCCGTGCCCGCCCGCCCGCCCCCGATTGGCTCGGCTCCCCGGGGGGGCGGGGCCGGGCGCGTGCGCGCGCAGCACCGCGGCAACCCGGAGCGGCGGCGGGACCGTCCCTCGTGAGCTGGTCCCGGTCCCGGTCCCGGTCCCGGCGGCTCGGGGCGGCAGTGCTCTGGCGGGGCGGCAGTGCTCTGGCGGGGCGGCAGGGGGCGTTGCGGCTCGGCCGCCGGTGCTCCGCTGCCGCAGTGACGGCTGTTGGGCGTTCCCTTTGAAGCCGACATGTCTCGAGAGAGCGGGAGCGAAGCGCAGGGCGCCCCCCAGTCCCAGAGCGGTGCCAGCTCCTCCTCCGGGGCGTCCCAGGGCACCAGCCAGTCTTCCTCCAGCTCGGGGACACTCAGTTCTTTGGACACCGTTCCTACCCAGGAGCTTCCGTGCATCCCCGAGGACCAGGAATCTGAAGAGCTGAATCCTCAGCCGTGGGGTCGGCTCTTTGCACTCGGGAAAGGTTTCAGCAACTGGGGTACGTTGGCTCTGTTACAGGCCCCTGGGCTCATTTGTGGCACCTCAGAAAGGCTTTGGGCGGTTTGGTACAGAGCAGAGGCTTTATTTGCAAATGAGGTACAAGCAAAGTTAAGTACGAGCTTCCAGCTTATGCAGTGATGCTGTATTCTGTACTACAGTCTATACCGAGTACAACATACATGGCTTCCATGGGCTTAGAGGAGTTCTGGGGCATTCATGTTCTTTGCTACTTGCTTCATTTTTCCATTTCATAGTTGTGTTCATGTATCGTGTGAGTCGGTATTGCTGAGGGTGAGCTGGAAGCTCTGCTCTGACTAAAGAGGCTAAAATCAGTAAAATATTGCGCAAGGTGTTGATAGTACAAGGTGCTTTGTCTGAATTAAGACAAATACCCTTGATTGTATGGGAAGGATCTTGCCTTTGTTACCCTGCTCACTGTATTGTGGCATCGTTCTGTACTGCCACAGTTAATAACTTCCTGCAGTTTTGTTTTCTCTCTGCTTTACTTCTCCCTCCTATACAGACTGCGTGAATGATGAATACTGGTTTGGAAGAGACAAAAGCTGTGACTATAGTTTTTCTAAGCTAGGACTGTCTGAGACTGGCTTCTACCAGAACTATAGCAAGAAGCACTTCCGAATTTTCAGGGTAGGTGGTACAAAGGTCAACTGTGCCTCTCTATCCCAGCATAATTGAAAAGATTGCCTTTGGTGGGGGCAGATCCTAAAGAAATCAAAGTTTAAGTGTATGCAGTTTTGGCTCCTTTAACAAGACCTTTGGCAATGCTCCATTCTGAAATAACCTCAGTAGTCTGATTTCCTGAGCCAACAGTAGTAATTTTCTATAGTCTTTCATGTCTTCACAGTAAAAGTCATTGTTCCCCAGTTACCTTTCCTTTTTTTTTTTTTTCTCTTTGAGGAAATGGGTCCAAGAAGTTCACATGTTGCCTACATTGAAGACCACAGTGCAAATGGAACCTTTGTTAACAGAGAGCTCATTGGAAGAGGGAAGAGGCTTCCACTGACTCACAACGCTGAAATTGCACTGTCTGTACAGACTAATAAGGGTAAAATGTCCCATAACTAAGTAGGTTCTTCATGTGGTGACACACAGTCGTTTCTGCAGTGGTTTGAATATGTTTCTTGCAAGCTGAGCTGCTGTTAAAATACAGCCATTAGGGTTGCATCAGTTGCTGTTTTAGTACTCATGTAAAAATTACCCATATCCACTTCCATGAAAGAAGAAAATTTAAAAGAAGCTGCATCAGGGACCACTGCACCGTAGTATAAACTTTCATAGTTGTTTTCCTTTCTTTGAAGTACTTCTGTGCGTCGGTAGCTCTGTATGTCCTGGAGGGAACAGGGAATGGGCTGTTCAAGGGAAGCTGAAAATCCTCCAGGTGCTGCATAATAATTAAAACACCCTCACGAAAATTAGCAGGGTTGGGGCTTTGTTTCTTTGTCTTTGCTTTTGCACCAAGATGCCACCTTCCTGATTGTCACTTCTCTTGACTACCTGCTGTTGCATCAAAATTCTTACCTCTTTTGTCCTTAAACGTAGTGTTCCTTAAGCACTGTTGTGAAGGTGATACCAAAAATGTCAGTGTTCAGTGCTGAAACCACCTTGCTAACTCACAGCTGATGTCAACCAGAGCAGCAGTTAGCTTTAAAATATATGTATGTTTTTGTTCTAGCAGGCAGCACTTTCTTAATTATATTGTTGACTTTAAAAGCTCAGGAAACATAGTTGCTTGTTATGTAAAGTTTTAAAGTTATTAACAGGAACACGATTTCCACTTGTCTTCCTAGTGTTTGTATTTTCTGATCCTATGGTGGATGATCAGTTGGTGTTTCCTCGAGAATTCAGAGAGAAATATATCATGTCCAAGACTTTGGGAAGGTAAGTTTCCTGCTTTCTGCAGTTTTAAGTGTTCATTTTCTTTACTGGGTTTAGCAGCTTGGGCTGGAATTACTGGTGTTCATTGAGCTGCTGCTGCAAAAAAAAACAGTAAATAAAACCAGAATGCAACCACCTGAATAAACCTGTTCTTTTAACAGCTAGAACAGGGTTTTAACTTTATTCCCATCATTGCCTTGGGTTTTGTAACCTCCCATTAACTGTGAAACTGTTTGTGTTTTTTTTTTCCTCTAAAAGAGAATAAAGTCTGTAGATTCTTAGCAAGTTTTACCTTTACCTTGTAGATTTGATTTAGTTATTGGAAGTAAAAGGAAGAGGTTTATGTTAGAATACATGCTGTTGAGGCCTTCAGACAGAATGGGGAAGAAGTGTTCTCAGGAAAGAGGGGAAAGGCTATCTTGAGCAGAGGCTGTTCTTTTACCTTTTGGAAAAAGATGGTCAATGAACAATTTGGAGAATGGTTAAGTGGAAACAAATCTGAGTGCAAAATACAAGGATTTCTTCCCGTAATATAGTTGCTACTTATTCTAAGTATTGTCATACCTATTCAGATTTGTGCAGTCCGGTGCTGAGAGAACTCTTCATGAGGTTCTCTTAAATGCATTTGTGTGATTTGCTGACAGAGCCTGTCCCTGATATTCACTGGTACCCTTTGTACAAACAGATTAGTTGCTCTACAGATCTACTGATACATTTTTGAGTGGGTGGCTCTTGACATCACTTGCTGTTTAAACAGGCTTCCAAAGTATTGAATGCGTTCCGAGGAAGTTTTGACAACATGCCATATTCAGAAAGTTAGAAAGCAGCAGCCTCCAGTTGTGTGTAATCCAATGCTTTCATTCCATTTGTCTGCACTGGTTACGCAAATTCCTGTAAACTACTTGCAAGTGTTAACCTAGCTGTGCTTTTGTTAGTGGCGCCTGTGGAGAAGTCAAACTGGCGTTTGAGAAGAGCACTTGTAACAAAGTCGCGGTGAAGATCATCAATAAACGGAAGTTTCTTGCGAGTGGGATTGAGGCAGTAAGTGGTTTTGTTTCGTTTTCTGTCTGTTGGCTGTCTTGCAGTGCTCCTGGATTATCTGGCAACCTCGCTGCCTCCCCAGCTCTCTTAAACTAAAGACCAGTCTCTTCCTGGATGTAATTTCAAGGTAGAATTCTGTAGAAAGTGCTTGCTTTTAGTCCTTGACCACGTTTCATCACGTTCATAGTTTGGGACTGTTTGTTCAGTATATACAAAGGGTGGTGGGGAGTACCGTGGAGTTTATCTCCTACAAGGCATAAGATAGGTGCATCGTAAACAGCAAAGTCTGACCAGAAATCTACAAACTGCTAATTTTGCTGTATTCTCCATCATAATACTTCTTTAAAAAAAAGCCTTTTGGGAAGGGCTTTCCATGTGTCTTGTAGCAGAAGCCTGAATTTGTGGGAGAAAAGCATGCCAAGTGGCTGTATTCCAGTGTGAGAGAGAGAGATCCAAGCATCTTTGTATCTATTATTTAAATTTTATGTAAGCTTATAGGATAAACTTTGAAGAAAAATACAGTTAGAGGCAAAAGTGCATGGAAGGAGGAGTTGGACAGCTTGTGCTGCTGTGGATTTACTGAAGTTAGTTCAGTTTCTTTGATGGGAAAATGGCCTTCAGAGCACAGATACAATATACAGAATCTGTTCAAACTGACAAGTAGGAAACTACTACTTGTGTTGGAAAATATGTTTGCGAAGACAAAAATTCTGAGGTGGAAAGAGAGGCAGCTGAGGAAGGGGTGCCAGGAGGCTTCAGTGGAGCAGAGTTAGTCACTAGTGGCAGGTTTGAGAATTTGTCTTGAGATTAGTCTTCCATCCTATTACATTTACACATCATGGCACAGAAAATGGGAAAACACAAATTCAACCCTTTGGCACTGGCCTGAAGTCTCTGTTGAGAGCCAGGAAGATTGCAGTACTGACAGTATGCTGGAGAAATACAAGTTAGATAATGTTTAATAGTGCAAGGTTGTATACTTGAAAATCAGTGACAGCTTCTGCTATAGCCTACACTTTCCCTAGTTCAGAGGAGAAGGTACGATTGCTTGCAGATGAATATATGACATCAATATGATTGAAAATTGCAAAATGCAACTTTGAAACATTTGTAATAAAGATTAAGAAATGCCATTGTACAAACAGATAGGACTGCATTGGAATGTTGTATATGGATTTGATTGTGTGTGGTTAGAGATGATTTGGAGTGGAAGAGAAAAAAGTAAATGCTGGGCTGATTTAATGAGTTGAGCTTAAGCCACAGCTAAAAGAATCTGTTTATGTTATCTTGCTATGAGGGCTTGGAGAAAGTAGCATTTAATTTCAAGGTTAGCCCATATGGAAAGGATCTTGGAGGGAGGAAAGGTGTTCAGAGGACAATACTGGTACATACTCACCAAGATTTTTTTAGTGTAGTTTGGAAATTAGGTGAAGATTTCTAACCTGCAGTGAATCAATATGTCTGGAGCAATGTCTTTCTACAGACAATAAAAGCAGACTGTTCATTTTGTTCACTGAAGGCACCTGATGGGTTTATGGAAAAAAGGCTGTATGTTATGGTCACTTAGAGAAGCAAGGGACATGAAATGATGGTTTTTCTCTTTTTTTTTCTCTTATTTCTGATGTGTCTTATTCCAGAACAGCTCTCTTACCTGTATGATATTTGATTCTTTTAATAGAATCCAGCTTTTAATATCAATACAGAAATTGAAATTTTGAAGAAAATTGATCATGTGAGTGTTACTGTACATTTTTACTCCTTTTTGCTGCCTACTCTACTTCTGTAGTTCACGGACCTTAGTGTAGTAACTAAAGATCCATTTTATCTGTCTAGAAAATATTTGAAAGGATGTGTATAACTTCTGTTATAAATAAGTCCATTGAATGCTTTTTCTTTAAGTAGCTGCAGATTTGAGGGTTTTAAACTTTGAATAACTAAAATGTAAATTTGAGAAGTAATTTCACTGTTTCAAACTGAATCACTGTTGTAGAAATCTGTCCTTGGTGCCTGTTTTTTGCAGTACTGCCAGACAACTACATAGAAAGATTAGATTCCACTGGGAGTTTTTTGAACCTGTATTCCCTCTTCCTTCTGCATCCTCCCCTGCCCAGCAAAAGGCATTTATTTTACTTTTGTTAGGTAGAAAGTTTCCATAGCTTAATGAACTTTCCCTTGCTTCCAATGTGCTACTGCATGTAAAAAAGTACTGAGAATATGGTGACTCACAACTGGAAAAAATGCTATTTGTTGAGCTGTAGTCACTGCAAGAGCTGGATGGTTTTGTGTGTGGAGGTATGGGGGGAAGACAACAGACTTGAATACTAAGTGTTTGCCAAAGCCTCTGGCACAACTCAATTGTATTAAGTGTTAGTTTAACAGGCCTGGTTGAAATCAGACTGAAATAGGAGCTTTAGGGTGATAAACTCTTGATAATGTTAGTTTTTACAAATCATTCTACTTTTTTGTGTGTGTCCATTTGTGTTCCCTTTTTTATTAGCCTTGCTTAATCAAGATCAAAAACTTCTTTGAAGCAGAGGATTACTACATTGTGTTGGAACTGTAAGTAACTTGTTTGAAAGTAAATGCATAAAACATGGTATTTTTCATAGCCACGCAGAAGAGAAATCATTCTGAGCTCTGGAGGTTTGGTTTGGGTTTTATTTCTGTTTTCCAAAACCTCTATACAATCAGGAACTTGAGTGACTGGGGAGTGATCCTGCTCTGCTGGGCAGGCACTTAGTGCCTGGGGAGGTGCCCGCTTTGCTGCTCTTGTGGATTGCTGCTACTTTTTTTGATTTTGAGCTTCTAAGAAGAGGCTGATCAAACCCCTTGTAACAATTCCCACTGAAGACTTAGGAGATCGGGCCTAATTCAGTAGTGCACGTGCTGTGTTTAGGATGTTGCTTACTCCTTTTCAAAAGAATATGCTTCCTTTGTAGCTAAAGTAGCCAAATGTTTTGGTCTCAGTCTTGTCCAATGAGATGAATTTTTTGGACATAATACATTGACTTGTTACCTGCATTTGTTTTAGGATGGAAGGAGGAGAATTGTATGACAGACTGTCAAGGCCAGTCAAGATGAAAGAAGCTACCTGCAAGTTGTATTTTTATCAAATGCTACTGGCTGTAAAGGTACATAATTATAAACTCTACCAAAAGAAATATGGTTATGCAGATGATTGTCAGATGAATTTTTCTGTCATTTGTCACTTCTGAAACCTGTGCAAGCAATTGACAAGTTGGTTTAAGAAGATTCTTTACCTCATTACAGCGAAAGAACATTCAAACGCTCTTACTTATTAATAACAGGACTAAAATAATAATCCACGCTGTGCTCACTGATGGCAAGATAACCATGTGTGATTTCTAGTAGTGTGTGGGCAAAGAGCCATCTATATAGTAGCCTTCAAAAAATGTAGTGATCAGATGCTGTACTGTGCACTCCTGAGTAAATGTTTCAGTTCAGCAGACAGCAGATTAAGACTACTTTAGTAGGTCGCAAATATTGGGCCCTTATATAAATTCATGAAATGATAAGTATATTCTGTTAGTAACTTCTGCAAGATTGTATCCTATGTTAGACTTAATTGTCTGAACCTGAATATGCTCTCAGATCAATTCTTTCCCTTTTTCATTTTGACTCAATTTTAGTATCTTGCAACTGCAGAGAGAGAACAATGAAAAATCGGAAAGGTTACACTTGAAAAATGTCAATAGTCTATTTTTCTTTGATCTGCATCTATCTAGTATCTTCATGACAATGGAATTATACACCGAGATCTAAAGCCAGAGAATGTGCTGCTTTCATCCTCTGAAGAGACGTGTCTGATAAAGGTAAGGAAACTTACATTCTTGTTCATTTAGAAATTTGGGAGTGTTCCTTCCCAGTCTTCTAAATATTTAGCTAAGCATAGCAAAAAAATATTATGCAATTAGTCATACAGACTGTGAAACATTGAGGGGTTTTTCATAATTTTAATTTTACTTCTGTGGTTATTTCAATGCCTAAACATACCTGACCAACTGAGGAATGTGCTTTTTTAGCACTAAATTGAGTATATAACTTCAAATGGAGTTTTGAGAGGGTAGAGTTGGGTTTTTTCATGGTAAACTGCTTATTTTTTCAAGTAATCTCTTCTAATAATCT
This sequence comes from Pezoporus occidentalis, assembly GCF_034315485.1. Classification (NCBI taxonomy): domain Eukaryota; kingdom Metazoa; phylum Chordata; class Aves; order Psittaciformes; family Psittacidae; genus Pezoporus; species Pezoporus occidentalis. The sequence continues at coordinate 2,409,106 of NW_026912801.1, read as the reverse complement.
ATAGCTCCTTTATTTGCGTTGTCCATTTACATCCAAACCTGAGAGTACTTCTTTGCTAGTGTAAAGTGTGATCCTCTGTTATACTTCTCCCTACTCCCCCTTTCCCATTCTCTGTTTTGTTTACTGAATATTTAATAAAGTTTGGGGTCAGTTTTGTTCATAGTCATGTACCGGAACTGACTTGGAAGGAAGAAACTCAGTGTTACCTCCTGATGCATGTTGACAGTATGATATGCTCTAGTACATCAATCCTAATGTGTAATGTGGTGTTACCATTTTTAAATGCAAGATTACAGATTTTGGACAATCCAAGATTCTTGGAGAAACTTCTCTTATGAAAACTTTATGTGGTACTCCCACGTATCTTGCTCCTGAGGTTCTAAATTCACTTGGGACTGCTGGATACAGCCGAGCTGTGGACTGCTGGAGTTTAGGAGTTATTCTTTTTGTATGGTAAGATATTGTGTAGATGCTACCTTCATCGGGCAGTCATTGATATGGCGCAAGACTTGGCAACTTCAGTATTTCTATTAGGAAGTGAAAATGTGTTAAAAACTGTTTACATGTAAAAAATTGCTATGCTAGCAGATGCTTTAAAATGTGTAATTTTAGTGTTTCACTTGCTATGACAAAATCTGTGTTATTTAACTTCTTTCCTTTTCTATAGCTTGTGTGGCTACCCACCATTCAATGAGCAGAATACTCAACTGTCTCTGAGAGATCAAATCACTCGTGGAGAATACACGTTCATTTCAAAAGAATGGAAGCATGTGTCACACCTGGGTATGACTCCCTTGCTGTGGGCAGCAGAGTATCTAACTCTTTTCTTGTAGTTCTTGTTTTCCTTTAACTTCCTTTCTCTATGCTCTATGGCATGTTGCATATTGATATATTTAGATTTTAAAGTAGTCTCTTCAAAATATTTTGGGTTTTTTTTTTTTAGTTCAAAGTTGAAGCATTGGAAAGAGCAGGCACATTTTCATTGAAGAGATTTCTTAGTAATATTTCCCTTTATTAACTACAGAAGTATTGAGTTTGTGGACACTTACATCTGCTTTTCCTCTTTTTGCTTTTTCTTCTGAATTTTATCAGGCTGGTCTGAAAACTTTGCCTTGCTCAAGGATTCTTCAGGTGTTGAACTAAAAATGACACGAATTCAAGGAATATGAGTGGGAATTCCAAGACAGAAGTATTAAGACATAGTGGTGCTAGTCTTTAGCGGTGCTTAAAATATCAGCCATGTTTGTGGAATCAACTATTGAGTTGGGCCACTCTAAGCTAAATAGTCTGCAGAACTATTTGTGTTTGTATAGCAAACCAAAATGGGAGTTACTGTCTGCATGCTGTTCTTGAGGACATTTTATATGCACAAAATAACTGTATTTGCCTTAGACACTCCTTTGTATGTGCAGAGGAGTTTCTAATAAATCATGTGATCATTCTTTTTCTAATAAGCTTACCAAATATAACTCCTTCCTGAATGATTTGAAGCTTATTCAATAACAAGTCAGACATATATGAGAATGGAAATTATGTTATGGTTATACATAGTCCTAATGGTATATACAAAAGAAAATTCAGATAACAAGGAAAAGTTAAGTCTTGCCAAAATTCCTATATGGAAGATTTGGAGTCATAAAATACAACGTAAGTGCCATATTTTTCACAGTGCCTATTAAGCAGTTTCCTAAGAAAACGGTGATTATGTGACAGTGTTGAGCACATGTGTATGTCTTGTCTCTTCCATCTTCCCAGACAGATAATCTTCTTTCCAAGACACCATAAACCAGAAAACTAAACTAAGCTGTCTTTGCTTGTCCGCAGTAATACTGAAACTTTTAGGAAAGTGCTGAACTTCCTTTGCATGGTCAGAGCATAGATTGTGGACATGCTCAGTATATCTGCTGGTAATTTTGGTGTACTGAAAAGTGTTGAATCACATGCATGTGGAGGAAGAATGGTTGCAACTGGCAGCCCTCCCTGTGCATAGAAAAAATAAGGGATCTGCCCAGGCAGTATTTTTGGGCATTGTTCTGAAGTGTTAGAAGACACTTGTTGCACATAGCTTTGATGTACACCTATCGTAGAACTCATTTTCAGGTAATGAATTTATTGATCATATGTCAACTAACTCTTTTTATTACCTTAGCTCTGGATCTTGTGAAGAAGCTGTTAGTAGTGGATCCAAGCAAGCGTCTTACAACTGAGGAAGCCTTAGAGCATCCTTGGCTTCAGGTAGGAACTGAGTCTTAACTGAAGTACTGCAAAGCTGGGTTGTTCTGCGAATAACTTCTTCATGTAAATGCAAAGGCAGTTCAGTAGCCTGAGTGCTGCGAGTTTTTGTTGATACAGTGATGCGTTGCCTGGTCCTGCTTCTGTGGAGGATACCATAAAAGGGATACAATGGTGGGCCATAAGAGCTTCAATTCTTTAGCTCCATGGGAATAACAACTCTTACTGTAAGTCAGAGCTTAAGTCCATAGGTTGTCTCTGACAGCAGCCAGCAGAAGAGCAATGGTCATTTGGTGCTTCTCATAGGCATGCACTGCTTCCTGCTAGCTGGCTGAACAGTTCTACTGCTGCTGTAAGACCAGAGATCCTGCTGCCTACTTATGGAGAGAGAAGAGAGAAAGAAAAGACTGTATATTTAGGAATTATTTGTTCATTTTACTGGCGTTGTCATGACATGTACGAAGAGAAGCCATCAGACCCCAGCCTGTAGGATGACATTAGCCCGGATACTGTAGCTACCATCTTCCTGTTGGGTAGCTCTAAAGCAGACAAAGTGTCTTGAACAGACTGCTTCCATCTCTGTCGGAAGCAAGATGATTTTGCAGTACCTTGGTGCGTGTCAAAGCCTTTGTGGGATGCAGCCTTCTCTTTCTTGCAGCGTACAGAATTGTTTCTTTGCTCTCCCAACAAGCAAATGCTGTCTCTGCAGCACACAGATTTTCTTCTTTTTCCTGTTCTCCTTGTCTTTTCCTCTTGCAACGAGAACTAGACACCCTGTTGTTTTTCTGTTCATTTTCTTGGCTCCTGTCCCTAGCAAACCTTCAGTAGCTGTTACCCCTTCTTATTGCTGCTTTTACAGCATGGTATGCTTTCTCAATCCTTCACTTCCATGGTCCTTTTCAGCTGTTGTTGCTGTGTGTGGTCTTGTAGCCTTGCCTGATGGTGTTCAGTGCCTTTTCCCACCCTAAACATCTTTGCTCAATTTCCCTTTTGACTTCTTTGCCCTCCACCTTGCCATGAGCTCTCCATATGTAGGTTTTACCTTGCCACATCACAAACTCTTCTGCTAGAGAGAAAAAGGAATCAGTAACTTCTTCCTCTCTTCTCCACAGTGGCCATGCTATCCTTGGGTTTTTGTCTGTTGCCTTTGCCTTTTCTCTTTATTAGCTGGATGATCCATTGTTTTTGTGTCTTAACTTGCAGCACTGCAGCTCACGTGACTTTATATGCCCTCTCTGCACAGGCTGAGGGCATTACTCAGCCCTGACCAGTTTGATTACCTCCTGATGCAGCCTGACACATGTGAGAATGTGTGTTATTGCTAAGTGTGTCGGGACCCTTGACAGCAGCTGTACAAACCTGTATAGGAGAGCCTTTTATTCTCTTGGTCTCATGATTTTTATTACATCGTAGTATAATAAAGGTGGCTAAAAGCAGTTTGGGTCCTTGCCAAGTGAGGTAATTCTCTCAGGCTATATCCACAAATGGGATATCCTATATCCCATGGCTGATGTATCTTCAGTAACTTGTATTCAGGTAAGGGAGACAGACTCAGATTCTATAACTTGTCCATCTGTCCAGCTGGAAGAAGGTATTTCACAATTTGCATGGTCACTATTCTGTGGTTATTCCACTGATGTTTGACTCTGGATCAAGTTTTATAGGCATTGTAGAGTACTGAACAGTTCTGTCAAGCTAAACTAGGTCCTATTCCAGCCTATCACCTTTAGCTGAATAGTGTGTCAGGACTCCTGCAGTTCTGTCATCTCTGGCCTTTCCATCAAAACAGCTGTTTTTGTGGGAGAAAGATGAAACTGATTTTGATGTTAAGAGAATCAGACTTCAGTGGTTAAGGGTTAAACACCTCATGGTCTCTGCTCGGGAGTACTTGGAATAGGTAGTTTCCAAATATCTGCCTGGATCAACACTGTACATTAGCGGTTGAGCACACACAGTTCTTTCTACTTCTGTGCTGTGCCATTCAACAAGCTGCAAGTCTGTTGCTCTGTTTAGTGCCAGCTTTTCTGTCACTAGTTCCCACCAGCCAGTTGGTTTCTGCCGAAAGGTTGACAGGCCTCTGCTTTTGTTGAAGGAAACTTATTAAGCTGCTTCTTGCCATACTCTAGCCCTGTTTCAACAGCCTTTGTATGCCTCCATGATCTGCTCTAGATTTAATGGAAAATCCTGGATCTCTGGATTTTTTAATAGAAATTAAAACCCAGTCTGCATGTGTAGTGGCTATTCTGTCCTTTCAAATGTTTAGTCCCTGCAGAGAGGCCTACAGAAAAGGCATGAGTATTCTGCTGAATACCTTCTTTTAGTACAACCAACAGCTTCTGCATCCTTTCTGAGGCACCTCAGAACTCTTTAATGTCTAGGGATCGAGATGTGTTTTTTAGAGACCACATCTTATTGTGGTCCTAATAGGATGGACCGCCTCCCTTGAGCATTGTAACAGAGTCCTACTTTCTCATCTTGTTTGCTTAGGCAGGCAGTGACAAATCCTGCAGTTTGTTTCTGGCAAGTGTCCAGTGCTGTTGTGTTCTTACCATGATGCGTATGAGTAAATCTTACTGGTTTGGGAGCAATCTGAGTAGGAGACAATTATTTCCCTGCCTCCTATTGCAGTCCAGTTAGTTTTGTGAGAGGTTGTCTTTAGGTGGTCTTTTAATAACTTTGGCACTCCAGAGGTGACCAGTGGCCTATGAGCTTTCCTGGATATTTTTGGTTGAGGAGGCTGAAGAAACTCGCCCAGTTTACCTCTGAGCCACACAACAGGTTCTATTTACTCATGCTAAGCATAATGCTTTCATATTCTCCTGCTGGGAACAGTGTCCTGTTTCAGATGCTTAGGTAAAGAGCATAAGAAGCAGGGTGGAAACAAAGGAGTATCACTCAGTGCGCAACTATCAGCAGCTTTCTGTGACAGAAAATGCGTTTGGCTGACTGTTTTGAAGCCATTAATTTGTCTTAATCGTACTGTTGGGCATCAGAAAATTCTTGCTGGCATTCCTGGCTTTTACTACTGTATTTTTGTGTGTAACTTCTACAGTGAGTTAATGAGATGTAGATTTGTACGTTTAAATTATAATTCTGAGCAGGAAATGTTATTGATAAACTATGCAACACTGAGTTTTAAGAATTGCTGGCATGCTTAATGGGAAAGGGGAAATATATGACAGCGATTTAGACCAGCTAAGAATTTGAAACGTTTCAGTATGCAGATTCAAGCTGTTAGCATCTTGAATCTATATTCCCTTTAGGGACACCTCTTATGTTTAATTTTGAAGATGGGACAAAAAGCTTCAGGAAACATCATACCTGCAAATCCAAATGTCATCTAACGTTCAGATGCCATTCTTTAATCTGTTTCCCTTTATGGGCTAAGAGTATCAGTTGTTAATACATGATGTTCACTGCCTGTTTGGAAGGCCAATATCCAATATGTTCAGTTCTAGATATCATACACGTTGAATACTACAACCCAAAGAGCAACTTGAGTCCTGTTACTGTGAGTAGTGAGAAGGACTTACTGGCTCCCCACTCCCTCTTGTGTTGTCTGTAAGTATTGTCTTTAAAAGTTAGTATGGAAAAACCACAACAGAGCATGAGGTGCCATAAACCTGTTAGCCCTCTCTAACGAATTGGGGTCCACTAAAGAATTTTTCAGATACTAAAAGCAAGCATGTGCTCCAAACAGAACAATTTCGACAGCTTTATTTAAACCAATAGAGCTTTCAAATTAGTGTTTTAAATACCTGTGCTGCTTACTCCATTCTTTGCTTAAATCTAAAACTTTAAAACTTAGTGGGCTGCTTAAACGTAAGTACAGTGGAGTTGTCTTACCTGTATTTACCAGGTCCTAATAAAACATTTTTCAAAGGCATATAAACAATTAATTCCTATTTCTTCCTCTGAAAACTTCACTGGGATTAGAATGGGACAAGATCAGTCTGGTTGCATCCGGAAGAAAAACTCAGGTGTTTGTTACATAAATGGAAAAATATTTATCTTCTCTTGCCCATCAACTCATATGTGCCCACAGTCAAAACAGGCGACACTGGGAAAAAAAGTCAGGTCGCAGTTCTATATAAAATAAACTGGATGTTCACATCAAAGCCTTTTTGTAGCACTTCAGAACATAGTTAAATCAAAAAAAGGAGATACTGCAATATTTCACAGCTTTGAAAAAGAACCCCCTCCTCTGCCTTCACCCCCAAGAAATAGTTGAAACATTTTAAATCCTTCAGAGCTGAATGATCCTTATTTCTAATAGTCTCTAACAGTGACTTCCTGTTAATTCATTTTGAGTTTCCCAATCTGTGCTGTGATAATAGAACCAAATTACACAACCTCTTAGCTTCAGTCTGTTGTTTAGAATAAATGTCTGGGTTTTGGTTGTAGATCAGTTGTTCAGTTGGTGAACACACTGCCACAGCTCAGCCAAAGGAAATGATCTCTATGAAATCACTATGAGCAGCATACTTCATTTAGTCCTGGGAAAGGTTTAAAGACCCAATTTCAGATTTGGAAGTTTGATTTAGGGTTTACAGGCAATCCATAGCAACCCATTCTAATAAAATTCCTGTGGAAAAAATTGCTGAAACTAGAGAATGAGATTTCTTTGTAAAACAGGGAGTATACTATGTCAACTAGCCGACCTGTGGGACTAATGTCCTGCTCTCCGAGGTTGCCCAGCATATACCAAGAGCACCCAGTCACTGTCAACTGAACCACAATGAGATTACATGCTAGCTTTTGTTCTTAAAACATGCCTGACTTTCTGCTAAGCTAGCTTCTCTTAACAAAGGATCTCTGCTGCCCTTGACCCCTCTTCTGTCCTTCCCTCCTCTTAATGCTCCTGCAGCCAGGCCTGGTTATGCGCAATTGAGACTTAAAAGCTCGCTTCTTTCTCAGTGCATCTCTCCCAGACACTTTCCCTCCACTGATGGCAGCTTCTGGCTTACCACTTTGGGTACACAGAGAATGAACTGTAGTATCCAGTGAACCTGAGTAGAGATATGAATGCTCTATGAGTAATACAATATTTGTTGATAACAATTTGGGTTTTCAAAAGGGAAACATCATTTCAGTGAAATGCTTTCCAAATGTTTCCATTTACAACCTTTAACGTGTTCTATGGACTTGCGTTATGGATAATTTTAAGATACCGTTTTGTTTGAAAGTTTGCCGTGTGGGTGGGGTTTTTTGTTTTTATTTTAGGGTATGGGTGTTCTAGCTGGTTCTTCTCTACCTACTGTGTACAACAGGTTTGCTTTGCAGGGGCAGTAATGAAAACTACCCAGATTTGGGATACTGATGAAGCTGAGCTAGTAGAAATGAAAATATACTATTAGAAAGGGAAGTCATTATGAGAACAAAATGTAAGGCAGTAAGGAAAATATTTTTCAAGAGCAATTGACTCTGGTGAGAGCAGGCACCAAGTCCTTATGAGGCGTCTTCTGCTAAGGCTGCCTAATGAATTACCTGCAGAAACTCCTAGCCTGTATATTCCGTTCTTTCAGTGCTGTTACACTTTGTTGAATGATAGTGCAAGTTCAAATTTAGCTTGACTAGTATTATTTAAGTAGTTACTAAGGAAAACTGTGTATTTGGAGAATGAAATAGAACTATTTTTTTCTTACCAGCACTGCACATAAACCACCTGCTCAAAATTCTACTGTGGGGTGTATCAGAATCATAGAATCACAGAATGGCTTGGACTGGAAGGAACTTTTAAAGATCATCTGGTACAACCCCCCTGCCACAGTCTTAAGTATTCCCTATTCTACTTAAGAGTTACTGCTTTTCTTCTCACAGGATGAAGATATGAAGAGTACATTTCAACAGCTACTTGCTCAGATGTGTGCCAGTATGAACCCACCGCAAACATCAAAGATGGTATGTGTAACAGATAATTTGAAGATTAACACTTGCTGCATAGAGAAACCAGATTTCAAAGTATCAATACTAAGAAAATTAATTAATTTTGAGAACTTTGAGAAATGTGCATTTTGGCTGTATGTAGCAGTCTGCTGATTACCTTTGATTTCTGCATTGAAGCAATAGACTTTTGTGCTTTGGCAAGGCGCTTTGCTTAAATGCATAGAAACAGTCTCCAAGGCTTTAAAGATTATGCATACATTGAAAATTAAATTGTTGAACATGTATGTTTTGATAGATTAGAATCACGAATGTTTGGTATTCAAGGAAAAATTCTCATGTCAGTGAAAGTTGAGACTGGTTATTGTGAACTTTATTACTGGATGCTAATTAGGAGAATTTTAAATTAGTGACGAATAAAACTGGGGGGCAGTGTCTTATATGAGAAGGATCAAAACCAATTAGATAGATATTGGCAGAGAAACAATTGTTGGTCATGTTGCTGTTTGGTCACAGAAAGGAGACTTCATCCAACATCTGCAATTCCGTAGCACACAAAGTAGTCAGGCTCTGTCTTACCTTGCGTCATGTAGCCATCCTGCTGCATCTTTCTTTTAGCCAATCACCACAAGAAAGCGTCTCCATGAAAATGAGGAGGAATCTGGCTCTTCAAAGCGTGCTGTTCCTTCTACATCATTGCAGAAAATGAGGTGAAGAAGAAAAGAGAAAGTGACTTCTGTTACTTACAGCTTTTTTATGGAAAGCAGATTTTTTTTACTCTAAGAAAAGTCTTAATAATGGAATAAATGTTGAAGATGCAGTTGCTAAATAAAAATAACTTTGTAAGACTGAAGTGACTGCTGTGTATGCATCCATCTTTTGGTTAAAGACACTTGCTGTAAATTGATTTGAAAAGACTAAAGCCTGAAATAACCAACGTCAAGTAGGAATTAAGGTAAGACATTCATGAGTTGGGTTTTCCCATATCTGTCTGTTGCAGAGGTCTTTTGTGCTTTGAGACATTTGATGTTTAACATCCATGTTAATGATAAAATGGCAATTCTTGTACATGAACTGGACAGAGAAACATTCATGGGCATCTGGATTTAAAAAAAATACCACACTGGTATGTGGTTTTGGTTCAAATCCACTCTGGATACCCAGGGGTGAAAAAACATCTGTCCTCCCAACAATCCTTTCTTGGTGTACCTACACTATCAATTGGAATATCCTCCAAGAGTTCTGATACTCTATAGCTCACCTCAAGGAAAATGGATATATGACTGCCATCTGCTAGTAAAAGCATCACAAAGGACTCAGTGTGTTTGGGCCAGGTTTGTGAGCTGGTGTATGGCAAAAGCCAGGACCTTGTGATTTGGTTACCAGTTTAAAAAGACCTGCATCCTTGCAGATGAGAAGGTAATTCGCAAGCTGCTGCTTATCCTGCAAATTAACTATACTTGGTCTTTAGATAGAAAACTGTAGCTTACTCCTCTTTTTTGCATCCTGCTGTTGGTGTTGAGTTTTCGGCTTTTTTGTTTTGCTTTAACTACTCTGCTTGGAGCCTTTCCCTGGGTCCTAAGACCTGCTTTCTAGTGAAATCTTAGCTTTGATGTCACTCATTTGAAGTCAAACCTTTGAGCCCATGCTGTGTGTTCATCATTTTACTTCAGAAAGCTCTCTTAAGTTTCGTTTTTCCACAAGAGTAAGCTTGGGAGGTGTTACTATATTCTGCTGAGGTAAAGTCGCATCCAATTTTCACTTACGCAAGAAATTATTGTTTCTTTATTGTTTGTTACTCACAGCATGAGTGTTTCCAGCATAACTTGCATGGTTTCAACGGGCATGGGTCGACAGCGCTCGCATGCCGGCTGTACGAGGGCAGTGGGACGACACAGGATGCGCCCGCGGTGCCGGTAAGAGCCAAGCCACGCGTGACCGGGCTCGGGGCCGGGGCCGGGGCCGGCGCCGGAGCCCCGCTTACCCTCGAGCAGCTGCTGCTAAGGCGGCTGCCGCCGTTGGGAGATGCTCTTGCACCCCGACGGCCGAGCAGCGGTTCTGAGCTGCGCTCCCCCTGCGGACGGGCCTTCGGAGGTCTCACGCTGAAGCGGGCGGCTCACACCTTTTGTGCGGTCCAGCGGGGCCGGGTTCGTCCTCAGTCCCGCGCTGAGGGGCCTCGGCGGGCCCGGGCGCTGCAGGACGGCCTGCCATGGGCGGGAAGCCGGGCTCCGGCTGCAGGACGTCTGGAGCGGGGCTGGCGCCGCCGGGCGGGGGGTGCCAGGGCTCCGGCCAGGGCCCAGCCCCGAGGGCGGGGCCGGGGGCAGAGCGGTTTCCCCGGCTCCGGGCCCGGAACGTGGCGCCGCGGGCAGGGCGGCCGGGGCGGGAGAGGGCCGGCGGTGGGGGGGCGGGGGGCGGCGGCGGCCCCCTGAAGAGAAGGAGGCGGAGCCAGAGCGTGATGGAGCAACAGGCACCGCCGCCCGGCCCGCCGGGGGCCGTAGCGGGGGGCCGGGCTCGGCGGCGGCGGGAGAGGGACGCGGAGCCTCCTCGGGTGAGCTGACTCCAGACGGGCGGCGTGTGCTGTTAGCGGCGGCGGGAGCGGCCCCTCGGCCCGTCCTCAGGCGGGAAGGAGCTGCCGGGCCGGGCGGGATCGCTGCCGGGGGGCGCCGGAGGGAAGTTGCGGACGGGCCGCTGTCCTGGCCCGGAGCGGGAGCCGGCGGGGCGGGCGCAGGCCCTGCTGCTGCCGGCGGCGGGGTGAGGTGAGGGGCAGGCCGGCGGCGGGGCAGCTCACCGGGCGGCCGCGGGTCTGCGGGGTAAGCGGCGGGTGCCCGGAGGGGCCGCCAGGCCTCGGGTGCAGCCGCAGCCGCAGGCGCCTGGCTGGGCTCTCGGCTCCCTTCGCTCTGAGGTTTTCGACGGGCCGGGAGGCGCGCCGCCTTCCCGGTGTCCCCGTGGGCTCGGGTCCTCCGCCCAGCCCCAGGCCCGCGGGCGCAGCGCGGCGTTGCGGGCCCGGCAGCGCGGAGCGGCCGCCCGTGTGCGGGTATTCCAGGTACGAGTTTCCTCCTGTAGTTCGCTGGAGTGAGCACCCTCGTGCCAGAGCGCGGGTGTCTGCTTGAGGGTTCTGTTCTCTGGGCTCCCCGATGGGCAAAACCACCCGGGGTTGTCTTCCTGGAACCTCGCAACTGGCTTGGTATGTGTGCCCGGGTGCTCTTCAGTCCTGCAGGGTTTACTGCTCCGCTGCAACCGATGGTGCAGACCTACTTTCAGCTGGGCATGCCAGCCGTTGGAAAAGTTGTCAGTAACTTGGCTGGAAGAGCTTTGTTGCTAACACAGTTTGGAGTCTGGAGGCTGGATTAAGTCAGTGCATCTTGGTTGACAGCGAACGTCATTTAAGGCGGTTCTGTTTGCTGTAATCTAGATTGAGATTAAGGGTGGGATATGTTACCACTCTCGGCAGTCCCTATGCCTATGGTTTAATGTTGCAGCCATAGGGATATCCCTGGTTGTCTCCAGTAAAGGGAGAGTTGAAATGGCTGGGGTGTCTGTGGCTTCTTGTCCTTCCTCTGCTTCTTTCCTTGGAGCTGTTCATTGTTTACTTGTGGATGTCTTTAATTTGTCTTGGAGGCTTGCACAATGTTAGACAATATCGTTCCTCTTGTGCTTTCTTCTGGTGTTGAGCGAGACCTCTTCAGGTGCTAATGAAACCCTTTGAAGTGAGTTTTTAGATGGATGGATGAGTGGGTGTGCCTTCAATATTGGAAGATTTCTGTCAGTACTAGGGCTGGAATTCTTCCCTTTTTTGGGGAGGGGGAGGTTGTCTGTTTTCTGAAGTCCTAGGTCATACCAGTGTATAAGATTACTGATTATTATTAGTCATAACATCGGTAATTATTATTATTACCTCATACTCTGTACTATCCTAATCTTAATTTTAAAGAGGTGCAAGCCACTGCTGCAACAGCATCAGTCTGTGTATATATTTCTGCTGGATGTTGATCAAGTCTTGTTTCATGTCTCTTCACGGCTGCGTTATCCCCTCCTGACTGAGGCTGAAAGCCTCTTGTTGCCCCTTGTGTGTCCTGGCTGCTCGTTTCTTCTGCTCCTGCGAGGCAAGGTCACTGGAGGTGGGGCTGCAGGGGTGCAGTGCCCACTACCTGTGTGTCAGTGGGTGCTGCCGTCACATTGTGCCGCCAGACCTGCGCTCCCTTCATTCTTGTCATGTTAGGTTTCTCTGTGTCCAACAGTTGTCCCACAACAATTGTCCCTCCTGGCTAGGGGGAGAGAAAGAAGGGGAGTGAGTGAACGAGTTACCTGACTGGGTTTAAACCACGACAGTGGCAGGCAACAAAATCCAGGGAGCACACGCACCTGCTGCCTGACAGGTCTTCCTGAAGGGACCTTCCTGTTCAGACCTGGCGTTTGCTGTGTTACTGAGTTGTCAGTCTGTTGTCACCAAGTCTGTCTGCCTGTGCCTAGCTGACGGTTCAGAGTAAAAGGTCAGACTCCTTACTGATGATTTAGAATTTAATTATTATTCGCAACAACCAAATTTAAGATTCTGTGCTTCCTTTAGCTTATACGAGATCTTTCTTTTACATTTATGGTAGGTATGTTGAATGACAATGGGAGCAAATGACTCTTTAGGCTAACGGTATCATAGAATAGTTAGGGTTGGAAAGGACCTTAAGATCATCTAGTTCCAACCCTCCAGACATGGGGAGTCAACTTCTATTTCTTCTCTGTGGCTCAGTGTCATACTGACCACCTCCTAATAAGAAAATAAGATCCTTTCTGCTTTAATTTCTCTTTCTTCATCTCATTTTTTCTGTACTGTGTTTTCACTCTGTTTCTCCTGTTCCTCAAGAATTTCAACTCTTTTCATATATTCCTTTGAAATGACTGACAATAACATGCTGTATTCTTGGTGCTGAGGGACTGTTCCTGATCTCTAAGTTTGTTCAGCCTGGAGGAGGGAAGACTCTGGGGAAACCTTAGAGCAGCTCTAGTGCCTAAAGAGGCTGCAAGAAACCTGGAGAGGGGCTTTGGACAAGGGTCTGCAGGGACAGGACAAGGGGGAATGGCTTTAACCTGCCAGAGGGGAGATTGAGATGAGCTCTTAGGCAGAGGCTCTTCTCTGTGAGGATGGTGAGGCCCTGGCATAGAATGGCCAGAGAGGTTTGCATTACATACCTGGTCCAAATAGTATTTTGCAGTGTGTTTGCAGTGTAATCAGGTTTGTTTCTCAATGGTATGTAAAAATAACATTTGTACAACTGAGTTTTTTATGGTTTTGGAGTATTTGCTTGAAAACAGAATTTTGTTTCTGAACTCTTTTGCAGAAGTGTGAGGGCATAATTTGGTCTGTGCAACCTTTACTTTTGAAAATTATGTATGAACCGAAAAGTGTTGTTTAAATTTAGCTATGAATTGCATAGCTGTTGTAATTTTTAGCAACATGTAGCATAGCTGAAATTAGAGAGGCTCTAACTGATGCTACAATTGCAGATCTTTCCAAGCTCAGCATTGGGAGCTCAGAGTGGCTTCTCAGTTTTAGAAAATTCTTTAGAAAAGACATCTTTTTCTTTAGAAAATCAGTTTCCTACCTAGTGATAAGTTCGTATTTAAAATACTTTTGTCTCTAATTGCAATGAAGAACTAAAGAAGTAAAATATTTTCAGAGCATATATTCCGTTAGGATTTTTACTGAAATGTGGTGGTTTGTGGTTTTTTGCCTTTTATTTTTTTTTTTTTTTTAATACAGTAGTGCTGGAAGTGATGGGTTTATGTTCAAGGTATTTATTCTTTTTGATTTACTTACGCTTTTAGATGAGTTATAACTTTTTATGATAGAAAAATTAGATTTCCATGAACATTAAAAATCCCTTCTAGAATTTTCTTTTAAAAATTTGGAAGTTTGACTTTCAAATTTTCTGTTCTTTCAGTGTGTATGCGCCTTATGTCTTTTATTTGCTGAATGTTCTGTTTCTCTAGAGGATTAAGTTTAGCGAGTTTGATCTTGGAAGATAAATATTCTTGTCATGTTAGGTTTCTCTCTCTGTCCAACTCACTGTTTGCTTTAGGAGATTGGGAGTTTGTCTGTTCTTCAAAAGAAAAAAGTCTGAAGACAATTGTGTGTTTTAAACACTCTCTTTGGATGGTCAGTAGCGTTGTTGAGCACCTCCTGCAAGAGGAGGTGGTGCTTTCATCAGTGAAGGGAATTAAGTGCTGAGTCTAATTTGAAGCAGATCTTGTGGGAGTTTCTGTCGAGAGTGACCTCTGCTCCAGAAGTTGCTTTCTGGTGCCATGTGCTGGTTTGGAGAAGTGATGCTGACAAGCTTGTGCCATCCTCTCCTTTATCAGAAACACGTGATTTTGTACCTTTAACTGTCTGCTAGATCCTCTTCTGTACTTCATTAGAACTTTTTTTGTTCCACTGCACTGAAGAACTTCTGCTTCTTCTCTAGATTTGATTTGGTACACCTAAGTGCCTTCTGTTACAAAGTCTTGGGCACCCTAAGTGTGTGCATTGCCATCACCTTCCTCTCTATTAGTAGAAGAGCAGTTGTGACAGGGAAGCAGGGATGGCTTTTGAATGAGTACTTCTTGAGTGTTGGTGCCATCATAATGCTCTTTTTTTATTTGTGAATGAGTGATGCAGTTTTTTTCTGTGGCTCTTTCTTTTACCTAGTGATGTTTTACTGCCTTACGTAGTTCTCATGACTGCAAGAATTAAATAACAACATATTCCAGAAATTACCATCACAGTTTACTTTAAAATAATTTGGTTTTTAGTTTTTAGTTTTCCTCTTTTTCATGAGATTATTGAGCTTCACAGGATATTAGAGGCAGAAACCACTTTACTTGGCCTGAGAGGATGTCTCCTCATGGATTCTCCTCCTTGTTACAGACTCACAGTATGATTCTGGGAGGATCATTAACAGCTTTGTGTTTCCGTTTGCTCCTGCATAATAAACAGAAAAAGCAGCTTTGTTTGACTTGTGCATTCTTTGGACTCGCTGGTGCTCCTGGAGATTGTGCCTGATGAGACGTGCCCTTGCGCAAACAAAATATGTAGTTTAGGATCTTCTTCAGTCCTAACTGTGGAAGATGTCAAAAGAGAAGATACCTGTATCTTGGTATTATGTTCTGTGCCTTCTGTTAGACTGGTTTGGTCCTTGTGGTCACTTAAGTGTATTGTGCAACTATTATCCGTATTAGCTGTGCCAGAAATTTGAATTGTCTTGCCTGACCTACCTGAACCGAAATGAGCTGAATTTGCACTGCTCATGAAAATCTTAGCGTTTGTAAGAACTGTAGCAGGAAGCTATTGAAGCTGAGAACATAGCAGGATTCCAAAATGTTTCTCTAAATGTATATAGATTTAAAGCAACTTCTGTTGCAGTTACAGCTGACAACTTTGAAAAGGGTGGCACTTGACACTGTGTGTGAGTGCGTGTGTGTTCATGGGGCTGTTTGCTGGTTTGTTAACCTGATTTCCAAGGATCATGGTCAGGATGATCTCTGACACGCAGTATTGCTGGAGTCCTTGCATTGGCTCTGACATTGACCCTGTGTTTGCACTCTAATACCTTTATTAATTTATGATCGTTCATTTCCTCAGATCCTTCTGAAAACCAATGTACGAGAGTTCTTCAGGCTCTTAGCCCGGCCTTTCTTTGAGTGCTGCTGAAAGTTCAGCTACTTTCAGAAATTTTTGACATGTTTGAATTCCTTTCAGGCCCCAGCTAAAGGTTATATATCTTTTTTTTTATTTATTTTTTGAGCAGAATATTGCTCAGGTTAAAATAGTCCGCACTCCTTATATACAATAAGCATTTCTGTAAGACCTCGTTGGATTTTCTTGCCTTTAGGTACTCTGACGTGTTGGTTTTAGGTGTGTAAAACCAAGTTTCCACTGGTAATTTCCAGGTACAAAGCTAGTGTGGAAATAAGAAGAGTGAAAATTCACTAGCTGCTTTGACTTTCATGGTTGGAAAATGGACACAGTACTGTTTACGTTTGCCCACAGAGAATAATCTTATACAATGACAGTGTGTTTGCAGGAGGAGGCAGAAATGTAAGTTCTTGGAATTAAAGATACTGCTGAAACTACAGTGGGAAAAGGGAGGTGATGGTGAATGAAAATGCGAGAAGAATGGCATTTCCTTTGGCTTCTTTTATTTTCCTACAGCAGTCAACTCTACATGTGAATTGTGGTATCTCTGGGTGGTTACCTGTGCTCTCCCTGGTGCTTGGGACCCACCAGTGTTTTGAAAGAACAGAGTGTTTGGGTTGGTCTGCTGTAGACAGGACAAGAAACAGGACAGTTACTAATACGAAGGAGATCTGGAGTGCATGTTAGGAAGTACTTTAATGATGAAAATCATGAGGCAACATAATGACATTGCCGGAGTAAAACATGGAGTCTCCTTCAGTAAAGTAGTTTAGAAACAGTTTGGATAAGCACCTGTCAGAAAAAAATGAGTATAATCATAAGGAAGAGATCAGTAGTCTCTAATTTGATGCTTTTCTATTGTTGTTGTTTGACTTAAGGAGAAAAAAAAAGTCTATAGTCCATTCGGTGCTTGAGACAGGATGTCAGTGCTCAGTGTGCTTCCCGTTCCACCTAAAAATACGCCTCAGCTAGCTCTGGTAATGTATTTAAGCCTTGCAGTTGTTGTCTTGATGTAACAGTATGTGATATTCTTAACCTCTTTTGGTCTGCAGGACTGAAAACAGAGGACTTCAGTCTGAACTATAGTAGTCAAAACCTTTAGTGAATATTTCTGAGTATTTTCTGTGTTGCCTGTCATCAAATATGATTTTAAGGCAGAATTCACAACTGGCTGGTACTTGGAGTTGTACAAAGATATTGCCGTGGTTTTGAGGTCCTTGGGAGAGAGTAGGGTTAAATGAGGAGAAAGGGCGTACCAGAATCCGTGGAGCTAGGACTTTGTACAGCTCACTTTGAATAATAATCTTTAGAATTGGAAGGCTTAAACCTGTTTTTCTTTGTTATTTTGTATTATCTGAAGTTGATGCACTGGGAAGGTGGCTCTGCCAATGATGACTGTTCTGCTGCTAAAATAAGTCATGTGCCCCATGCATTTCTGTGAGTGCAGCCAGTTCCAAAAACTTAGCCTTTCCTTCCTGTTTATGAACAGTCTGCAGCCTGCAGGTAGCTGGATATAGGGGTTTGTGAGTAGATGTACCAGTGCCAGTTCTTTGGTTTGAAGAGAATTTATGCATTCTTCCATTGTCGGCGCACGCATGTGCTTCTGTGTGATTGATGTATCAAACTTCAGGTGAAATGAACTTCTTTACCTGGCGACTCTGCTTCATGGCATAGAATCGAATAGTATGGCTGAGGAGGAAAAACTTGTGAATATGTGTGCAGATACTAAAATATACTACAACTAGCATTATGCCTGATGAGGCAATAAGTCTTCTAGCAGACATCCTTCATAGGGAATGATATGTTTTGCAAGGGCCTTTTCTGTTACTTCTGTACCCCCCAAAAGTCAATAGATAAACATTTACTTTTTTAAGACTCTGATTCTGAATTGCTGATTTGTTCTGCACTGATGCTTGGGGCTTTAATTGCTGCTGTACATTTTCTAATATTCTGAGAGTTTATTTTCCTTCGAGTAGCATTTCTTAACACTAACATATAATTCCTGTTCCTTTCCCCACCCAGATTTCTTTCTTTGGATCGAAATCTTTTGGAAGAAAAAGTCCTGACAGTTCCATGTTGAGCAAAGCTGAGTTTGTTGAGAAAGTTCGCCAGAGCAACCAGGCGTGCCACGATGGTGACTTCCACACAGCAATTGTGCTGTACAACGAGGCTCTGGGAGCTGACCCTCAGAACTGCATTCTCTACAGCAATCGCTCGGCAGCCTACATGAAAATCCAACAGTATGACAAGGCCCTAGATGATGCGATCAAAGCACGGCTTCTAAACCCGAAGTGGCCAAAGGTAGGAAAGTGCATTTGTCTTCTGGGGAAAGAGTAACTTGTCTGGGATTACTATTCACATACGTAGCACCTTGTGTAAACAAGTGCATATATTTCTGTACTAAAGCCTTTTTTTTGTTTGTTTTGTTTTGGTTTTGTTTTTTTGCTAAAAGTTCCAGATTGTGTTTAAAAGTTGTTTGACTTGAATTTCCTGTTGGGTATTAAACTTTTTTTCTGTGTAAACATACTTCTCTCCAATGGGGGTATGGTACTATTTTAAACCAGTATGGTTTCTGGATTGTGAAGACCAGACATCTCTTAATGTCAAACCTACTCAGCACTCAGTAGCATCCAGGAACATTTTGTTGCAAGACCTCAGGTAGCATGGGGATTCTTATGAGTAATGGAGCAATAAGGCCTTTCACAGGCATGTTCAAAGAGTGTTTATGTGCAGTGTATTTTGGATATACATTTGAAAAAATGTGTATCAGCATTCTTGGTAAGATCTGCCTCTGCAAGGAAACATTTTGTAAAGAGCAGATGGTGTTGGTTGCTTGTTCCTTCTGGGGCTGTTTCCCACTGGCTGTAATGGATTACTTCAAGTAGCTGATTGATCCTTGGCTCACCCAGGGCCAGCTCTTTGCAGAAAAAGTACTGTACATCTACAATTGATATTCAGGGAAATCATGCTTCTACCACACCTCCGGCAACACCAAAACACAATAAGGCTGAATTTTAGACATTTTCTACAAAAGTTGAAATGTTAAAACATGTCTTTCTGGCATCTATTTGATCTGAAGTGAAAAACATTGTTTATAGTAACTGCTGTAGTTATCAGGTTGTGCTGTAAAATGGTATAGACTTCGTTTATGGTCCATTCTGGTCTGGAGGCAGTTTTTTAGATGGCTTGTGTATTGCGTCCACCACTTTTTCCTTCTGTTCCCACCCAGAGCTGGCTGATTGTATCTGTTTAGCCTTTTCCATGGCCATTGGCCAGTGAATGTACCACAGGTCCACTGCCAGCTGAACTTGAAACTTGGTCCGTCCCTCATGATGGAGCTGTGAAATGGATTTGCCTCTCGCTGCCCGGCCGTTGGAATGTGAGTGCTCCCACACTGAGCACCAGTGAGTTGCTTTCTGTCTTGGAGCCCCCAGTTCACGGCTTTGAAACCAAGCTCTTAGCAGAGTTGAAGAATAAATCATATGAATACAAGCATTTAGAATTGTTGTGTTTAATGCTAATGAGTTTTCCAAGTGATATATGATCACATATGTGCCAGAAGCAGTTAGTCTAACTTTCAGAGATTGTAATGAGATATAATGTGAATCATCAGATCATCCCACATCATTTTACTGTAGAGGGTCAGTCATGTCCTGTAGGATAAGTAGGTGTATTGCAAGTCTGATCTGCACTGAGATCTGGTCTTTTATTGTCAAGGCCTTTCATTAGCTGGATCACTAAGGTGTTGAACAGGAAGTGATTTGCAGAGGTCAGAGTTTGATGGCACTGTCTGCCTTCATGTGCACAGTTGTGATAGAGGTCTCATAAAAATGGCTTGGCAGGGAGTGTGTCCTGGCTCTTAAAAAGGAGCCATGATGCTACTACAGTAATTGAGATAATGAAAACCCACAATTGAATGGATTACTTTTTTTTTATCCTCTGTGTGTTCATTCCATCTGGAATTCAGATTTTGACACTCTTTTACATGGTACTTCCCTTTTGCTTTGAGTCGTTGTTTCCACAAAAATCATCTGCAATGACTTAGGTTTTAGAAGAAAATGAAAGATTTTGCCAAGCTCTGGTTGTCATTAATCTGGCTGCTCCACAGTGAGGGTGCCTGTTGGCTTAAGACATCTGTATCTACAAATCGAGGCCCGTCGCTGCCACTACATCTTCATTGTGTCTCTTGAAGTTGCGCTGGTTTGGTGAGCACTAGTTGCTTTAGTTGCTGGATCTGACTGCAGTCTGTTAGTGATACTTCCCTGTTTAAAAATAATTCATGTTAATTCTGTTTCTGTAAAATGTCAGCAAGGGCAAAGAAAGCAACTGGTATCTGGAAAGCTCATTCGAACACCCAGTTACAAGTGCAAGCCTGTTAACTTTGAAACCCACACCTATTAGCTAAGCTCTACTAATTTTTGGAGCTGTTAACAGAATGAAATTCTTTCTGCTTTTGGCATACCAGCTATGGCAACTGTCCTAGTTGCTATAGGTTAATGTAAGTCAGTGCATAAAAGGAATGCTAATACTTGTTCACTGTTTTACCACTATGAGATGGCTGTTTATCTGCCTGAGGGAATGATGAATTCTGCATCCCTCTGGACTGAACTGTATTTTACAGGGATTTTTTGGCATTTCCATGGAACAGTGACAGAAAACAGCACTGCAGCAGAGGCATTTTGGTGCTTGCAATAGCTGGAGCTCTTGGGTTACTCTTCTTCCTTTATGGAAAAGCACAGAGGAGTCTTTGTTTCTATTTTACTTAGTTGAAGGACACAAATATAAATGAGTTTTCTGATTGAGCTGGAAAACAAATTTTGGACAGATGAGGCAGAGGTGAAGTTAGACACTGTCCTGGCTACTGGGTACGTTTTTTGTCCCTCTTTGCATTTTCCTGACAGATAAATAGGGTGGTCCCTCACCTCCTGACTCCTTTGTGAAGTGCCAGTCCTCTCTTTGGGTGGTAAGGAGTAATGATGGGTAGCTTTGGTGTGCTCAACTGTTTCTGAATACTGGGAGCTGTCCTGATCTGACAGACATGCTTTGGAAATCACAGCAGAGGTGGGAAATCCTGGAACAGAGGCAGCTTAAGTTTGTGTGGTATATTTTCCTCATTTTCAACATTTACGTCTTCTAAAATGTGTGTTTGTATTTTTATCACACAATTCTAATTTTAGCTAGAGCAAGGGAAGTTGTAGTTTGGGGACAAAGTGATTAGTCTGATGTGTTTTGAACACAGAAGTTTCAGGTTGGACTGGATATCTAATATCAGTAAATATACAGTGGTGTTTGTAAACTTACTCCAGGTCTGAATGGTTGCTGGTTAGTGAGGCTTGGTTTGAAGAGCTTTCCCTACGTAGTACATGGACTTTTAAATTTATTTTTGTGTGTTTGCAGCTTGTCAGCGTGGGGCAGCAGGAGGGCACTGTCAGAAGTGGAACACTTACAGTGTATGTTTCAATATCAAGCTGCTTTACGGTTTATTTTATTTTTTTTAATAATTGTTTTGTATTGATAGAACAGACCAGGGAAAATTGAAACTTCTGTATACAAAATCTAAGCAATTTTATTAATTAGCCAGAAGAGGGAGCTTAACAGGTGTAGCTTGTATATAGTTTAACAGTTATAGCATGAGTTTTAAATGCAGAACACAGTTGCTTTTGCTTAGCAAGCTGAAAAACTAATTTTAATCTAAGTTTTCTGGGATTTAAGCTACTAACTGGAGTTATCTTTGTTTCTCTTTCTTCCTTATCCCGGGTGTGCAATTTGTAAGTTCTTACATTCCTTTTTTTTTCTTTTATCATCAGCATTTCCAGTGCTAATGGGGAATATCCCAGTCTTACATGTGTTTGAGATAAATGTATTTTCACTCTCTAACTGGCTGATGCTTTAAGCTGATCCTTTCTTCAGAGGATGGCAAGCAAAACCAAAACCATTGTGAAATAAAGCTCTGAAATGAGACAGTACAGAAAGTAAGAAAGTGGTGGTTCTTGCTTTCATGCTTTCAAACAGAGTTGTGTTTGCTTGAGAGGATTGGCTTCTAACTCCTGCTATGCTGAAAATATTTTGTCTACATATCACTGGGAAATGCAAAGGTAACAGAATATTTCAGGAATTGCATTTTGGGAATACTCTACAAGCAGATCAGATCAGGCTCATTTTATTCTTTGATTTCCCACCAAACTCTTTGTTTTGCTTTGCTGTTGATCAGGCTCTAGAAAAGTTTTATTCAGTTTCTGTTCTCAGCTGTGCAGCCTGAGTGCCTGAGGCATGGCAATGAAAACAAAGGGATATATATTCTGTGACTGTGACACCTGAATGGTCTCTTCCTAGTTCTTGCTGATTTTGAGCTGGTTTTTAATCCTTCCATTGCACAAAAAATATGCTGTGGCTTTAAATGCTTTACACTTGGGCCTAATGCTGTACTAAAAGGTAGATTTTACTAACATTTGCAGATGTATACTAATTTGGGCCTCACCAAAGAGCAGTGATAGTTAAAGTAGAGTTACAAAGGCCTATTCCTAGTAAGAATACAAAAATACTTATGTAAAAGGTATGTTTTTTCACTAATCCCAAATAAAAGCATTCACTGCACATTGTGGGTTAACTTGGAGAGTCTCCTAAGACTTGGGGCATACTTAAGAGTTTGCCCTGTGCCTGACTAGACTTGTGGATTTTGACTGCTTGTTACTAATGGATGCCATAGACAAACAAGCATTTTTAAGAGTACAACATGATAGTTTTTTGTATTTTAGGGATGATTTTATTTAGATTCAGCAAGACACTTACTTGAAACAGTTTATACTTACATGCCAAACAGTTCCAAGTGTAATGCAACTATAAATGGGTGTATTTTGGTTTCTTGATCCAGGTAGCCCGAGTAGGTGTAGACTCCAGATGTCTCCATCTGCACGTGTCAAAAACTCTTCAGATCCCACAGCTGTTTAGGTGTCAGTCCAAGTATACAAAGTGCCTCAAAGTGTACATAGGTAACCTGTGTTTGGTGTCCATTGGTCTTGCTCTGCTAGACCCAGCTACATAAAATGGTGTTTATCAAATCAGTGGTCTCTGTTCAAATGAAAGATAAATCCTGTGCAATATGTTCTGCTATACTTCTCAGATATTTTTACTTGAATCTTTATAATATCAAATCTATTAAATACTATAGGTTTTGTTTGATAGAG
This sequence comes from Pezoporus occidentalis, assembly GCF_034315485.1. NCBI lineage: Eukaryota > Metazoa > Chordata > Aves > Psittaciformes > Psittacidae > Pezoporus > Pezoporus occidentalis. The sequence continues at coordinate 2,386,138 of NW_026912801.1, read as the reverse complement.
CAACATTTTGATGTTTATGTCTTCATACTAATAAAAAAAAAAAAAAAACAGAAAAAGGAGTTTTTCATTAACCCCTCAATCTGTCTTTCCCCAACTGCTGTTTCTAATAATCCCTGTGGGAGGCTGGTTCTAATCTTCACATTCTCAGAGATTTTATGAAGCATTTTCTGAGTTCAGACTCTCTTTGTGGGATGGGGATTGACAATGTCTTAGAGAAAAAAAGTTTTTGGTATTACAGAATAGCAGCGTTGCTGAGGTTGGAGGGGGCCTCTGGAGATGGACTAGTCCAGCCCTCCCCTGCCCTCAAAGCAGGATCACCTGGAGGAGGTTGTCCAGGATGTTGTAGCAAGATACCTGAAGCATACAGAACAGCTCATTCTTACACTACAGTAATAAAGAGGTATCTGAACAAACTGGAAGGTGATGTATTCAAAATGGATGCAAAAAAATATTATTTTCAGACAATCTGTTCTTCATCCTTTGGAGCTGATTGTCGCAGTGCATTATTGAAACCATTAGTGTAGCTACACTTTGAAAGGACTTGAAACTTCCGTGTGATGAGAGTACCAGGATTACAGGAAAGTTCTGGATGGAGTAGATGTATGAGAAATGAGCTTTAATTTATGAGGATGAGAGTCAGTCATTAGCACAGATTTTCCAGAGCAAGAGGGAGAAGGCTAACCTGTATCTCCAGGTTTCTCTTCCCGGTGTCACTCTTGGACGTATCCATGCAGACAGCTCCTGGCAGGGACCAGCCTGGTGGAACACAGGCCTTGCTGTGCCTGGCGTTCCCAATGGTGTGTTTCAGTATGTGCTAGGATGGAAATGTTAAGTATTTGTAAGGTGAGAAGCAAACACTTCATTTGTTAGATTTAGATGTGGTAGCTGAGGTGTGCTTTGTATCACATAGACATTTCCTCAGGCTTATAAGAACGAGGATCTTGGGTGCTGTCCTTCCCTTCCCTTCCCTTTTTTATTTTACAGGGCAAATACTTTTTGTTTTTTAAATAATAAACAGTTTAATAGTAAATGCTATTGTAATGTTGTCTAAGGATTGTGGAATTTTCCAACTGTGGAAGTGTTTTCTGCCTTTCAGCAGCTGGGAAGGGAGATGTTCAAAGCCTTGGAGGCATAGGTGGGGGTTTGATTAGGGTGACCTCTGTCCAGGTGTCAGCACAGGAGGTTGTACAATGTGATGGTGAGAGTTTTTTCCTTTGGTTTTCAAAGTGCCTAACTGGAAAAAAGCTGGTTTTATTTAAACTGAATGTCTGAGCATTTGCATCATTCCAGTTCTCAGGCTACCAGAAAAAATTACAAACATGTGGCAGAGTAAGAATAAATTTGTATGTGTCTTTATACTTAACTGGGGAGAACAGAAGGAGGGTTTAATGATAACATTGCCTGTAGTACTGGGGAAAGATTGCGCTCCTGATTTGCCTCTGCAACTGCAAGCTCTTCAGAAGCACAGTGAGGTTTTGTCTCCACTTAATTTAAAAATATGGCTTTGTATAGGTAGATGGAGAAGAAAAGTGAAAAAGAAAGAAGTAGGGTTTGAGGCATGATGCCTTTGGGTGTTGAAGATGTGGAAGGGTTGTCAATGCTGTCATGTAACTGCAGGAATTCATGAGAAGAGCTTGTGCTGCTGTTTCGTTAAGTGACTCTCCTAAGTCGTGTGACCAGCCCTCTCACAAGGAAAAGGGACATTTGCTCCTCCTCGTGCTCCTACTGACTGCATGCCAGTGCTTGTTAGAAATGCACCCTCATGTGCTGTGGCAATCCATATCCACCTAAAAGCTGCTCAGTGAGTTGCAAGTGGAGTACCCACCCTCAGCTGCATGTAAAACTTTTGAGAAAAGAATGTGACTTGACCACGTAGCTTTTCATGAATAGGCCTCTTGTTTTTAATTTGATGAGCAAGGAACTTTCCAGTCCTATCCTCCAGCTTCAAATCTGTCTTTAATTTGCAGAAAGATGCATTCCAGTTTTCCAGGCATAAAACTGTTTAACGGATTTTTTTGGCTTTGCTAGAACTTGCTGTGTTACGGTATCCTGAGGTTCATGTGTTTGTTTCTGTCTTCCTACCTCACAGGCTCCCAGCAGAGCTGAAGTTGCGTGGGACTTCTGGGGATGGTGTCGCACAGCCTCCACTGCTGAAAGCAGGGTCAGCAGAGCAGGTTGTCCAGGGTATTGTCTAGGCAGGTTTTGACTGTCTCCAAGAATGGAGACTCCATGACCTTTCTGGGTAGCCTGTTCCAGTGTTTGACCACCCTCACCAATAAGTTTTTTTTCTTATGTTTAAATCAAATGTCTTGTATCGCAGTTTGCGCCAGTTGCCTCTTGTCCATTCAGTGAATACTACTGAGAAGAGCTTGTTCCAGTCTTCTATTGTCACCCATCAGGTATTAGTAAGACCCCATTCTACTGAAACTGCAGGTGTCTTGGCCTTTGCTCATATGAGTGATGCTCCAATCCCTTAATTGCGACCTTTTCCTTGACTTGGCTCAGTCTGAGCCTCCCTCTCTCATCCTGGGGAGCCCAGCACTGCACACATGTTTTTATCTTACATTCTCATTAGATAGTGTTGCCGTTATTCTCAGCGCCCTCTTCCTATCCCTTCCCTTTTCTCCTCTTTGAGTAAGTGTTTGTGTTTGGTTTTGTTGGTTTGTTTGTTTGCTGGCAGAGCAAGTTGGACCATGTACCAAAGTGAGCATCACTTACCCAGTGGTGGAGGGACGCTCTGTATTGTTGTCTGTTTACTTATAGTAAGAAGACACCTTTACTTGTTTTCTCTCTTTCTGTTTGGTCTGTTTTAGGGTGGATCTCCAAATGAATAGTGTGTTGTTTATTGTGATTAAGGGACTGCAGTTGTCTCAACTTTCTGCACCCTCCCTCTGTCTCAGTGCTGCTTTCTGATAATAGTCCTGAATATAGTGACAAGTTTGTGTACCCTTTATAGTAGGATGTATACTTATTTTTCCCCCCTGTATTTTGTATAACACATTCTTACTGTCTGTCAAGTGGTGGGGTAGTGGTGTTCTCATTTTACCAGCTGGGAATAGGAAGAGGGAATGTTTGTTCTGTCGTTTAGTGGTAACTTGTGCTAGTGCCAAGGCATGTTGTTGCATCCGTGCAACATGGTCTTGCTAGTGTGGCTCTGAGCTCTGAGAAGAGCTGGGTGACAGCAGTGCTGTAACCTGGGCTGATAGATCTGACCCTGAGTGTTTCATCATGCTGATGTGGCACTGCTGCTCTTGGCTCTGCACCTAGGATAGCTGGGTGACCGTTTTTTACTGTGCAATTTTCTTCCCATTGGAATTAGTTATAGTACTGTGTAGCAATGGCATAGTGCTTTTTATTCCTCATATATCTAAATACCCAGTGCACAAGGGCAAGAATAATTCTGACTTTCAGAAAGGAATCTTGATCTGCAAGGGTTGTAGCTTAGATAAAGTGTCTTGTTACCTGCTCATTGAGAGTCAGCCTGCTGGATATCATTTTAAGAATTTGATCTTTCACAGTACTGGATTTTGTACCCAGTAGTTCTAGACTAAAACCTCCCCAAGCCCAATGGAGTTCAGATGCAGATGATGTTTCAGCTCCTCAGTGTTTGTTTGTTTGTGTGGGGTTTTTTTCCAATTCTTGTTAAAGTGAGATTTTTATTCCTTGTTTTCTCACCATTCGAGGACTGAGTTTCCTCATCTAGGGAATTAATTTTTTTTTTCTTAGTATTATAGCGATGATGGCTCAGTCTGAAGTTGAGGATTTGTGGAGCATTTTAACACATTAGCACACATGAGAGGGCGCTCTGTGCTCACCTATTTCAGCAGTCGCGGCTGGGGTCTATTGACGCTGTAGACAGATTTGCATGTTTTAGATACTTCTAAGAGGTATTTCATTGATTTACTATTTTTTTTCCCAAAGTTCGTACTGCTTTTTCTTTTTCTTCTGTGTCAAACTGGATATGGCTGGCATGAGAATGTAAATAAATCAGGCTTCCTGAGACTGTAATGTGTATCACTGATGCAGAGTGATAGAAGAGCAGCTACATCTTACGTGGGCTTTAGAGAACGGCTTGCTTTAAAACTCACGTTATGTATACTCATTGGTCTTTCTTTGCATTTTTATTGTTGGCTCTATTTTTTAACATGGTGCCTGTAAGCCCTTTATTTTCATTTATTTTTCCTTTTGCTACATTTATGTTACTTGCTGCTCTGATTAATCAGATCAAACAACTGTGCTGCAGAGTTTTTTGGTCGTGTTCTGCAGCAAACAGTCCAATTTCTATTAGGTGTTTCAGTGTACCAACCCTCCAAATTTCTGATCTAGTTTGGGCTGTCCAAGGATTAGAATTTGAGCAGCAAAGGGGGAGTGTCTCAGACCTTGTGGATTAAAAAGACTGCGGTGAGACTTCCCGTTTTTTGAGCTACCAATAGGTGGCTGTATGGCAGTAAAGCACGTGAGGGGATTCCAGGATGCTGGACCTGGATTCTCCTGTAATAGACAAGAATGCCCCTGGAAACCTGCATTTCTTGTTTGGGTATACAGTCTGATCCATTGTGGCGGATCTGGACATCACTGGATCTTCATCAGAGACCTGCAACCTCAACCAGTCTCTGAGGAAATGAAATGGAGAGTTTGGGAGAACAAGTAGACAAGAAAATACTAAAAATGGAGGAGGCATAAAATTGCCTTAAGTGATGAGTCAGTAGGAAACACTCAGGTTTACCATTTACACAGTAAAAGCGCTGTACCAAGAGCAGGAAAACCCAATTGATTAGTGCTGGGGCTTCCTGAGAATGACATAACAACTGAAGATATGTGCATGGCTTAACAATTTTGCCTTGCTGGCCTTTTGACATGCACCAGGAGCTTATTCAGGTAACGTTATTTCTACCATCTCACTTCCCTGTAGCCACATAGAATGTGGAGTGTATGTGACAATGTAAAGGTAGCACAGGGATGATTGCCACATTAAGCACAGACATCTTAGGAGTCAAAGGCATGCTAACAGTTCAAACTAATGAAATCAGGGAAGAAATTTATAGCAATTCTTACAATTTCTTTACAGTTGTTCTCTCAGAGTCACTGTTCCCTGTTTGCTTCTGAGACTGCTAAGGTCTCACCCCTTGTCTGAACTCTCAGACAAAGCAGGTGACATATCCCCTTTGCTACAAGCATCTTTGTACATGATTTCCCCTTTGTTCCAAAGGGCACATTATAAAGCCCCTTCTGTTCTGTGGAACAACAGAAGTAACTCCCTAATAGTTTGGCTACTATCCACTAAGAGAGAGTTTACCTCTGCAGGATTTTTTAAAGATGTTGAACAATGCTGTTGTTTGTCATACAGTGAATAGCCACTCTAGTTTGGATTTTATTTTCTGAATTTAAGTTTGTTTGGAACTCTTTCATTCTTCCTTTCACTTTGGAATGTCAAGTTTGCATCATGGAAGTCAAATAACTGCATTTCTCTAGAAGTTATTACAAGTCTCATAAGAATCCAAACATGAAATACAAGGTTTGCAAGCTGTTCAGTGCAGTTATTTTTATAACTCTGATGACTTTTCCAGAGGTTGTCAGTGGTATTGGCAAATTCCTGTATTGCTTTCTTCATTCTAAAGTTCATCAGGAGCCAGCTCGTATAAATAAGAACTCATATGAATATTAATTTATATAAAAAAGGATAATAAAGGCATTATTTTTGCTGGTGCTCCAGTATTTGAGAATATTCTCATGAAACTGTGTATCTGATGCATTTTCTTAGTCTTGCATTGGGTATTGGTAAGAGGCCTCTCCAATGTGCTTAATAGGCCTGTAACTGAAAACTACTCCTTTCGGTTCTCTTGTGTTAGAGCTCGTACAGTGCAGTCATGTGTTAGACAGGCCTCTGCTCATTTCCCTAAGTGGAAAACCTATTTTTCATTTGGACAAATGTTAAATTTATGGTTTCATGATGCATTTTTAATGTACTACTTCAGCTTATACCAAGCCCTAGTTTTTCTGGATGCTAACAGAGAGAGAATGTACTTTGATGAAACCTTTGTTAAGAGAAGTTCATCTCATATGTGAAGTGAAAAGGAACCTACATTAAATACATAGTTTGGGCATAATTTTCAGTCCTTTTTCAGGGTGATATTTCCTGGGGGCTAATAGGAGAAGGAATGACATATGTGATATGCTCCAAATTTGTTATTATCCTCATGGTCTTAAAGTACAGAGCTTTGGGCTCCTAAGTCAGCGTAAGTTATGCTGTGTCTTTCAGGTGCGAGAGACAGATCCAAAATGACAAAGTAGCTGACAAACAGGACAATTTTATAGTACACCCAGAGCATGTTGTTTCAAAAGCAGTCCTCCATGAGTATTCTGACTGGGACTTTGTATGATCATAGCAAGGCCAGGTACGTCTAGCAGAGATACGTGTAAAATCCTGCTGAGAATGGAGGCACAGTGAATACTGTTAGCAGTTCAATATGAACGTCTCTGTATAGGATTTATTTTGTCATCTTCAATTTTTATTCTGTTTAAAAAGGAACAAATAATGTTGATACCATGAACAACTTTCACAGTATAGTATAGGGTGGTCAGTGAAGAATGGAAGATGCTGCCTTCTCTCTCTTTGAATGCTTTGTGCCCTTTACCTAGTAGATGGTGAATACCAACTCTTCTTTCATGAGAGCTGTCACTTGGGATCAGACTGAAGGTCCACATAATGGAGTTTAAACACTGGTGGGTACGAGATGTTCAGGGAAGCAGGATGTGGGGGTGAACATTTCCCAAGCAAACATTTCTTTTTGATAGCCATCAAAGAGATTCATGGGCTTGTGACCCAGAGGTTGCATCCAAGCTCTTGCATTTTCGTTATCACTGATCAGCTTTTCCACAAGAACTAAATGATTTCTGAGCGCAGTTTTTCTGGAGAACCATAACACTCAGAAGAATTCGGTTTCATAGTTTTTCTAAGTGTTGTGTGAAAAGCCCAACAGCACGTGATTTCATTGCCACCGTCACAGTACCTTTTTGGCTGTGCGTTGCTGATAGCTTCCCTTGAACTGGGCAGAGGATCCATTGTCCTGCCCTCGTCCTAGCTGGAATCTTCTAGTAATACAGGACAGGAATTCTGGATGGATTCTGTTATTTTTATTGTCTTGTTATTGTTTCTGAGATCATAATTCAGTCTTCATTGGACTAAAATAAAAAGTAATGGTTCCCTTTTGCTTTTCTTTTATGAGATGGGTAGGAACTGAAAACAATCTAATATTAGATTCCGCTGTAAATGTAACCTTTAGCCTCCCTCCGTTATCACACAGGAATACATGTAAGCTGCGTGATTATCTTTTGTTTTTCATTGCTTGGGCATCTTGGTTTTGCCCCGTCAGTTCTCCGGCAGCAAGCCACAGCATTATCAGAGGTTTGTAGTCACTAATAGCAATTTATTTTAATGACAGTTTCCCTGAATTCTCTCCCGTGCCTTCAGAGATCTGTGTCAAGCTTCAAGGCCTCTTATTTAAATCTTTGCTAGGAACATGGACTACTATCACTCTGGAGAATTCAGATGTGCTACATGCTCATGTTTATTTTATGTTGCTACATTTTGTTAAGTTACCATTGTTACTGGTGTGTTCAAGGAAATTACTTTTTATCCTGAGTGTGGTGGGTAAGAAATGCATGCAACTGTATTTCAGGGAGTAAATTTTTCATGATTATAGCCCATGGGTACTAAATAAAAAATGTCAGCTCTTGGATTCTGTTGCACTGTGAAAGTGTGCCTAGAAATAATGGATTCTGTGACTGCTTGGGAAAGGACAGCTATAGCAGAAAATATGTGCACTTAACTGCAGAGGGATATGTTTGGTATTGCAACGTACAATCATTAAGGCTTTGGAAAGCTGTAACAGAATAGGGAATGCAGCAGGAAAGGAATGCGAATAAGAGGAGTGTGTATAGTAAACATAGCTTTTTTAAGAGCTCAAATTAATGTTCCAGAGAATAAAAAAGAAATGAGTTGCCTGTGTGACTTCATGCTCTCCCACATTTGTTCTGCTTTGTCTCACACTTGGGCTGCATTGAAGAATGATACTGATTCTGAAGTCCGTATAGAGCAGAGCAGAGTAGGAGTAGGAAGCATCGGAGCTATTAGTTAATGATCCAAAACAGCAAATCGGTTCTGGCTCAGAAAAATCCATTGTCTCTTTTTCTCTTACACAATTTCTCCTCCTAAACACTAATGCCTTTTTTTTCTTCCTTCCTCCTGTCTCCTCACACAGAATCATGCTTAAGCTGGACAAAAAAATCACTGAAAAGTCATCTTTATGGCTGGTAATTTAGAGTGCTTAGTACTGTTAAGTATAGTGATAAATCATTTCTGGAGCTATAAATATTTTAATGCATTTGTAAATACGTTGCACATTGTGTTGGTTTTGGTGCTTAATAAAATAGGGAAATTTAAATTTGTATAAAAATAACCATCTGTATTTCATTAATTAAAAATTTAGTGTAGCTTCTGTGAATTCATGTTTTATAATCACACTGTAGAACAGAAAAGAAGCAACATGGATGTGGCAGATCTACAAATCTTCATTCTATCAATGTGAGAAAGGAAGGCAGTTTTTCCAGTAAGGTAAGTGCCATCAGCTAACTGGTCTTTCAAGTGCTGAGGCCTTTGAAGGGGCTTTTATTTTCATTTAGCTTCATTTTTTGCTTTCTGTCACAGTAAAGATAAAGAAGGTGGCGTTCATGTTTTGCTTTAGGTGCCTCTGAGAACGTCTGCATATTGCAACCCCCAAAATCCTAACAGGACCCCCAAAATCCTAACATACAGAACATTTCTTACCTCATGATTTCCCTTCGTTCGAACACCCCAGTCCCTCAATGTCTGTATGACACCCTAGCCTCTTCTGAATTCAGAGGAAATTACAGCTGGGAACCAGTATGCTTGTTCGGTCTAGTTTCTTCTTTCAGTTGAAACTATAGAAGTGAACAGTGGCATTGTTCAAATATTCACACTTCAAATACTGTGTAGCTCCAGGTTCATTCTAAGACTGTATTTGGGAAACTCACTCCGAAGGTGAGGTATTCCTTCTCCTTTGAGGGATACCTATTCCCAGTTGGATGGGAACTTCATCTACTGTCCTTCAATGAGGTGGCAGTCATAAAGATGGAAAAACTCATACTGTTTGTGATCAAGACGGGCAAGGACTTTATTGCTGGTAATACGTAGGAACCAGCCACATGAAAAATATTTTGGTCTCAAAATATTTCCCATCTGCTAAATATCTAAAACATTTAAACAATACCTAATAGGTTTTTATTTTACTTGAAAACAAATACAGGATATGAATATGTCTCTAGTAATGTACAGAAAGCTAAATTTGCAGTCAGGAATTTGAGCAGATGTCCAAAACAACTGGCTTTAAAAAACTAAAGCACCCCCAATCACTTGCACCGAAAAAAGTTGTTTTGGTTTTTATCCCCCCCCTTAACCATCTGCTCATTAGATGTGTTACAAATGGAAGACTTGAAATAGAGCTGGTGTGGCTTGCAGCTTTTTGCAGATGCTGAGAGATGTAAGTAGGATTTAGTAGTACTTTTCAATAGAATCCCAGACTGGTTTGTGTTGGAAGGGACCTTCAAGCTCATCCAGTTCCAACCCCCTGCCGCAGGCAGGGACCCCTTCCACTGGAGCAGCTTGCTCCAAGCCCCTGTGTCCAGCCTGGCCTTGAACACTGCCAGGGATGGGCCAGCCACAGCTTCTCTGGGCACCCTGTGCCAGCGCTTCAGCACCCTCACAGGGAAGAATAATAATAAGTGGTATAGACAGGCCTATATCAGAGATAACATAACCATGTGAGAACTATTTACATTCCAGTAGTGCCTATACTGCACGCATAGCAAGTTTAATAGCCAGCAAGGAGGCCTCTCCCACATGTTGCAGGCATATTAAATACTGGAAACCATTGGAAGACTATTAGGAAATTTCTGTCATTCACTTCAATGCAAAACTCAGTCCTCTGCAAACTTCAGGTTTATATCCCACACTTAATTGTGATGTAGAATGATAGTCTGGCTTGGGATGCAAGGCAGCTTTAAACACTGAGTCCAAACATACACAACCAAAAGCAAATATGTAATATAGATGCTTTACAGGAGGCTTGGAAACATGCTAGTCTGCCTAAGATACAGAGGAAGAGTTTTCCTTTCGGAGCCTGACTTGGGAAGTGGCTGAGACCTCTGCATTCAGAATGCAGTTGCTGCACTGGTGGGAAGCATATGGGCCATGCATTCTGGTGCCTCACGTGTTGTGGCTAAATCCTTGTTAGGAGCATCTTCAAACTATAGCAAGTGACAGCTTTCAAGAATCTGCTGATAAACTTCAGACAGCTGTAGGTTAACTTGCAGTCTACTTTCCAGATATGCTTCAGACACCTTTTATGGTCAAATATTTCTTCAAGATGTTTTGAAATGTAAAACCCAAGGAAATCCATTTTCACCTCTAGGTTTTTGTTATCGTTATAACTGTGAGTGAACTGGGGGAACTGGCTGATGCGTTTCAAAGGATTAGTTGAGATATTTTCTTTAATTAGTTTGATTTGGTGTGATTGTAAACAGTTGGGAAATAAGAATCCTGTGAAGATTCCAGTTTTTATGTAACTACTAGTTGATGCTGAATAGCCATTAGTACTCGGAACACTGATGCTATTCTGAAAGATAAATATGCTAAATAACACTGACCTTGATCTTGAAATGAGCAAGGGTAATTGCTTATAGAGAAGATGATGAATTAGGCTTATCATCTATTGACTGGTACCTGCACTGTCCACAGCTGTGGCTAGAACAGAGAAGCATATGGAGAAGGAGAATGCCTCTTCAGGCATGCAGAGAAGTGCGGGTGGCCGCGGCTGTTAGATGGCGGCCTTGTTAGTGCCCTCTGTTCTGATGCAGCCATTCCAACAGGGTGATGGATCATGTTGGGCTATGTCTCAATCCAGGGTTGCTGCATTGCATTCTAATTAAACACATTAGTGCTCCATCTCCAAGATTACAGGATAACTTTTCTTTAAATGTTCTATAAAGACTCTGTCCCTGAAAACAAATGCAGAACTCAAATTCAGGACACAAATTCCACTCCTCTGACACAAAATACTTCTTTCCTTGAATTGCTGGTACAGGTGAGGAAGGAGCAGAAATATTCGGAATTCCCTGAATAAAACAAGCTAACCCTGTAAGAATAAGTCTAGGAGTTCAAGGCTGACCCTTCGGATCTCTTCCTTGTGTCAGTGTCTTTTAAATCTGGCATTTCTAAGGTCTTTTACTTTATCTGCAACTGGGATTCTCTTTGTACAGTGTGTTTGTTTCCCCACAAAGTGTCCATGTGTCTGTGGTGTCCATGTGTGCGCGGTGTCCATCTGCCTGTGGTGTCTGTGTGTGCCCTCAGTGTGTGCGAAAATGATACGAAGTAAACCAGAGGAAAGGTATGGGACAAAGAGCTATGAATTGCTGGCTTTAGAAGTCCTTCAAGTGATCTTAGTCTCACCTATAAAAAAGTACAAGCCTCCCAAAGAATACGTTGCACACAGTTAAACCACATTAAATCTAATTCTGTCATAGTATTCTAAGCATTTTTATGGTTACCTATTCAAAGTCAGAGACTGGAGGGCAGCTAGCTGGAGGAAGCAGGCAGTGAGGGTTCAAAATCTAGGTAGCTCAACCAGGGAATGAAAGAAAATGTCTCTTTAGATTACCCACATGTGATACATGGTGTAATGCTGAATCTCAGTGCTGTAATTAGCTTTTGGGTTGCATGTGTGGAAAATACAGTATTTTTTCCACACACAACTTAATTGCATGGTGGGATAAGCTAACACAGGATGGTGCAGAAGCCTGTGTAAGTATTTGGGTCCCACTATTGCTTAGATAAATTCATGGGTGTTGCAGAGCATGATGCATCATTGTCCAAATATCTCTTAGGAGTCTCGTAAATATGAGATTGCCTGGAGCTGGAGGAGTGTGTTGCAAAGGGTTGGTCTAACCCTGCAGCAGTTTGAGCTTAGGGCTTTCCACATCACAGATGAGTATGTAGGTCATGGGCCTTTTGTCCTGCCATATGTCTGCCTTTCTTTAAAAGGTTTTGAAAGAGTTAGTTATGGCTGAACACTAACATTTTCCAGAGAACAGAATTATTTTTCTTCTGATTTGCTCTACAAGGTAAAACCTGTTTTCTTAAGTGTGCTAGAGAGCTTCCTTGCTGGTGAGACAGTGATAAGTAATGTGTATCACACCGACTGAGCCATTGATTTCACCTCCAGAGAACAATGAGTCTGTGCTGCATCGCCTGCTATTATCCAGAGCAAGGAAAAACAGATATGTTTGGGGGAAAAATACAGATTTTCCAGTTTTCAGGTCATCAAAGAGTTAAAGCCCAATGTGAATAGAAGGAAAAAGGCATGTTCTCTTCTGGGAAGTCACAGCTTTGTGCACAGAGAAAATGTTTACAGGAGGGATAAAATATAAGCAATTTAGGAATGATTTGAAAACTGTTTTCAAGTAAATGGGAAGTAGAATGGGTGCGAGTAGGAGAGAACACAGCACAGCAGATGAAGCATTAAATAGCTTTTGCAAGGGGAAAACCTTTTGGGTTGGAAGTTAGCCCTCTTTTCCCCTGGGGATTCTGAGGCTCTGTTTTGGTGGTCTGTACGGTAGAGACGGAGCTTTGGCAAGCTGGAGAGCGCATGATGTCATTGGATGCATAACACATGCCCAGAGAGCTAGTAAATGCTGTTCACACTGCAGCGTGCTGCCAGATGTGTGCTGGAAACGCTCCACAGATGGAAAAATTAGCTTTGGAAGGATACTGAGAAATATAAGAATGTCCTGTGCTGAGCCTGGTCTCAGCCCGGTGTCTGCTGAGTACAGATACACTCTATGGGGTTCCTCACTCCTAAACCCCAGGTTTCTGTGCTTGGAGCAGTCTGTGTGGAAGGCCTGATTCAGCATTTTCCTGTTGTTCAGAGATGAGCTCTGAGAAGCTCCTGTTTTATCCAGAAAGCGTATCTAGAGCTTCTCAGTATGAATTATTTGCAGCAGATGAGAATCAAAAGAATCCATTCACTCTGGTTTCTGCTTTTCTTTTACTTCTTGTAATGAATGGTCACCCTATCATTACAGCAGAGGCCTCTGCTTCCAGGCACTGATCTCTTCAGTGATGCACAGCTCGCTCTGCAGATTAACGTGCTTCCAGGGAGTATTTGAATCTCTTACCCAACAGTGCTTCACATGCAATAAAACCAAAGGTGGGTTTATGTTTTTCTGTACTTCCAGGTTAAAATACAACTTCGTTCCAGATTTTGAGGTCAACTAAGATTTTGTGTGTGTGTGTGTGTGTGTGTTCAGTACAGTATATGTTACCTGCTCATTGGCACAGAGAGAGTTAGATTTAGCTTTGCTTCTCCTATTTGCACAGGCTCTGGGACATTAAAGGAGGAAGGGAGCTGCTTTAAGGCAGCAAGAGGAGAAGGCCTGCAGAAAGTCAGGAATTCCCTATCCAAATGGGACAGCATTTCAAGCTTGAGAGATATTTTCGGGTTTGTGTATTTGTGTTCTTTGTTATGTTTACTGATGATTTTTCCTGATAAAAGGATTTATTGCTATCTAATGGTGTTGTAATCTTGCTGGTCTGTATACAGGACTATGGAAAAGTCTTCTTTAATAGCTACCCAGGTAAACTGCTGCTCTGGAATCTGTGCTGTTTTTGAAAGGTCTGGTCAAGATGTCCCCTGCTGCTCAGAGAAACAAGAAGTCTGTGACTTGCTGGGAGATTCATACTCATAGAGTAGAACTTGCTCTTCTGCTGAGTTTTGAGACTGTGCATCCCAAAAGGGATCCGCTTCCTTCTGCTGGGGATGCTGAAGTGTTTCTGCCATGCCTGTAATAACCAGCAGCATACAGTGTCAGCAGCATGCCTTGGTGCTTCTCAGGCTTCGTAGCAGAGAAGGCAAGTCATGTTCAGTGTCGTTTTAATAAGGAAGAACATAGCCCTGTAAATATCACTGTGTGTGGATGGACATGATAAATGCTCCCAAACTTCAGTCTCCAAGGCACAAACTTCTAACAAGTGGCATTAGAAAGGAGTTTTCTTCCTGGTAAAATCTGAGCTGGAGAGAAAGAAAGGTAAAATGAGTACAGGCGACTTGTCTGCTGTGGGATCACCCCTTGTAATACATCTTCAATAAGAGGATAATTGCAAAAATAGATTATAGAATAAACTTCTGTTTACATAATCTCTTAACTGGATGGTTTGGTTTTTTTGTTTTGTTTTCTTTAAAAAGTATTTAAAATTAATCTTTCATCATCAGGAACCACTTTTATGTAGATGCAGATTGAATATTTTCTTATTTTTGGTTCTTGCAAGTAGCCATCTTTCCTGTCAGACTTGGATGGAAACTGCTGCATGGTTGGTTCTTTCTGTTTCTCCCTGTAGTAGAAAAACTTTAGTACCTCACTGAGCCTTATGCTCTTTCGGCGTTGGATGCTTGATCATACAAAGTTAAATGAAGCAGCTATGATCTTCTGTATTTTTAGGCTGGATCCAGCAGCTGTCCTAGTTGTTCTTAAATGCACTCACAACTTTATGCTTTATGCTGAAAAATGTCATTGCAAGTGAGGTTCTGAGTAAGTGTTTTGTGATGTAGCAGCATGCTGTCCTTCCATGGCGGAGCAAAGCCAGCTGAGACTTGGTCACTGGCAGGTTCCTAAATTCTTATTTTGACGAGCTGTGCTAAACTCAGTGTTTGTGGCAGTGAAGCTAAATAAAGCGTTTCTGATGCAGTTTTATCATGGTGCTGAAGTATATTAGACTATGTTTGCATCTGCTCATCGGGTAGATACACCCACTCTTGGAAGAACAGGGTGTGAGAGTTGGGAGTTTGCTGTACCCCACTGGGTTGGGCATGGACATGCTACGGACAGATCTGGGCTGACAGCCGTGTCAGTAATGAGGACAGTGTCAGGTAAACATCTGGATATGCTGTTGCAGCAGCGAGTTGGGACTGGGCGATTGCTTCTAGGTCTCTTTCAACTGGAGCTATTCTGTTCTAAGAATCTTAGATGTAACTCCTCAGTGAGACCAAATAGTTCCTGCTGCAATGATTTCAGGGATGCTGTACAGTTTTACAGCACCTCAAGGTTGTTTCCTGCTTTTAGAGTGGTTATCTCTGACATGGCAATGACAAGTTACTCTTCACATTAACTGTAGCCTAAAGAAAGAACTGCTCTTTGAACATTTTGCTGAAGATTTTTCTGATTTTTTTTTTTTTTTTTTGAGACCTCATTGGCTGTGTATCTGTGGACGATTTATAATTGTACAGGAGTTCAGTTTATTCCTTGCTTTCATCTTGTAATGCTGTAACAGTGGAAAGTGCTCCTGTAAGGCTTCAGCACGCTGTGGGTTGGGGAAAAGGAGACTGCATATGGATGAATTGTGTCACATCTCTTATTCATGCAGTCCCAGCTGAATATGTGAACAGAC
Organism: Pezoporus occidentalis; assembly: GCF_034315485.1. Lineage (NCBI taxonomy): Eukaryota > Metazoa > Chordata > Aves > Psittaciformes > Psittacidae > Pezoporus > Pezoporus occidentalis. The sequence continues at coordinate 2,370,621 of NW_026912801.1, read as the reverse complement.
ACAAGTGAAATTCCTGTTCCACATTTTACAAGAAAGTTCAGCAGTAGAACTGTCTATCATTGTAAATCAGTAAGAGAAGACTCCTTAGAGAACTCTAAGTGCCATTTCTGATGGCTACAGGATCATTGTGGAGTATCTCGTGGCTCAGGAGTAGGGTAGCTGATGTGACGTACCTACATTTGCACTGTGTGGAAGAGAAATTCTGAATAGACAAACCAGATCTTTTACAATACAATAGTTTTATTGTGTAGCCCTTTCAGAGGAAACTAAACCAGAATTTTAAATTAAACCTTGCATTTCCTTACTTTTAGAAAGTACATTCTGTGCCCTGAAAAGCAGGACAAATTTCATTCGCAGAGTATGTCACAAAGCTCAGTAACTGCCTCCCCCCTTTTGTCTCCCAAAGAAACCTGTGAGCTCCAGCAAAGGTATTTGTTAAAGCAGTGTCTGTTTTTTTCTGTTTTGTTAAGCCTGCAGAGTTCTGATGGACTGTCCCAAAGGAGACCCTCCACCACTTGGCACCACACAGCTTCTTGGGGCTCTTGGCAAATGCGTCAGTTCATCCCACTATGCAGCTCGTTGCATTTCTTGCATGAAGTTAATGAACACATTTTGTCTTTCTCCCTCACCTCTCTTCCTTGACGAGTCTCTTTAAATTCTCCCTTGCTTGTCTTTCCTGGCTTTTCACGCTTCATAAACTTCTTTAAAGCTGCTCCTGTTCTGAGACACTGATAACTGAGCATGATATTTTCTGTTTTGTAGTGTTGCTTCTCTTTGCATAACTGCCTGGGTCTTCCTTAGCAACATGCCAGGATTCAGTATTTGGGAAGATATGCTGGCAGATGGGCACGTTTAATGTATTTTACTTTCAGTTTCTTCATGTTATTTTCCAGAGTGTCTGGAGTCACCTCTTTGAGAGCCCTGTCTCATGTGAGAGTGCGATTCCAAACTGTAGATGAAAGCTGCCACATTTAGAATGCTACCAGGACTTCAGAGGTTGTTCTGATGCTTCTAGTATATTGATGGATCTGTTTCCACAGGGCTCATGTTTCTTTAAAGGTACCTCAGCTGCCTACCTTCCTGCTTGGTGCTGTTTCATAGTCAGACACAGAATTCCTTCATTTCAACACAAACCAATCTTTTAAATCATTGCCTCTTCCAGCAAATGATTGTCTCAGCCCTTTAGTCCCAGCAGCATCATACTGGGAACAGTGAGGTTGTTTTCTTACTACTCTCTGCATCCAGAAAATTTAAATTGCAACTGGATTCCTTGGGAGGAATTTGCACGGATATGTTCAATGTGTAGTATGAGGAGCAGTCAAACGGGGTTCATCTGGATCTTGAGGAATAAAAGCAGTATTTTGATGTTTATGAATTTGCAGGAACCTGATAACATTTTAAGTGTATCTAGAAAAAGGTTTAATTTATATAGCCTTCTCCACTAAATTAGTGTGAGTCTCCCATTTTGGGATAGTAAGAGCTTCTTCAAGCCTACTGTGCTTGCTGGAGAATCCGTTCTGGCTTCTGAGTAATAATTAGAGTAGTGTGGGATAACAACTACAGATACATAGATGTACGCACACCAGAGGCGGGGAAGCAGTGCTTCACCCTGGAAAGCAACCCATGTTTTTAATTTGATGGTGGCCTCCTGATGTTTTCTAGCACTTCAGAAACTGCCTTGCAGATTTTTTTTTAAGTGCTTTTATCACTTGCTAGTTTTGGTACTATATAAATACCTGCAGGGAGGGTGCAAAGAGTATGGAGCCAGGCTCTTCGCAGCGGTGCCCAGTGCAGGACCAGAGGCCGTAAGCACCCACTGGCACCTCTGAACATCAAGAAACACTTTTTTGCTGTGAGTGTGACTGAGCACCTGCACAGGTTGCCCAGGGACATGGTCCTGGAAGCCAGCTGAGTGTGGCCCTGGTGGAGCAGGTGATCTCCAGAGGTCCCTTTCCACCTCAGTCCTCCTGGGATTCTGTGGTTTGTTGCCTACAGACAAGCTGCAGCCTCCAAGGTTCCCACAAGATGATCCAAGCACTAAAGGGAAGTATGTTTTTCTGGTTTAGCTGTGTCTGTTTTCATTCTTAAATTTGTGTTTTTCAGTACAGGGTAATGGTTTGAGCTGCTGGTGGTTGGGAGGCAGGTCCTGCAGACAGGCTGGAGTTGCTTGGCAACGGGCAGGAGCAGGGAGGGAGGTGAATGTATGAACAACAGCGTCCTCTCCGAAATCACTGGCATGTGAAATGGGAGAGTTTCCTCAAAGACCTGCAGTATCTGGGAACGATTCTTGGGAATGTGAGGAAATATTGTGAATATCGGGGCATGGAATGAAACTGTGGTTGCCTTTGAATTCTGATACTTACAGTGAAAATATTTATTTCTAATTCCCCCATTCATGAGGTTCCCTTCCCCTCTCTGACTGACAGTGCTTGCTGTGTATTCCCTGGTCTAATCGTTGCTCATGGCTCCACAGTGTTGCTCTTTGGAGTCCACCAGTGCTGCTGCTCAATGGGAGAGCCATGGAGCTCAGGGACAAGAGCAGATACCACATGCAGGAGCACATGCAGACCCCCGATCACTCCCTGTGCACTTCCTCTTTTTTTCTTCTCGGACATTCTGCTCCCTTTGCCATGTGTGCTCTTTCTCTCCCTCTCCTTACTCCTCCTCCTCATCATTTCCAGCATGCCCAGATAATTACACTTCCCTTAACATCTCTTCTTAGGTCTCTGTGCTGTATTGTGGATTCTTTGGGAAAATGCTATTCTTGAAGACTTGGCTGGGGCCTGTGGCACAGTGAGTTCCATGTTAATGAACAATAAATGACATACCCTGAAAACAAGATGCTCTGAGGTAGGAGGAGGTTTCCCCCCTCAACCTCAAGCTATATTCCTTTAGGACCTGCAGAGGAGGTGACCACCTGTCCCTCAGAGGCTGGTCCCTCTACATGCGTGTCCTGGGTTCAGCAGTAGCAGTCATTTTTTCCCTTCTTGGTAGCTGGTGCAGTGCAGTGTTTTGACTTTCAGCTCGGGAACAGAGCTGATAACAAGCGATGTTTTGGTTTGGCCAAGGACTTTGTGAGCCTCATGCTCTGCCAGGGAGGAGGGGAGCCAGGAGGAAGCAGAGACAGGACACCTGACCCAAACTGACCACAGAGGTATTCCATACCACAGCACGTCATGCCCAGGATGTAACTGGGAGTTAGCCGGAAGGGCTGAGAGACTGAGGGTTGGAGGAGGTATCGGTCGGTGCTTGGTCGGGCTGAGGGGGCAAGTTATCGGTCGGCTGGTGCTGAGGTGTTGTATTCTCTTCCCTTGTTATTTCCTTTATCATTGTTATCATTGGTGGTAGCAGTAGTGATCTGTGTTATACCTTAGTTACTAAACTGTTCTTAACTCAACCCGTGGGAGTTGCATTCTTTTCGATTCTCCTCTCTGTCCCTCCGGGAGCAGGGGGAAGGCAAGAAAGTGGGGGAAGTGAGCGAACGAGTTACCTGACTGGGTTTAAACCACGACAATGCGGCTCTGCTGTCACCGGCCTTGCAAGGAGCAGACCAGTTCCCTGCTTGTCCTGGTGTCACCTGGGTACTACATCATTACACGCGACTTATGTGGCTCTGAATTTCTTGAGACAGCAGATGGTGATGGATGCCACTGGGAGAAAACCCTTCTCCAGGAGAGGACAGGCAGCAAATGTGATTCTTTTTGGTAGATCTTTGCCTCCCAAGTATTGCTTTGACCCACATCTTGACTGAATTACACTTGTTTCCATAGCAGCAGTAATTGTGCTTCCTATGGAAAAAGGGAGGGGGAAGTCATAATGAGAAGCAGCTCCCAAACATGATGTTTTCTGCTTGGAGTCATGTAATGAAGGAGCTGAAGCCTCTTAAGCCAATAACGTGGTGCAAAAGCAAACACCTTCTTTGGTAAGATAGAGTTAAAATTTAGGATGTATTTCCTATCCAGTGAACTAACTGTTGCAAAAGGAAACACCTTCTTTGGTAAGATAGAGTTAAAATTCAGGATGTATTTCCTATCCAGTGAACTACAGAAATACACGTTTTGCCCTGAGACTATCGCATAAATATTTCACAGGCACAACATTACATTTAAATAATGGTTCTCTCGATGAATACAGTCACTAACCAGAAAACTTCTATTTGTGACTGAAACATTCATCCTTAGGCTTGATCTGGAAGTTCCCCATCTCTGTCTTACAGGGTGCTATGTAATTAGCTTTTCCCTTGCAAATAGAGAAGGATTTGTCCCTCATATTAATTTCTGAGTATTTTAGAATCTTGACTTGGGTGCTTGCCCTTGGCGAATCAGAGTGCCATCTCCATGTCAGTTCAGCTGCTGGCTTCTCTATTTTGCCACTGTTTGTCCCTGCTGCAGATGAGTTTGGTTATTCTATTAACATTAAACTCGCCCTTGTGTGGGCAGAATTCCTTCTAGTTCCTTGTGTGGACCTGGGCAGTACTTACATGTCCTATATGCATCTTCCTTGTTAAAGTGTTGGACATTGAGTGTAGTGGGCTTGATGGGGATGGAGTTGATGTTCTTTGCAGCAGACTGTACAATGCCTTGTTTTAGATTTGTGACCAAAACAGTGTTGGTAATGCATAAATGTTGTAGCTCTTGCAGAGCTGGGCCTGCAAGGCATCAAGGCCTTCACTGTTTCTCACTCTATGACAGTACTTGTTTTCTTGCACATTTTTTGTATTTTATGTCACAATTATGGTCCAAGAGAGACTTTCCTGCTATGCTGTGGAAGGGAAGATGGTGAAATGGGCCAGTATGCCATTCCCTGTCCCACCTCCCCCCTCCCCTTTTTTTTTTCTTTTCTTCTACAAGGCGAGAAGTGGGGCTCTCTTTTGGAATACCAAAGAGTGGCATAGGGAATGATGCAGCTTTCACCAGTTACTTCCCAAAGGGTGTGAAATGGGTGAAGTTTTATCGCAAGAGTTGGTCCATGAATCAAAAAAGGACTGCCTAATTTTAGGGCAAAAACCCCAAATAAGGTAGAAAATATGGACATGCATTTGCAAGGCCTCCAAAGATGAGTGGGTTTTGGTGGGTTTATTTTCCATGCACATTCCTAGTTTACCCATCTCTTTATTGTAGACAAACCTTTGGTGGGGAAACCTGCTGCCTCCTGTGTTTCTGCTTGTCAGTGACCGGTGTTACAGACGCATAGAATCAGAGAATGGTTTGGGGTGGAAGGGACCTCTGGAGGTCATCTAGTTCCAGCCCCCTGGTATTAGACAAATACCACTGCAAGCTGGATTTGCTTTCTGGAGAAAATATTTACAAGTGAGTGCCTGAAAGCCAGGGAATCACAGGAGCGAAACACACAGCAGTTCTCTGTGTTCTGTGTGACCACAAGCAAGAGGTACCTGTGCAAAAGTCCATTGCCTAAGCCTAGCTCAGGTGTCAGTACTTGAGAGGGAACTCCACTGGAACAAGATCAGCCCTAATCTTGTATCAACCTATTTGATCATTTCTTGGTACCACAGAATAATCTGTAATTAGTGACAGGCACCTACAGCCCTCAGCTCATTTGGCCTGTGTGATGCCTCCCTCCCTTGCCCCTCCTTCTTCATGAGTCCAGTTGCCAGGAATAAATGCTTTAAGCTCTTTTATCTTCAGTTCATTTCATTTCTGCATCTCCTCGACCTAAATTGTGCTACAACTCTCTAATTAGTCTTAGCAACCAGTTTTTCTTAGCTGCTTCTCCTGTCAGAAGTGGTATTTTCCAGTAAGTATATCCTCATTTTTGAAAGCCCCCTCCTTGGTTTTTCAGCCTGCATTATATCCCTTTGAAAAGGGCTTTTTCTGCTTGACTAAACAAAGTATTTTCTGAAGTGAGTCTCAGTCTTTTCAAAAGAGTCAGCTGCTGAGATGTGAACCCCAGATAACCTAATCATGAAAATACATGCTATTGCTACACAGCATAGAACACTCAATCTTTACTATGACAGAACAGGGTGAAATGCTGTAGTAGCAAAATGCAACAGGAACACAAGGTTGGATGGACCAGAAGACCATCAGAGCGTGCAAAAAACTTCACAGGACCTTGAATTGCTTTCCTGGCCTACTGTATTCTTGCCCTTCACTGTGCCTTCTTCCTGGTATATGTACTGTGACAATGCTGCATTACCCCAGCCCCTTTAGTTGAACTTTGTACTTCTCTCTTCCAATATGAGAAATGAGCAGTAGGTTGTGTGCCCAAAGTGCCCTTAGTGTGGAAGCTGGAAGTAAATTCTGATTGTAAATTGCAGAGAACTTGCTGTAAGCTAACATGGAGAGATAAGTTAGCATTGCTGGTTTCTGGTGATCTAGAGCAGTGATTAGAACTGCATCACCCCAGCTACTGCACTTCAAGGGGGTTCCCTTCTCCCAGATTTAGGAGAACCTGCTGAAACACTTTCTCCCTTTCATAGTGCACACTTGCTTGGGGCTGCAGTAGCTCAGATGGAACGTGCTGGACCTGATCTTAACCCATTGCAAGGTGCCGTGTTTGTGTTCAGTGTGCTAGTTTGAGGCAGACAAAGCAATAGACACAGAATCATTGTAATGAATTGAAAGCTGCTTTAATAAATTCAGAAATAAAAGGATTTGATTTTATTATGCTTCATGAATTTGCCAAGGGACTGGGCTATTAAGAGCGTGATCTACATCCTCCTTGCTGTGTTGGTGTGTTGGTAACCGTTAAAATGCTGGCATCTTCCAGACTACCAGTCCATTGAGTTCACAGGACCGTGTACATCATAAAATCAAGGTGTAACTCCAAATCTTTATGTGCCTGCTGAATACTGCCCAATTTAGATCCTTGCTAAGCTGTAGAATGACCCAATAAACTGAATTCTCATACACTTTGCATAGCTTGATGAGCAGACTGCAGGTTAGGCTATCTCCAGCAGGACCTTTTTCTACTTGCAGTATGTGTGATTGCTTCTAGTTGATGCACTTTGGTTGAGTAGAGGTATTTCAAGGTATAGTAAAGGTATTAGAACTTACATGTTACTGAAAATCAAGGGTTATGTAAGAAAGGACATAGTACATTAAATAGTTCTGGGTTCTCACCAAGGGTTAATTTGAAAATAACACTTTAAAAGATCTTTTTTTCATAGAGTAGCAAGAATGAGATCTAATATCAGATAGGTGTTAATAACACACAGCTTTCTTCTAGGCTAGTCAACACCTTGAGGAGAAAAGAAGCAGGTATTTGGCACAGTATGTTGGACAGATCCACAGTCTGAGATTTAAAAATAGCAGTAAATCAGGGAAAGGAGAAAAAAAAAGGTATTGGTGTAGCCAGCCACTTTGCTCACCATTATTCACTCATAAATATTGGAATAAAATATGTTTATTCCTTATTGATGTATGTTTGAAGAGAAAACTCTGTTCCCTGGGAGCTCCTGTCCCAGTGCCCAGAAGTCTGACCATTCAAAATGGGTTCATGGTGCTGCTTCTTACAGAGGAGAGTTGTCAGTAACCTGTGATGGGGGCTGTGAACAGGCATGATCCTGCACTTGGCTCGTGCACATGGATGGCACACGGCTCCCCAGACACAGCAGTGTTGTGAGCCAGGGCTGCTGGGCAGCACAGCTGACTGTTTCTTGTCAGCCATTTCACCCTTAATGAACAGAGAGGCATTTAGCTTCCATGGTCCAACATTATCTTCTACGTTGTGCTTGTGTTATTCACAACTTGTCCACGATTCAGACCGGACTTTACGGAAGCTGTAGCACTTGAGTTTCTTGGCATTGCTGATTACTTGAGAAAATTAATTGGTTAACTTTGAAATGGACACGAGGATCCTGTTCTCATGATGGAAGAGATGGAAGCTGCCAGTGTTACGAGGATGGTTTCAGCATTTTCTGGCAATTGAATCACTACATCCTGAGTGGCTTCCAACCTGGGAGGAGAAACTCTTAAAAACAAAACCAAAATTCACACTGCATTTTCTTTAATCTTAAAGAAGTCAAATAACTCTGACTTTGAAAGAGGGAAGAATGTTTGCCATTTCCTTCAGATACAGGCATTTATACTGCCTGCATTCTGGCTATTTTCAGTGGCTTTGGAAATAGTGCCAATGTTATTTCTTTTTTCAACAGCAGAAAAAAAAAGCAGTTTAAATCCAGCAGAAATGCCAGTCACTGGAGTAAGCATTAGGCTCTGAGTGAAGCAGCCTGCTCCCTGTGTGACAGGTGTATAAGCACAGCTCCTGCTTTGCTTCCTGTTAATTAATCTTTACTCAGGAAGAATTTCAAAAACCTCCTGTTGATCTTGTCAAAACAACACATTTTGCAATCTGTCTGTGAATTAAATTAAGCTGCTTTCTGACAGCATCATGGTAAATGGCATTGTCTGACTCGAAGCATTTATTTTCTTTATGGAGTACCCGCTCTGCCAGTATGGAACTCTTGAGGATTGTCAGTGCCAGTGTTTGAACTGATGGAAATCGAGTTCCAGGGCATACCGGCTGTGCTGTGAGTGCAGTAGGAGGGCACAGCTCCCTGATATGCCAGCTCTGACCAGTAACACCTTTGGGTTTCTTCTACTGTAACAATCCAAACACTTTTGCCATAGGGAGAGAATGTTGTCATTTCCCTCAGTGCACATGAGGCGATCCAGGATGGGTGGAAAAAGGAGATGCGCTGAGCAGGAAATTATACGGGAAAATCCAGCTTTATCCCAGTTTGTTCATCCCTTTCCCTGGACGTGAGCTGGAAGAACAGAACAGGCTCTTCTCCCCAGAATACCCTCTGCTGTCTGCTCTGTGGATGTCCTTCACCCTGTGCTGCCAGTGCCGCACACAGGGTGACTTTGGTCTTGTCACAGTCAGTTCAGCTTTGACACGTGGTGGGATTTGTGGCTTTCCTGCTCATGGCCTCAGCCCTGCAGGTATCGCCCCCAAATACTTCCCTGAACCCAGACAGTTTCCTCTGGTGAGCCCTGGGCGCTGCACCACAGAGGACCGCGGGTAGCCGCGTTCCGGGCTGCTTTGAGTGAGAGGCGTGGGTTACCGGGAGTCTGTGGGGGTTACCGAGTGTCTGCAGAGGTTACCGGGTGTCTGCGGGGGTTACCGAGTGTCTGCAGAGGTTACCGGGTGTCTGCAGGGGTTACCGGGTGTGTGCGGGGGTTACCGGGTGTCTGCAGAGGTTACCGGGTGTGTGCGGGGGTTACCGGGTGTCTGCAGAGGTTACCGGGTGTCTGCAGGGGTTACCGGGTGTGTGCGGGGGTTACCGGGTGTCTGCAGGGGTTACCGGGTGTCTGCGGGGGTTACCGAGTGTCTGCAGGGGTTACCGTGTGTGTGCGGGGGTTACCGGGTGTGTGCGGGGGTTACCGGGTGTCTGCGGGGGTTACCGAGTGTCTGCGGGGGTTACCGGGTGTGTGCGGGGGTTGCCGGGTGTGTGCGGGGGTTACCGGGTGAGAGCGGTAGATCCCGGGTGTGTGCGGGAGTTACCGGGTGTCTGCGGGGGTTACCGGGTGTCTGCGGGGGTTACCGGGTGTGTGCGGGGGTTACCGGGTGTCTGCGGGGGTTACCGGGTGTGTGCGGGGGTTGCCGGGTGTGTGCGGGGGTTACCGGGTGTGTGCGGGGGTTACCGGGTGTCTGCGGGGGTTGCCGGGTGTCTGCGGGGGTTACCGGGTGTGTGCGGGGGTTGCCGGGTGTGTGCGGGGGTTGCCGGGTGTGTGCGGGGGTTGCCGGGTGTGTGCGGGGGTTACCGGGTGTGTGCGGGGGTTGCCGGGTGTGTGCGGGGGTTACCGGGTGTCTGCAGGGGTTACCGGGTGTCTGCGGGGGTTACCGGGTGTCTGCAGAGGTTACCGGGTGTCTGCGGGGGTTACCGAGTGTCTGCAGGGGTTACCGTGTGTGTGCGGGGGTTACCGGGTGTCTGCGGGGGTTACCGGGTGTCTGCGGGGGTTACCGAGTGTCTGCGGGGGTTACCGGGTGTCTGCGGGGGTTACCGGGTGTCTGCGGGGGTTGCCGGGTGTCTGCGGGGGTTACCGGGTGTGTGCGGGGGTTGCCGGGTGTGTGCGGGGGTTGCCATCGGTCAGTGCCGCTGGGGAGCCCCCGGGCCGCGTTGTCCGCAGTTTCTGCTGCGGCACCGAGCCCGCGCTTGCGCTGCCCGGAACGCGGCGCCGGACGCTGCCGCTGCCCCCGGCGCTGCGGGGATCGCGCGGGGAGAGCCGCTGGTTCCGGAGCCGCGGGGCGGGGCGGGGCCCGCGGGGGGGCGGGGCCTTGCCGGCGCTCGCGCCCCTCTCTGCCTCGGTGCGGCGGCGCGGGGCGGGGCCCGTGCGTGGGCGCGGGGCGGCCGCGCAGGATGCGCGCGGGGGCTCCCCGCGGGCCGCTGCCGTGAGGCGCTGCGGGCGGAGCCGCGCCGGGGCTGTGGCCGCCGCCGCCTGACAGAGCCCGGCTCCGATGGCCCGAGCGGCGCGGCCGGCTCCTCTCCCGCGGGCGCGGCGGAGCGCGGCGCGGGCCTGGCGGCGGGGCCGGGCAGCATGACCGCGGGCTGCGGCCCCGCTGCGCTCGCCGCCGGCTCCCAGGCGCGACCTTGATGCTCCGCGTCCCCGCTCTACAAATATGATGAAATGGCAGCCCCGGAAGAAGGTGAGTGGCGCGCAGGGGCCGGCGCCGCCGCCGGTCTCCCGGAACGTGCTGCCCCACCGATGCGGGCGGAGCGGCGGGGCTGGTCCCGGTCCCGTCCCGCGGCCGCGTTCCGCCGTGTCTCCCCTGTCCCCCCTTGCCGGTGCAGCCCCGGCAGTCGCAGGAGCCTTCACGAACTTTTCTCGCTGCGGCCGGTGCCGCGCCCGCCCCGCCGGGATGCCGAGGAGCAGCGGCAGCGGGGCCGGGCCGGTTCCGCCGATGGGCATGGGCCTGGGCCGGGCAGCGCCGTCCCCCCGAGGACCGCCCGCCCGGCTCTCGGGCCGCTTCCTAATATGGCTGCTCGGCCGGAGCGCGGCCGGGCCGCGGGGCCCGGCGGACCTGGGGCCGCCCCGCCCGAGCCCGGTGGGTCTCTCGGCCCGTCTGGGTGCTCCCGCTCCAGCGCGCTTGGCAGCGCTTTTTATTGACATTCTTTGGGGGGGAAATCCAGCAACCGGAGCGCGCTGCTCCCCCAGCAGTGACCCCCTGCTCCTGGCAGCTGCGGGCCATTACACTCCTTATTTTCCTTTTGCTTTTGGAAAAACCTGCTCGAACCAGCAGGGCTCCGGCTCTCTTTGTAGCGTGATGTGCGATACTGTGTTTTACATCAGGGGAGAAATAGGAATCATATGTGAAACGCATGAGAGCCTCTCTCGCTTGGAGTGCTGGACGTGGAAGTGAACGGTGCTTCAGAAGGTCCTGATGGGGTGTGCACTGCTGCTGCCTGCCCAGGGAACCCGCCAGGCTTTGTGTCATATCCTCTCCTTCCAGCTGTTCCGAAGCTGTACCTTGAATTCCATCAAGCAGGCAATGCCTTCTAGTGAGAATTCTCATTTCAAATTGTTGTGTCTTCAGCAAGATAAAACTGGTGATGGGCAGGCTCGATGGGAGTGCCCATGTGCTCTTCAGGCCCCTCTGTGCCTCCTTTCAGGCTGGTTTTGAGATGTCTATAGCTATAGATTTTTAAGTGTCTGTTTTTACTGTTTTCAACTGAATGTGCAGTCACTCATGTGGTTATGGCTGTGAAAACCCCTCCAGGCCATGGTTACAGCTGTATCGACTGAACCACTGAAATATTATTCTTGGCTGCTGGCTGGACTCCTCAGCTCTGGAAGATTCTGTTTCAAGTGTCAGGATTCACTCTGCAGTATTGGCTCACCCATGTATACTTAAATCACCATGTCAGATGCTTGTTTTTTTTTTGTCTGCATTATCATCTCTATCCAAACTGAGTTGATTTTGGGCAACCAAGTTTGGTTGTGTGGAGAGCGCAGGAGATGGCTGAACTTTTCTGAACTGTTGAGGTTTTTTTTTACTAGTGTGAGTAAAACATAATTCCTGCTCCTGCTATGGTGGGATGGAAGCTATGTTCATGCTGGAATAGGTCGTGTTCTGGAGTGTTCTACCAGTAAAACCCAGAAGCGGTTGTTCTGCTGCTGCTGCCAGCACTCAGGTGAGCGGAGCCGGGGTTCCCGCGGGCCTGGCCTCTGCTGGGCTGCGTGAGAACATGCTCAGCCCGTGGGAGAAGGTGCTGCTGCTCTGGCCCTTGGTAGGATACAGACCGAGCAGGGCAGTGTAGTAGGGAGCGTTCCTGTAGCCCTTGGACTTTTGGCACTGTTGGTTGTTTCTGGCTGAGTTTGGAGAAGTGATTTGTCTGCCTCTGCCGTGTGAAACACCCCCTACGAGAGCTGTCGCGCAGCAGTGAACGTGCGTATGCTGTGCTGAACGAGAGCTCTCCTTGGATTTATTGTATTTGTACTCCTGATCATTTGCTTTATCCATTCTTTTTAATTGTTATTAAATGGTTAAAGTGTTTTGTTTATTGAGGGTTTTTTTTTCTTTTACAGCTGTTAAATTGTGCAGCACAGGATCGCATGCAGTTTGTGAGGCTGTTTGTAAACCTCGAGTAGGTTCCTTTGTTTGGTGGTGCTAAGGTACCACTGTCACCTGTAGCGTGTAAGGCGTTCTCTTGCCTTCAGCAATGAAAAAAGTGTTTGCATGTGACAGAAATATTTATTTTCTGTTGCCTTTGTGTGCCACAAGCACCATATTTTACAAAGACTCTTTTCCTTTGGACTTCCCTGACTTGCCTCTGGCTCTGTTTCCTGTCAGGTTCCCACTCTCCTGTGTCTGGCAGGTGCCTAGTTCAGAGCATGGTTCATGTTTGTGGCCACTCTCATGGGATGTGTTTCTGTGGCAAATCAATGGTCAGTGGCACCTGAAGCCACTGGAACAGGCGGGTGAATGGATGGACAGACGAATGGATGGGCTGCCAGTACCGTGCGGAAGCTTCTTCCCTTGAGAATCCAGGCTAAAATTCCAGCATAAGATGCCCAAGGCATTAGGGTGAGCACAACGGCACTGACAGACTCTCAGGAGGCTGGTAATTAAATTATACATGATCTAGATACAGAAATGGCTGATGCACTGTATTGATTACATTCTTTGAAAAGCATCAAATCAGCTGTGTTGCAGTGCCGAGTGGCTCAGGCTGCAGGAATTACAGCTCGCTTTCCAGCGTCCCCTATCGCAGCCTCTTTAAAGCTTCCTTTGGCTTCAGGGTATGGTTTGGTGGAAGGCTGAGTGTGCCCTGTGCCCAATCCTAGGGGTGCTCACTGTCCTTCCTGGCTGTTCTGTGGTGCTTCTTTCTGGATGCCTTCCCTCAGCTGATAGAAAAAGAGGATGGCTTTGGGGATGATGTGCTCTTGTTTGCCAACACAGATTCTTCTGTCTGTGAATAGTGATAAAAGAGTCACTATATTTGTGCTCGCATGGTGGGTGCTGGAGCTCAGAGCACTCCCTTCAAAGCTATCATAGCCAGCAAGTTGTTATGCAGAAGCAGTGTTCTGTATCTTGTGTGCTTAAGGAGCCCGAGAACAGAAGCTGTTTTACATATTGACAAAAACTATGTCTAGGAGTCACTTGCTACTCAGTTATGATGACAAAATGCTGGACAAAACCTGAAACCACTGACTGTCAGGTGCAGATTTAATGGAGAATCCAATCAATCATTAGTGACAACACAGGGCTGAGCTGCTATATCACTTTGTTACCAACTAGCAAAAGTTATGTGTATTTACCAAGTGTGTTTCAGGAAGAGGATTCATTCATAGGTAGTAACTCCTCTGTAATCAGATGGCTTTTTCAGTTTCCCGCAGTACCAAGAAAACATGCTTTTAGTAAATTCTTGTGAATTTCACTGTATTTCTGTCATAACTTATACTCTTTTAGATTTGTATTGGTTTAGTGAGTGAATTTTAGCGAGCCCTGCACTAGCTCTGGTCATGGGCTTAGAGCGGGCTTCCTTTTGCTGTGCTGCTGGAAGCAGCAGCATAGGATTAGGAGTAAAGAATGAACAGGGATATATGGCAGCAGAGATGTGCAGAGGCTGCAGTGGTCCAGCAGACTCTGCTTCCACAGTTGGTGACAACATATGTGGGATTGTACATACTTCCTTGTGAAAAATAGCAAATAACTGACATTACAGTTTCCTGATGTACATTTTCCTTGTGCACAAGAACAACAAATGCAAAGCTTAGTCTCTTGTAACCTCTGATACTGCATTTGAGTTTATGCAGTTTCTACAAATACTGCAGCAGCTGTGGCCATACTTGTCCTCATTGCCCGAAGGAATGCGCATGGAGAGGGTGTCTTCTAGCCTTTGATTTTACTCAGCAGAGAAGAGCTGTGTTGTCCAATGCAGTATTATAATGTTCCTTTGGCTTAAACTGCAGATGTGGTTTATTCCTCCTCTTCTCTGTATGCAGTTTTGGATGCCTGTATCTTTTAGGCTTTCATAACAACCCAGTGATAGGGTCATCAGATAGGGATTGGTGATCCTTGTTGTTAATATCAAAGATAGATGCATGTTCCAGCAGAGCAGAGCTCTGGGTTAATCCATGTGATGGCAACATACAATTCACCAAGAAACAATTCCTCTTATATTTCCTAACTACAGCAGCTGATAGGAATACTCTTTGTAGTAGGTGCTGTACTGGAGAACTGCAGAGTAAAAGATAATTACTTGTAATTATGGAAATTTCTGCAAGGGAAATTGTCTTAATTTGTTCCCGTTAAGAAATGGAATTGCTCTAGTTGCCGCATTTGAATCCTTTTAGATGATTAATGCAGTCTTCTTTCATTACTGTGAATGGGCTCTGTAACCTTCTGATACATCTAAAATCACCCTTTTAATCCTGCTCATCCTTTTGAGCTTCTGCTAAAACATGGTTTGGTTTAGAAGAAAAATCAATAACATGATTTTTGTTATTGATTAAGAGCTGACAGAAGGGCTTAAAAATGAACATACAGAAACACAAGAAGAAAGTGAAGGTGTGCAGTTTATTGATACAGGTTGGGTGAACTGGTTCAGCCATAAAGTGTTTGGGAAGGAGAGCCTGTGTGTGAAGGAGTGGAAAAGGATTCCGAAGCCAGCCTAAGGAAGTGCCTAGTGTGGGATGACAGCAGAAGCCTGGGATGGCGACTGTCTGGAATGATGAATGGGGAATATTCTCTGATTGCTTCCTCCTGTGCTGAGAAAACCAGGACTTTATAAATAATAAAATACCTGCCTGTGTCATTGGTTCGATTGGAATAATCTCTGAGGTCATTGCTCTTTGGTGAGCCAGAGCTAGTAACGGCAGCAGCAGCGCTTGCCTTGGGGTATTTATTGAAGCTGTGTGGATGGTTCATTCCCTAAAGCAGGGCTGTGTGGCTGGAGCTGACCCTCCTCACTGTGGGGCTGCTGGGAGGTGGCATTCAGGAGTAAGTCGCGGTTTCAAAAAAGCTTTTTTTTCGTCATGATACAGAAGTGTGGCTCTTCCTATCAAAGTTTCTTACTGCTGCTTTTATTATTTGCTTGCTTGCTGCATTTACCGCAGTAAAGGAGGGTGGTGAGATGAGCCCAAGTGAGACGTAATCTTGCTGGCTGTGTTTATGTGCCTTTCCTGGGCATGAGCAATTCGTGACTTCAGCTATTTTGATTACCCAGATCTAAGCTTGTTTAGTTTCTTGCTTCATGTACACTATGTTAGAACAAAATTATACAGCTGAGATGGGAATGTTTATGGGATAGCCTATGGGATTCCAAAATTCTAGAGTAGGAATTAAGTTTTGCGGCTTCAGTTCCAAATAATTTGTCCTTTTAATGGGAAATAGTTTGTAAAAAGCACTTCTGGCGGTCAGTGCACAAATGGGTTGACTCTTCCCTGGATGCAAACTGTTATTTGCCCTGCTTTGGACACGATGGAGCCATTGGAGACTTATGCTGGTGACTCCAGCTGAATGGGAGCTGATGCTGGAGGTCTGGGTGATGTCTGCTGTTACTCTTCCACCTGGGTTGTGTGGTGCAGAAGTGGCTGAGCAGCCCTGGGAGTGACCTGGCCACGAGGCTTCCTGGTTGAGGTGCTGCTCTCTGGCAGCTCTGCTCATGCAGGACCCCAATGCAGTCCTGCAGTATTGGAGCTGCCACTTCCTCAGATTAATTCAGATGTGATGTATCTGTGAAGAGCAAGCCAAAATGTATTCTGAACTAACCTGCTGTCAGGGTGATGAAGCAGCTGTCTGAGCTCGTGACAAACTGCGCTGATTTCTCAGTCAGGTTTTTCTGTGCTTTTCTTTTTACCTTGTCATTATTATTTTCTTTTCTGTTACATTATCTTGTAACCTGCCAGGTGATGATATCAGCTCATCTACCTCGAAACCCAAGTCTGGAATGGAAGGAAAGGTGATTCCATTGATATTCTGCCAAATATCCACATTTCCCTGACAAACCTGCTGTTTTGTAACTTCCCTCAGCAAACACCATTAAGACAGGCTGGCCATATGCCTCCCATGTGGATGACTGCAAGGGGCTAACAATTCTGCTTCTCTTAAAGTGGAATCACACCTAAGCAGCCATGAGTGAACCTCCATAAAACATTCTCCTATTTTTACTCTTAAGTAGCAGGAAGGAGGGACTTAGAAGGTTGATATATAAAATATCCAGCTGTGTTACTCATTTTAATGAGGACTTTACAGAGACTGTTACTACTTGGCACTCTCCCATTTTCCATAGAAATGTTAATCTGTTATGGTTGGAGAGCCCCTTCGTGAATTTCTGGGTTCTGAATTTTAGCTCTTGCTTGGATGCAGACCCACACCTGTTGTACCTGGGCAGAGAAACCCTGCTGCCAGTCTGCCATCATGTGGAATGCATACCACAGGGTCTTCCCTCCTCAGACCGGCTCAGTTCTTGGCAAGTCCCTGGTGCCTTCCTGGCAGTGGGAGTTCTGGTTTCCTAATTACACCTGTGAAATACCAAGGGGTCATAAAGCCCTGGGTCTGTCGTAGCGGGGACTTGGGTAGCCACAGGTCCTCTTACCATAAAAGATGCTGAAGTTACAGGGCTTTTAAGAGCAGCAGACTTTGGAAGGCAGCTTCCATCATTACGATCTCACCGTGCTGGTGAGCTGCGGTTGCTCAGCGTCCCATGGTCACTCAGCCAGACCTCATAACCAGGTGGGTTCTGTGTTTAGGAAAGCAGTTTTCTTTAAAAACTCTGCCTGTGTTCTTGCTATAATCTTCTAGATAGCAAGTTTTGCAAAATAACTGGCCACGGTTATAGCCAGCTGTTGAATTAGTTTAGGCTCTTTTTCTGCTAATGGTCCTCTCTTTGTCCTGTCACAGGCTTTTAGGCCTGTATAAAGTATCAGGCTGTTGCTATAAAATCTCACAGAAGCTTGGTAGAGGGCAGATTTAGACTGGATATAAGGCAGAAGCTCTTCCCTGTGAGGGTGCTGAGGCACTGGCAGAGGGTGCCCAGAGAAGCTGTGGCTGCCCCATCCCTGGCAATGCTCAAGGCCAGATTGGACACAGGGGCTTGGAGCAAGCTGCTCTAGTGGAAGGGGTCCCTGCCCATGGCAGGGGTTGGAACGGGATGAGCTTGAAGGTCCTTCCAACCCAAACCATGCTGTGATTCTATGAACAGTTTCCTTCACATATAAGAATGCAGACCTCTGCCCCCAGAGGTGTCAGTTTGGACAGCAGTCCATGCAAATCATCTCTGACACCTGGACCACTAGTTTCTTCTCAGCATGGCTGCTCTTCCTGGGAAGTCTGGGCATAAGCTTTGTTTGATGTAGAAAAAGCTGAGAAATTATTTTGAAGTTATTTAACTTTTGTCTGAGATCAGATCAGTGTAGCTCAAATTAAAGAAAGGAAGAAAGCATCTTCCGGGAAGTAAAGTAGCTCCCTCAGTAAGAATTCCTATCGAGCTCCTGTTTTCTTCAGTATGCCACCAGTTATTAGCAACACAATAAAGAATAGGTTTCTTAGTTGTGTGAAAAGCAGATTGAGCTATAGGGTATTCTGCAGGGAAGAAATGGGCTTGAAAGTGAGCCAGAAGCTGTCATTTCCCTTTTCATCCATTAAAAAGTGCATTAACACTGTCAATCATAGGGCTTCAGAGGTTAGGCAAATACAGTCAGCATCCACCAATAAAATCAAAGATTCAACATATCTCAGTATCAAAGTTACATTAAAGAGAGAAATTTGCCGTGTGAGCAGCAGTGCAGCAGTGCTTCAGCTGTGATGCTGCGAGCAGCGTGTCCTGTTCCGTGCTGCGGGGAGCCCAGTCCCGTCCCCCCCGCCCCGTGTCCTGCACATCCCTTCTCCCCCAGGGTCCTGCGTTTGCTGCCGCAGGGGGGCTCTTAGAATTGGCAAATCACGGTGTGTCACAGAGCTCCATCCCGCTGCTGTGGGAGGGTGACTTTTTGAGTACAGGTGTCCCTTTAAATGTGCTTTTGAAGCAGCCATTCTGCTCTTTGTGTAGCTGGCAGAAGATAACAGCACGTTGTGGGTCTGTGTGTGGCTAACTGGCGTTATCTTCTGAGCAATTAGCAGCAGCTCAGTCAAACTCATCTGAGTAAATGGAGAAATTCCTGTCACCATCAGTAGCTGTTGGATCTGGGTCTGCTCCACCAGTTTTGTGCCTGGACTGCTGAAGACATTAGTATTGCAGAGTGGAAGTTCTTTCTCTGGTACTGTAGCTTAAGTTTAGGTTTTTGTCATCCCTTGCCTTTGCTGGCTTTTAAGAAAGAAGTGTGGTGGGGTTGTGTTCAGGGGGTTTTGGTGTGTTTTGTTTGATTTAGATGGACTTCTGGAGAAGCCTTCAGAATCTACAGCAGTGTCCATTTTCCCTCACCTTGTTCCCCTGCCCTCCCCTGCTTTTTAAAAAGCTCCTGTCTTGTGAGGCTTTTAGGGGAATGGAATTTGGGACAGTTCAGGGGTGGGTTCAGAGGCGCTCACTTGATGTTCTGCTACAGGGTAACACAGGAACCTGGGGAGGGTAACATTCTGACAACTACAGTTCAGAAGGCGAGAGGGAATAAATAGACTGTGCTGTAGGTTAACCTCAAGGACAGTTCCTGGTCTGGTGGTTGCATCCTGTTTGGTACCTGTTTGGGTGCTGAGGAGATAGACAAGATTTCAAGCTGGTTTTAACAATGTAGCAGCAGTTGCTTTCCTCTCTGCCAGCTGAGTGGGTATTGCATCAAGGTGTTGAAGCTCTTGCACCCTTGTTTTTATGTGAAAGGGTTTTGCCCCCAGTGTTCTCATGTCTCACAGCACTCAAATTTCCTACGAGATACTCAAGGACTTCTGGGGTGAGTGTGGTTCTTCAGTGGGTCTGGGTTTTCACAGGGACTTCAGGTGTGCTGGGGCTTCCCTTGGCCACCCAGGTCAGGAAGCTGGAGAGCACTTTCTTTGAGTCTTCCCATGTTGGCTTTGAAGCTGGACTGTTTCATCTGTCCCGCTCAGGGGATAAGGCATCAGATCTTATGAAGTAGAATTGTAAACAAGCTACAGCGCTCTGAGTTATAAGCAGTTCAGCTGACTTAAGTGTAAATGCTGTGGGATTATGTACTTGATCTGTTACAGTTTCCTAGTTCTGCCTGCCTCAGCACTTTCTTGGCAATTAATTTCATCACGGCTTAGAGAAGTGTTCTATAAGCTGCTGAGGAGCTTTCCTGAAGTCTGAGGCACTTTCTTCCTTGCTTACACAATGAATGGGCACTCTGGGATAATAAGTAAGGAGGTGCTCCAGTGGCCCCAGGTCTTCTGTGACCTTTTTCCTATGAGGTCTTCTCTCTGCAGAGCTTGGAGGTCTGTTGTTTGGGCCATGGATGTGTCCAGTGTCATCCCTTCCAACCAAACCGTTCGATGAGCCTGGGCTCAGACAAGTGTGAGCTGCAGCCTGGTGTCGCGGTCTGTCAGGCTGAAGGGCTGACAGACCCAGGCAGGGAGTGTGAACCAGGCGGCAGCTGGTCTCCAGCTCTGCCTGAGAAGTTAACGATGAGCTGCATCAGACTGACGGGTGCAGGAGCCAGCTGGAGGGGAAAGGATGTCACTGAGGACAGCCATGGGCTTCATTAGGCTTGTGGCTAATAAGCAGTTCCAGTAAGAGAATCTAGTATGCGACACATCAGTGAAGGCAGAAGGCAGGGTAAATTCTTTACAGTTCTGCTGAAGAGCAGTCTAATGCTCTTCCTATTAGTGAGTTCCCCAGAAATTACTTTAGCTTTCCTTAGTTTTCTTCAGCGTGCAGAAGTCTTGGGAGAGCAGGGATGATCTTTGGTTCCCGCAGTGACAGAACAAGGCTCTTGGCAGCAAAAATACATGTGTTCGCTTTCACCTGAGACAAGGTCTTGATGCCGCTGTGTCACTGAATAGTTCCCAGCACACTGGAGTTTGAGACTCCTGGATGCAGGCTGAGTCATTGTTGCTTCATTCTTGGCTTCCCGGAGTCCAAACCACGAACATGGGGCAGCTTTTGTGTCTTCTGGGTGGCACCTGCTGGAAAGTGAGGGCAGGGTCAGTTGCAGGGGCTGCCTGGTCAGGGCTGACAGCTCTTTAGGTGCTTTCCTGTTATTTCTTCATGTCCTAGTTGTGCTGTTGAGGAAACCCATCTGTGCCAAGTCTCATAGTAAATATTTAGAGCTGAGCCTTCTGCACTCTCTTTTCAATCCCCCCTCAAACTCGAGCAAACGTGCCTGGAGACAGGTAGCCTCCAGTTACCTGTGAGAAGTGCAAGGCACTATATTAGTATTTGATTCCAGTTATCCAACCATATTTTTACATTGTTGTCTCCTAGCTGAGCATTCTCACCAGTGCTAGGGTATGGGTTATTACTACAGAATTTAATGTGTGAGTTGTGCACTGAGCTGCGTTCTTTGTCGAGGTGACGACGTTCCTGATATTCCTAGATTTGTGTGTGACAGAGCACCCCCCCTGGCATCTTCAGCATTTCTGTTCTAATTTCTGTGGTGCAGCATCCTTCTGAATAGGTCATCTTTGGGCTCTCACAGTCCTAACTGGCTTCATTCATGGCTTGAAAAAGCAGGAAGTGGTAAACACAAAGCTTGAACAGTTGGTGCAGAATGGAGAGTTGCTCTGCCCAGCCTGTCTGATGTGAAATAATGCAACAGAGGGAAATTTTCCTGAGGGAAATTAGACTGAAAGATGCGCGTGGGCTGAGCGTCTCCGTCTCCTGGAGAAGCTACGTCTTCTGAGGCATAATTAAAATTCTTTCCAGTTACTCACAACACATAGAGTGGGTAAGTGTGGCAGGTGAGTGACAAGCATAAACACAGATAAGAACAGGCAGATGGGGCGAATTTCTTTCTCTGACTGAAGCTTTTGTTCTGAGCTGAATTCACAGTTAGGATACAGACATGAAGATGCATCTGCCATTCCAGATGCTGATTTCTTTTTTCCTGCTTCCTTTTTCATGTAGCAACCTCTTACCAGCTCGGACTTTCCTTCCAGCTCGTGCTGTGCTTGTGGTGCATTGTCTGTTGCAGTTGAAACTAAAGTGATTGTTTGTGGCACCATGCTTAGTTATGGAGGAGTAAGGAGGTACATGGCTTCTGGTGTGGCGAATCAACTACAGTGTGGTTAGTCTTCACACAGAGCCCTTGGCTGCATGAGTCTCTCCTGTTTGCTTAGAGCACCTAAACCTTTGAGGCTTAAAAGACTGATGACATGCCAGGTACAAGATTTATTTCTTAAAAAGGTTGATAGATTTTCTAGTTTTAACCTTAGTCTTACCCTGTTAATCATCTCAGCATTGACTGATCCAAGTTTTTGTTCCAATAAGCAGCTAAAATTAAGATTCACCCCATTATAGATGTTCATTAACCTGTACCCTCTTTGTGGACTTGTGTTTCACTGCAGTAAAAGTGACCCCAGATCTTGCAAGTATCCCCAGAGACATTATTAGCAAGACTATTAGAATCCTCATGGTGCTGCTGGTGGATGGTGACCTCTCCACTTCTGTGAAAAATCTGCAGCTTCTGTATTAAATCCTGGAAACCCTAGAGCCCACCCCAGGATAATTTGTGCCGTGAGCACAGTTGTGCTGGTACATCCCTTTGAAGCCAGAATATGTCTATGGCCATTTGTACCAAGTGTCAAAGTGATAGTTATGTTAATGTCAGGCTGTACCCAGGTCTGTCTGGGTCTTTGGTAATCAGTGAAGGAACTGAAGGGGGTGTGCCCAGTCCCATCTGTTTGCTGCTGTTTGACTCACCGTATCCTGTTGAATCCATTTCACAAATGCAGGTTCCAGGCATTTCCTTGCCTGAGACTTATTTTCATTGGAAAATAATGTTCTCATTTAAACAGCATTAAATCCTTTGAGGTGTTGAGCCCAGACTTGTTAGACTGTTTGGATGCAGCTCTTGTGCAAAAGGTCACTTAATGCTGCATTAAAATCACTTGTTCCCGAATCCTCTGAACCTGTCTGAGGGGTTCTTATCCTCAGGATTTTACTCTGCACCTAGCTTTTGTCTCATGTGGAAGCACAGAGGAGGGAGTGCTGTGGCAGCTGGAGCGCTTGTTCAGTCCTCCTTATTCCGAGCATCCTTTCCCATCACTGTCCTTCCCGCTGCCTTTGCTGCCATGGAGATGCCTCACCAGCAGCCACCCACCGGTGCTGAGATGGCGTCTCCTCCCTGCTGCTGCCATTCCTATTGCTGTGCTTCCGTCAGCGTTTTCCTGGTTTGAATCCCATCTCCTCTGTGCTCATAGCACAGTACTATTGCCCTTCCAGGCATATAGCTGTTGGATGTAACACTTTGTGGTCCAGCCCAGCAGTGTCTCTCTCTTACTTTGGTACCTTTTAGTCACTGAAATGTAGTGTTTTGCACTGTTCTGCTGTCTGGTTTTTGTATGAGGCTTTTCCTGGCTTCATGTGATGTGTGAGAAGGCAGGAGATCTGCATCCCACCCAGAGGAGAAGCTGCGAGACAGTAACTGATCAGGTTGGAGTACATGTAATTCCTGTGTGATCCCTGTGCATAAAATGGGAAGTTTTCTGCAGCAGGCAGAGCCCTGTGGATTCTGATAAAGGTAGCTTCCTTTGTCAAAAAATTAGTCTCTGTAGTGAAGAACACGGTCATCAGGCAGCATGTCAGTGGAAAGAATTTGAAGGGTATTTACTTACTGGTTGTCAAATTAGAATCAATTTGTCTTAGTTTATTTATGTGCTCACTAGAGAATGCACTGAGGGAAATCATCTGAAATATCGAGGACTGCTGTGTAGCAAAGAGTACACAAGGAATTAGACACAGTGGTGGAGGGGTTGTATAAACACTGACTCAAGTAAAAACAAGGAGAGAATCCTCTGAGCCTCATGAACAGTGAGCTGTGAACATGGAAAATACCATCAAGAGAGGCTCTTCTGTTGGAAATTCAGAGTTCTGCTGAGCTGGGTTTGCTCTCCAGTGGGCCTCATGCCCTTCTGCCCTTCAGGCAGGCTCAGGTGTCTTTGCAGCCTGACTACACGATGTGGTGTCCCTATAAACCTCCTGGTTTCTACGTAAGGTCTTTGCTTACCATGAGATTCCCTGCATCAGGATTAACTCCTGATGAGTAGACTTCAGTCTCTTGGGTACAGGAGCTAGTGTAAGCACCTCTCTGGAGCCATCAGTGCTTGTATCTGCTTTGTTCTGCTGAAGGGAGACAAAAGAAGCCATGGCTTCAACTGGTTCTGTTGTTTAATGTGTTCTGTTCCTTTTGTTTGTTTTTTAAGTGTGCTTCTAAACTCCATGTCAAAGCTCGGATGTGAACTGTGGCACTGACAGGTTGTGCCACCCCTGGAGGCCTCGTGCTGCCTGGCGTCTTTGCCTGAAGTGTTAATGGTGTCCATGGTGGCTGCCAGGCGCTGTGCTGGTACCGGCAGTGAAAGGTGGATCTGCAGGATGGCACGTGGCAGTTGTCAGAACCCCCAGTGCTGGCTCCATCCCCCCTTTACCTGGTGTGTTTATCATGAAGCTGCTGCCTGAGCTGCAGTTCTGTAAGATCCCGGGACTGTCACCGTTGCTTCCAAGCATCCAGCAGGCAGCTGTGCCTGTCTCCTACATGTGGCGTTTACTCACACCAAGTCCTGGTGGCTGTATAAAGTGTGGATCAGCATCGTTTTAATTCTCATTGTGTTTTCTTGCAGCCTCTGGCATGACTCGTGTTCATGAGACAATCCCAGCTTTGTTTCAGTGTCGCAGCTTACTGCGTGGCGGCTGGTGACAGTGCTGCACACGGAGCTTGGGAAGTCTCTCTAAATTAGTTTGCTGGCATCTGTGTGAAGAACTGAAGCCAAAAGTGTCTCCTTTCAGAGGATCAGAATCACATCATTATTGGAGGCAGTTCAGAGAAGAGTGAAAAAAGTGATTAGGGGCCTGGGGGGACTGATGTATGAGGAGAGATCAAAGGAGCTAAATTTGTATCATTTGGATGACTGACAGTGAAGGGGGAACATGAAAGTCTGTGATTATTGAACGTGTATAAAGAGGGAAGAGTTGGGGAGAGATTATTCAGGGTGAGATGATGGGGGATTACATTAGAAAGAGGGAAACAGCAGTTAAACAGGGGAATTTCCCAACAATAAGTTAGGGTATTAGTTGTCTCTTGCTATAAAGCCAGTGACTTAAGCTACTGCTTTTTAATTTTCTGATGTATGCATAAAAAATGTTACAGAGAAAGGAAGAAGAATAAAGCCAAGATTGGGGCAAAAATGACTCCGTGGGTGTGTGCATCTTTGGCCTTGGTGGCCGTGTTTACATGATCTAGCATGTGATTGAGCGATGAACAGAGCAGCAGGTGGGACTTGGCGAGAAACAGGACTTTGCATCAGGACTAATGTGATCAGACTGGTGGAGGTCACTGTCTGCACCGTTCTTCCTGCAGTACCTGGGATTTCAAAAGTACTGCACAGGGTCAGTAGTGGTGTTGCTCTGGTTTAGAAGTTTGGACTATAGCCTAAATATTAAGGTGGGGTCTAGGACTTTACTTTCAGAATTAGCAGTTGCAGGAATTAGTGATATTTTAGATGCTGTTTCCAGGGCACTGCTTTAGAAGTACACCTCCTGCCAGGCGTCTCGTGCTCTCGCATTCATGCGTCTCCTGCTGAATCTTTCTCAACAACCTTTAAATGAGTCTGGGCTTCTGTATGAGCTCACTGGTTGTCTTTTCCACTGATGTTAATAGTATCTTAATAAATGCAAAACACATTTTGGAAACTCCAGACTTAAGTTCCAGCTGAATCTTTGCCTTCAAGCTAGAATTTGTTTGAACTGGAGCGGTGGCTATATCGGGCAGGTCTTTTGGGCTGGCCTGAACGTTTTCTTTCCCAGATGGTTATAGCACCAAAGCCTGGGAGCAGGGTTGTGTGTCATCCTAACTCCGCATTTTCTATTCCATTGTCAATTTAAAGCAAACCTTTTATGTTGCTTTGGCATATCCTTGCAAGTATAAACTGTCGTAGCACTCTAATTTTTCCTGTCTAGCTGGGAATAATAAATTCTCCAGTTTGAGATTACAGCTGCTCTGGACAAGTGTGTTTCATGTGTACAACAGGACTAAACCCAGTGAAACAATGAGCTGATAACCATCAAATGCAGTTAGAGGTGAGCCCAGGTGAGAATATGTTCAGAGCAGTGTGATGTATTGGTGCCTTCTCAAGTCCTGACATGCCCGTGGTGTTGCTCCTCTGTGAACTTGTCCAGTTTGTGCTCACGTGCTATAATCCTTGGCGTGCGGCTGATGTGAAGGGAGTACATAGCAGGTTATGTAAGGAGTGCTAGTGTGTGTAAAGGAGAGGATCATTGTGTACTGGTAAGACAGGGACATGTGTATTTAAAAGCAATGGGGACAGTGTATTCCTTTCCTATTGTATATTTCAGAGCAGAGGCTTATTGATTCAGGTGCCTGAAATAGTGATGCTTTGAAGCAGAATTTCCTTTGGGAGCAGTTGTGTGAAAGGGCAAAGGGGAGATGATTAAAATATAAACCTTCATACCCTGCTGAATTAGTCATTCTCATTTCTTCAAATGACACTGTGTCACTGAAGGAACAAACATTTAGAGCTCCCCAAATCCATGTTAACTACTGCATCCCTGTCTGGGATGGATTAGTGACAAGAGGTTGCAGGGTTAAAATGCTGTGTATGGTGTGAAATGCCTGCTGCTGGGACACTGTTTGCTGTGTCTAAAGCAGTTGAAGATGTGGTGGCTGTTGGCTGCTTTTCCACTGGATTATTGTACCAGATCTCCCAGTTGTAATGAAATGCACAGTCACAAAATTACATGTCAGCATTGTTGTTTGATATACTGCTTTTCTGAGCTTTCCATCTCCCCAAAGGAAGATCCATTGTGTGAGAAGTGTGCCTAGGAATTGAACTGATATTTGCTGATATTAACACAGGACAACAGTGGATGTTCAGCTGGCCAAGAAGGCAGCTTTTCTTGGTGAGCAGGCTTTACTAGACAGTATGTTTTTCAGTTTTCCCATAAAAGGGTTTAGGGGCTTTATTCATGGAGATTTCTGACAGTGTCAGATGCAAATACCAAGATGATCCTCAATAACTTCTTCCTAGTCAGGCTTAAGAGGCTCCAGGTTCAAAGCAGCTGCCCTGAAGAGATTGTTAGAGCATTTCCTGATGTACCAATGTACGTTTGACTTATTTTCTGATGGCAGACTCTTGTGTGAAAGCTGTTGTGTGTCCCACGTCTGATGGGCTGTGTGTTTGCAGCTTTTCCACCGGAGCGTAAATGTGCAAAATCTGTGTGTTCAGTCCCGCTGAGGAATGACTCCAGCACTCTTACCAAATGATAATTTTGGTGTTGCATATGAAATCAGAACATCTGATAGTGAATGTCTTATGAGATATTTATAACAACTCTGTATTATTTTCTGTCTGCAGGGATCTGTGTTCATTCCTCACAGTTCCTGTGTCTTCCCTGTGTTTTTATGCCCAGAGACTGGTTAGGAAAAGCTTGCAGATTGTGGATTCCTGAATGCATTGGTTGAGAAGTATCTTGTGGCAGTGAATCATTCCTAATGCTGCCGTGCTGCTGCAGGCCTCATCACACAATGTCATTAATCGTCAAAGAACTCCTTTAAAACCAAGCCAAGATTTTACAGCGTGCAGTGGATCTGATCTTTATTACCCTGTTAATTATGTTGTACTTGCTAGCAAATGATTGTTTCTGCTTTCTTCTGTCAAGTGAAAGGAGTTGTGATAAAGAAGAGTGGGTTGTTACCTTTGCCAGTACTATGAGGGTGAGCATTGTAATGTTGATGGCAATGCTAGCATCTGAGCACAGTGGGTCACTGCAGTGACCTTCTGCTTCCTGGGTGCCTGGACCGCAGTTCAGCTGGGGATTCAAATCTGGTGAGCATGTGGCAGATCTTGCTCCCAGCAAGACACAGGCTCTTCATCTTCTTGACAAGAGAGAGCGTGTTCAACCCGTTTCTCATGCACGAGTCAGTGCTGCGCTTCCAGTGTGCACCTTTGGCTGCGCAGAAACGTAGAAAACAGAGGGGAAGAGGGGACATGGCCAGAGGTGGCGATGCCCTGCCTGGCGCTGGTTGCTGCTCAGGGTGCTCCGGGCTGTGGGTACATCCTGCTGCAGGCGCAGGGCTGTCCTGCCTGTGGTCTCTGCTGGCAATAAACCCAGCAAAAATACAGCCTCTCTTAGTCTGGTCTTGGTGTAGTGCTGGTTTTGTTGTTTAGTTTTAGCTTACAGATCAGAAGGAACAAGTGCTTGCAACCTGCAGCATGGGATGCAAACCGAGCCCACCCAGAGTACGAAGTTCACGGGTGAGCAGTCATGCAGGAAGGGTCCCAACATCTTCCTGGGAGTGGAAAATTGCCACCATTCCTCTCGCTCTGGTTTTTGTTTGTCTGCATGGTGGATGTAATGCTCACTGAAACCTGGAATTTCCCCTGTGAGGGAAGAGGCAGCAAGCAAAAGTTTGTCTTTATTATGCTAAAGGAACACGTTGTTTTGTTAGTTGTTCAACCCTGATTGCATAGTCTGTGCTGGATCAGATGCGTGGTGTGATGTGCCTCAAATCTGATTCTAAAGAGTAGAAGACTAGCTGATCGATAGAAAGGAATTGGAAACACACTTGGGAGTGTGTAAACCCTGAGGGATGCTGGGTCAAACAGACCTTTGCGTAATAGGAAATGCCAGAGTTTATTTATAGTGAGGTGGTTGACCCTCACTGGATGTCACGTGCCCACCAAAGAGTCGGAAGAGTCTCTTTGGATCCTATGATACAATTGTCTTTTTGTGAGGCTGTTACATGGGAAGGAGCAGAGCATGGCTGAAATTTATAACCTGTGACTCTTCGCTGCAAACTAATTTTCAAAGCAGATTTCTGTAAGGGGACTGAGTTGCTGTGATTTCTTGTGCAGTATAAATAATGTTCCTTTCGGTTTACATCAAACAGAGCTGCCATTGCTCACTGATCTAATGAAAGCCGTGCTAATTGCTTTTGTAGGTTCCATTTATAGATAGGACTTCTATAACTAAATTGAATTACTTACAGCTGAAACCAGTTGAAGTAATAAGTTCAAAATAACTCCTGTCATGTGCAGTGGAAGCAGCTTGTGCTCAGAAAAAGGCACTTCCTAATTGTTTCATTTCTCAATTAAGAGGAGAGTTTTCAGCTTCCACATATTTATGGCCTGGTTAAATGAAGAAGGTACCTCTGCAAATCTCTCATCATGGCTCGTGGCATTAGGTAGGAGACTCCTGTCTCCTGCTTTACAGCACTTCAAGCATTTCCTTACACATGGGTCTTGCGTTATTTGCATAGAGGGGTTGGTGTTCTCTGCAGATCTGCTCAGCTGTGATACACGGAGAAGTGACTTAGCCAAGATCACACCAAGCCAGTAGCTGGTGAGATCCAACACTACTGTCTACCAAGCAAATGGTGTTTCCTGTGATTAACACTTGGTTGTCTGAGTCCCTGCTGGAGAGATCCAGTTGCCTAATGTGACAGAGGTGTCTCCAGCTGCTGAGGTAGGGTCTTGCTGTGCCTCTGTTTAAAGCAGCTCTTGTCTCAGAGAAACACTGTCTTTCAATCTCCCTGGAGGTTGTAGGCATCATTGGTACACCCTTCATTGCCAGCAGCTGCTGTAGCATAGAGGCGTACACGGCTGTGCCACGCAAGAAACACCAGTGTTAAAACTTTGAGACAAGGCACACGAGCAAAAACTGTAGTGCATGTTCTCGTTTCCAGGCTGAACTGAGTCACAACTAGTTGGAGCTGGGGCAGTGCTGTGAGGACCGCTACTGCATGCTTGCCTAGCTCCTGCCAGCAGCACATGGCAGGGCTAGAGGGACCTTCTGTCAGCCCCGGTATGGTGGTTGTGATCTTGCATAATGATTTCCTTGTTGACGCCTGGCACCCTGATTAGAAGTACAGTTGAAGATGTGTGATGAGAAAGATTAGGTGCCTTAAAAGATTGACATGTGAAGAGTGAATTATTTACTGAAGTGTTTAAGAGACGTAAAGAATGAGATTCTTGTTTTTTCACTTCATTATGCAAGAAGGAAATTAAAGACTGCTTAACTGGTCTGCCGCAAAAGCTGCTGCAGGACAGTCCAGGGACATGGTGACGTGGGTGCAGTTCTGTCTGTTTCTGTGCCGGTGTGCAGACACTGGCACAAAGCTGAGGTTTCCGATGTTAATATGATGTTAGCATGATTGATTGGCAGCTGTATGTCTTTCTGTTACATATGAATGAGTGCACACACGTGCACACTTAAGTGAATTTGATTTCTTCATTGCTTGTCTTTTGCCTTTGTCTGACACGTTGTCATTTCAATGACCAAATCTTTCCAGACTCTTAATTCTCACTTTACATTTCTTTTAAAAATGTTTCATCTCCTTTTTTTTAGCACCAGGCATTGTTTGAATCCTCTCTGTATGGACGTACTTAAGATCAGGGTACACAGTCCCACTTTACCAGTGTTGGCATCCAGAAGCCATGGAAATGATAAGAGAAACAACAGAAAGCATTTATTATCAGCAAAGCCAAGCCAACATGTGCACAGTGTAGTTGCATTACATTTTATTTTTTTCCCTCAAATAATCTGATACTTTACAAAGCTGATGTAAGCCTTGGTGGAAAGGAGAATTCATTAGTGAGTGCTTGCCTGTTCTGCAGGGAATGCTGCAAGCACACAGCTCTGCTTCGGACATGCTGCCCTTTCCTCCCAGAGGAATAGCTCAGCTGAGAGCTCTTCTGTCATTAAAAGGATGAGTCAGGAGGTAATTACTCATGCCACCAGGTTTGTTAATATTGATGGGGGCTGCTTCAGGACTGGAATACGTGGATGAGTCCTTGGTGGTTGAGAATTGACTTAAATCCTGCTTTTTTGTGTGTGTTAAAAAGCTTTGTTATGTGTGTGTTAGGTATCTGTGTATTCATACTATCTGAAGTAGATTCCTAGGAAAGCAGATTTCCAGACCAGCTTGAGCTGTACTCTTTGATCCTATCATGGGCAGTTGAGTGTGGCAATTGTGGATTTCCCTTGGAAATACAGGGATTTGTCGCTGCTGCCATATAGTTACTGGTGAAACGGGCCAGATGTGGATTGCTGGACACGTGAGCACCGAAGAGGTGGACACGCAGTGTCCGTCGGGTGCAGGTCTGCTTGTGGTGGCTGCTGGCAGCACTTGGTGTGTGAACATGCTGGATCTGTGAAACGTTTGTCCATCGCCTCACGGATGTCTCTGTGGGGACAGCTTGTGTCAGTGTGCAGCTGAGGACAGGCTCAGGAACAGGGCAGCAGACACTGCTTTGTGAAGCCCACAGGGAGCATTCCACATTGAAAGAAGCAGATTCATTATTCATACTGTCAGTCGGGTTTATCTTTTACCAAATACGCTCACCTTCCTATTTAACCAGGCCCGTAAGTCAGGTTGGGGGTGAGTGTCTCTTCAGCCCTATGAGAGCGAGTACTTTACAGTGGAAGGAGGGGTCCGACTCCTTTGGCTTTGGGCCCCGTGCTGTGGCTGGTGCAGCTGGGACGTGCCATACGCCAACCACGGTGAGCCTCCAGGTTCGAGTTGGGTGAGCATGGCTCTAGGTGTTGGGGTGGTGGACACCAGCCCAGCGCAGGTCACCTTCCTGCTTTTGCTGCTGAGGAGCAGCATTGGGGCGAGGAACTGTTGGGTGGCACTAAAGCAGGTTCAGAACCTGTGGGGCTGCTGGGTGCATGGGTGAACGGGCTGAGGTTTCATCACCTCTTCCCTCTGGACCCTGCTCATTCATCTGTCCAGACCCATTCAAGTGTCCTGACGCGTGTTGGACCATCGTTAGCTGTGAGTCAACAGCTGATGACCAAGGGATAACTTATTCAGTGTGTCTTACTTGGGAACGCAAAGGCTTCCTGATGAAACCTACAGAAGCATATTATGTCTCTGACATTCTGAGGTTTCATTATTGTGTCTTCAATTATTCACCAAGGCTGCTTGTTCACCTTCTGGCACCCTCATGGATCTGCAGGCTGGTGGCAGGCAGCAGGCAGTGCTTGCTGCTCTTTGTTCTCATGGCTTTTTCTTGGTACCTTGTGGAGGAAATTTCCCTGTTACTTACTGGCTTCAAGCTCTTGCCCAAGGTTATTCACATTGTTCCAGCTCGCACCAAGTGAAGAGGACATCCCTGTGCAGGTTTTAGTGCATGGTGCAGAATTTTAGAAAAGAGAACCAACATTAGTGTTTATAAATATATAAAGGGGGAGTGTCACGAGGATGGAGCCAGGCTCTACTCAGTGGCAAACAATGATAGGACAAGGGGTAATGGGTACAAACTGGAACACAAGAGGTTCCACTTAAACTTGAGGAGAAACTTCTCAGTGAGGGTGACGGAACACTGGAACAGGCTGCCCAGGGAGGTTGTGGAGTCTCCTTCCCTGGAGACATTCAAAACCCGCCTGGACACATTCCTGTGTAACATTATCTAGGTGTTCCTGCTCTGGCAGGGGGATTGGACTAGATCATCTTTTGAGGTCCCTTCCAGTCTCTAGCATACTGTGATACTGTGATTAGTATTATAAACTCAACACCAGATGAAGGGGAGACTTTCCCTGTGGATGCACAGAGAAATGCTTTCATTTCTCCTGGGGTTCCTTAGGATGGAAAGTCTGAGTAAGGGCTGGAGTCTCTGTACCAATGCATGCCAAATGCCTCAGAGTTTAGAATATTTTCTTCCAAGCCAGAACTTTACAGAAGTAATGGAGTTCACAGGATGTGTGAGGAAGACCAGAACTTGTCTACAGATGTAGCTTTTGCTTTCTTTGTCATCACTTGGATAATTTCAGCCAAAGGAAGAATAGAGAAAAAGTGTGGGGAGGGAACAGAGCCTTCCCTTGGCTGGCTTGCCCTGGGCAGAGAGCTTGGGCATGGCTGTCATTGGAAAGCATGTGGCCTCTTAAATTCAGCTCTGCTCAGTAGTAGAATGTTCTCTCCTGCTCACTGGAGTTATTTGAATTAAGTACAATTGTAATTTGAAGGTACAAGGTGTTGGAATGAGGATTTCCAGGTGATGCTGCCTGCCTTGGGAAAAAGCAGCAGGAAGGGCCCCTGCCCCGAAAACTTGTTTGATTCCTCTGTAGAGGAGACCTTCCTTCTGCACTCTTGTAACTTCCTGCTGATGCTTTTAGGTTGGCAATAGACTTGCATGAAGTTGAAATAATCACAGCTACAGGTTGGGCAGAGAAGAGATTCAGAGCAGCCCTGCAGAGGAGGACTTGGGGGTGCTGGTCGATGAGAAAATGAACATGAGCCGGCTTCAGTGTGCGCTTGTAGCCCAGAAAGCAACTGTATCCTGGGCTGCATCAAAAGGAGCATGACCAGCAGGTCGAAGGAGGTGATCCTGCCCCTCTACTCTGCTCTTGTGAGACCTCACCTGGAGCATTGTGTGCAGTTCTGGTGTCCTCAACATAGAAAGGACATGGAACTGTTGGAACAAGTCCAGAGGAGGCCACGAGGATGATCAGGGGCTGGAGCACCTCCTGTATGAAGACAGGCTGAGGAAGTTGGGGCTGTTCAGTCTGGAGAAGAGAAGGCTGCGTGAAGACCTCATAGCAGCCTTCCAGTATCTGAAGGGGGCCTATAGGGATGCTGTGGAGGGACTCTTCATTGGGGACTGTAGTGACAGGACAAGGGGTAATGGGTTCAAACTGAAACAGGGGAAGTTTAGATTGGATATAGGGAAGAAATTCTTTACTGTGGGGGTGGTGAGGCACTGGAATGGGTTGCCCATGGAAGTTGTGAATGCTCCATCCCTGGCAGTGTTCAAGGCCAGGTTGGACAGAGCCTTGGGTGGCATGGTTTAGTGTGAGGTGTCCCTGCCCATGGCAGGGGGGTTGCAACTGGATGATCTTAAGGTCCTTCCCAATCCTAACGATTCTGTGATTCTATAATAAGGAACTTGAGAAACAAGGTTCTTCTGTGGGACTGAAATCTAGTGAGCTCAATAGCAAAGCTGGATATGCAAGCAATGCTCTTGCTGTTCTCCTTGCTGTAGAAACAGATGCTGCTAACTGGCATTTGTAATTTGGGCTGCTAATTCCTGTGATGAAGGAAGGTGGATGACATTGTTTTGTGGTAGTTCAGAGCAGGCAAAGGGTTTGTTTTGTGTTCCTAGAGCATAGACCCTGCTAGGAAGTGCTCTTCTGCTGCTCTGTTTCGTCCCTTCTCGAAGGCACAAGGAGGTCACTCTGGTGGGTTGTTCCTTTCATTGCTCTTGTAAGCAGCAGTGTGAGACCTTTCGGGATCACCATGCAAACTAACTCTTCATGCTGGTTCCTGGCGTCGCAGGTCAGTGCTGATGTGTGGGAGAAACTGTAGTCCACAGCCCCTTAGCCATTCTGCCCTCAGCATGGCTTCCCTCTGTGAAGGAGTTTACAGTGTATTTGGGCATGAGAATTGCTGTTTTTGGACTTACCTGTTGAAGCCCCACTGAAGGATGACTCCTATTCTGGAGTCAGTCCATGTACTGTTCTAACAGCAAACCAGAGAAGTGGTAGGGCAGCTAAAATGAAGCAGATGTTTAGCAGGGAAGTAATTTGTAATTGGCCAGTTTGATGGTACCTCTTGACCCTTACAGGGCTGTTCAATAAAACTAGCAGTTTCCACAGCAACTACTAAATTACTTGGTGCTTCAGAGATCTGTGATAAAGGAGGTTGAGTCATTGTAGGGAAACATGGTGTTGCTGTTTCTCCCCTTTGCATTACAAGAGTAATGATCTGGCAGAACTTGCTGCGTGTGACTCCCCTCCTGAAGAATTTTTCCCACGTCCACCTTGGCCAAAGAGATTTATGTATTTCGTACTTGTGCAAATTTGATTTTTCTCCTTTCCTCCATCATCAGCTTTGTCCTTCTTGGCAGGCAGCGCTGGCTGAGCACTTGGGCTGGGACAGAACAGGGACGCTGAGCCAGGAGCCTGTGTCTGCAGGAGATGTGTGCTGGCTTCTCTGTCACAGCTCCTCCAGGGCACCAGGTGCTTCTCTAGGGGGTGCAGAGCAGCTCCAGCATCCCTCAGGGTGCTCTGCCAGCTGCGTGGGCACAGGCACGTCACAACTTGCCATCATCCAGCGCCTTTTCTGCTATTTACTGCTTTTTGTCCTCTATTTTGACAGCTCTTGGAAATTGTACTGTTCAGATTTTTTTCTTGTTCACTTGTTTCTACTCTGAGATAGGGACGTAGCTTGAGATCGAGGCAGTTTTGAGAATGGACCCATGGAGTTGCATGGAAGGGAAATGGCTTCAGGGTTGTTTACCACAAAGCCCAGCATAATCCTGGGGGCTCTGAAGATGCCTCCAAGTGCACTAGCACCTCTGCAGGTATTTGGTTGTGTGCGCAGGTGTTGTTTCAGTGCAGTGTGTGTTGTACAGGGAAAGCCGCCTGTGTTAAAATCCTCCCCTGCCTGTTTAGGATATTGTGGCACACTAGCTCTTTGGCCATGCAAATTGCTGTTTACATTTGATGCTGATCAACGTTTATCTGACGCTCGGTAGTTATGAAGGGTTTGAGTCATTTGGATAAAATGCCTTGGTCCCTCTGGATCCCATCCCTCCCTTCAGCATGTCAGCCCCACCACCGTAACATGGATCTTTGAATTATCTCTGCTGCTGGATTTGCCTCACCACTGTGGGCTGACCAGATGCTTTAATGTCTCATTTCTGGATTTTGCGGTCAGTTTTCAGTGGGATCCATGAAGCTTGCAGAGCCTGCAAGATGCGAGATGGAGAAGGGCTGAAGGGGAGCAGTCATTTGAGCTGCTGCTCAGATGAGTAATTCGAAGTGAGACAATGAAACTGTGCTGGAACACTCAAGCTGAATAGCAGAAAGGGCTCTGGTGGTGGATGTCTTCCAGTTTAGGACATGATTTTTATTATTCCCTCTTTTCCCTTTGTACTGGTTTTTAATTTGTTTTTGCTTTTAAGGGTATAAGAACAAATAGGAGCACGTGTCTGTATATTCTTGAGCTCTGCAAAGGTTCTCAATGCTTTTGGTGGTGTTAGAATTGGGAGAATTGTGTGCACATGTACACTGGCAGTTAAATACCAAATGTTAATACGATTTAAGTCATGGTACAGTGCTGACACTAAGCAAAGCACTCAAGGTAATACGGCATTAAAACCAGCCTGCTGCTGGCCCAGACCTCACTGAGAAGCAGCCTACAGGTGTTATCTAACCCATCTATTGTAAGTTTTGTGTAATTCTGTATCTACAAAATCTCCAATTCTATCTTACCAGTATTGGTGTTACTTCTGAGCAGGATGAAAAGTGACTTTTCTTGTGCAGTTGTTCAGCCTGAAATTGGGCAAAACTTTGTCTCTGTTTAGGGATTCTAGAATATGCTGCATATGCATCTGTGCCCAACAGCTTTAAACACAAGAGGATGCTGGTGCTTTCCCTGTAATGAATTTGGGCATCAATTGGTTGGTGGTTACTTGTCCAGAGCACTTCACTCATGGCTGTTCTTGCTATTCAATAAGACTTAAGAGTTGTATGTGATAAAGATGGGAAGGCTGTCACCACCACCTGCTGTGGAAGGTGGGGATGCTCTTGGAGGGGGGGATCTGGATTGGAGCTGCTGTTTCTAGAGCGAGCCTGAAGCAGGTAAGAACAGGGCAACAGCAAGCAGCTACGCAGAAAGCTGGGCTCTTAACTTAGACTGAGCACAGATTTGACTCTTTACTGTTGATGATTCCGTTTCATTCAGGTGAGCAAGTGATCTGTGCACAGTCTCTACTGGCCACACAGTTAATAAGAGTAATTAAATGCTCTTTGGATAAAACAGTGCTTGATGCTCTCTTCCTGTTTTCCTGTATAGGCTCAATGGGGAGTAGAGGAAATTTCCATTTCCAAGTAGTGTGGCTTCTGTAGGAGACACCCTGGAGTGGGTGAAAGGTGGAAAAGCTCTGCTGCAGAGACAGAGACCCATCGGGGCTCTGCTTGTTCTCTGGGGCAGGGTAATGGCAGCAGTTCAGGTGCCTGCCCAGTGTACGGGCTGCAAAGGAAGATTGTTTCCTAGGGTGCAGCCTTAGCTTTGGGAAGTGGGAGCTCAGTTCCTCTGGACAGCAGGCAGTATTTATGCATGTGCTGCATGTGTTCTGAATTAAAGCGCATTCTTCCCTCTCCTCACATTCTTGAAATCCCACAGCAGAGATTTGTCCTGTGTTTTTCTCGACAATTTGGCTGTAAAGCAGTTACAAGGGGAGAGGAAAGATTCAACCTGGTCCTTGGCCCCAAGCAGCCGTAGTGGCTGTTCCCTCATTTCCCTTCTTTTCGGTGGCAGTGCCGCTTGCCCCGTCCCACGGGTCCGTCTGTGCGGGACATTTTCCAGGCTCAGAACAGGCTGGTGAGGTGCTTCGTAGGTCACTCGTGCTGTTTTTGGCATCATCTCCTGATCTGGCAAACCAAGGGAGCATTGTGGAAAAAGCATTTTCCCTGTGCTTGCCTTTCCTGTCCAGATAGCGGCTGTCCAGGGTCCGAAGCTGACATGAATACAAAGGTGTTTTGGATTTCCTCCCCTGTGTACAATGGGAGCCTTTGTCTAAGGCTGTGGCTTTTTTTTTTTTTTTTCAGGTTTTCCGTGTTTGTTTGACAGTAATTTTCTGTTCCAGGTTCTTCTGATGCAGTTCCAGTTCTGTTCCTCTGCCTCCATTATCCAGTTGCAAGTTGGGCAGCAATTCATGATGTAAATGAGCATCTGAGCATGAAGACTGCTGACAGCGTTAAGGGATGAGCCCCGCCATGGTGGTGGGGTTGCTGTGTGCAGTGCCAGAGGGTTGTGCAGAGCAGGGAGGAGGCGCGGGAGCCCCTGGCACCCTTGGCCGATGGAGATCCCAGGGTAGTCTGTGTCAGGGCAGCCTGCAGGCTCTGTGTCCTGAGGCAGCTGGGCGACAGGACAGGTAATCCTGCAGTTTGAGCTGTTCTGAAAGCATTTCTAAACAGCACACCATCCTGCCCAGTGAAGTGAAGTGTACAGTATGGGCTACTGTTAGAAAAATGCTTATAGCCTGGAACTAAATCATATTCCAGAAACATGAGCTCATGCTTCAGACTTACAAGAGACTGTGGTAAGACAGGATTGAACTCCTGTGGCTGCTGCTTCCCTCTAACTCTTGCAAGCCTTGCATATGAGGTCTGAACGATTCATTGCTATGGATTCTACTGGGGAAAACGGTATGAGCTCCAAGAGTTATACCAGAGCCTGCTGCAGATGCCAGTACAGCATGAGTGTTTGCCTGGATTCCTGGGCCAGAAAATTAAAGAATATTTTTATACTTGCCTGATAAGAAAAGCATTGAGTTGTCCTGGGCTTCCTTTGCTGGGCTTGTTTTTGTTTAGCAGAATCCTGGAAAATATAGAGGTCCCATTCATATTCATATGTGCTCTTGTTTTGTATCAATTATAAACCAATTATTATTGCTGTGCCTAAACCAGCTTTTGCATATTGATACTAGAAGGGTTAATAAAAATGTCAGAGCCCCTCTTGATATTGGCCATTTCAGTGATGGCATTTACAGTCTAATCCTGCTTCAGATTGCATGTGAAAATTTAATATTCAGGGTCTTTCCAGTTATCCAGATGCGATCTCAGATGATGAGCATTAAAAACCTAACAAGCACATTTGTGTTTGCATTGCCTGGACGCTGCAGCAGTCAGTCCAGTGCTAGCTCCTACTAGGACAGATAGAAATTCTCCTTGTGCATTAAATGGGCTGTAATAAACACAGATGAAAAATACCAGCCTGTGCAGAAGCTGCACTGTCAATACATTGAGCAAAACAAATGGGACTCATGCTCAGAATTGGAGAGTGACGTTCTGCTTGGCTGGGCAGGTGCTGCCTGCTGCAGCCCCGCCACCGGCTGCCCCTGCCAAACTGCAGCGGCCCATGAGGAGGGTCTTGCTCCATGTTCTTTTTGTTCTGTCCATGCAACTCTTGTAAAATTAAATTGAAGGTAGAGAAAAGCACCAAAAGCTGCGATCCTGCCATGAGAACCTGTCACGTGCTGAAAAGCATGGGGGCTGAAAAAGGGGGGGAGCCGGTGAAACCTGAACAAGGTGGGAAGATCTGGTGGCTTTGGATGGGTCCTGATGCAGCTCCGCATCCCTGGCTCTCTGTGCCCGGGCTCGCGTGTGAGCAGGCTTGTTACAGGGCCAGTTTTCTGCATGGCTTTGATGTTTCGTGCCAAATATTTTTTGCCAGTTAATTAGAGTAACTTATTTTTGCTTCCAGAATATCAGCTCTGCTTTCTGTGGTGTTACGGGTAGCAAGCACTAATTATTCCCTGTCCTCCACCCCAGGCCATCTCCACTTGGCTGTATGAAATCTGTAACCTGGCTGCAGTGAGCCTAGGTGTTCATGGAGTAAAACATATCCATGGAGAGGGCATGTGGTCTGATTTCCCAGAACTCAAGGTCCGTGGGCACACAGGATTACTCTCAAACAGCTTCTCTAATGTAGTATTGGTGACTTGATAAGATTAGGGGTTTGGTAGAGCTGCCTCTTACCCTTTAGTGCTATCCCCCTCCCAAAGGCTCCTGGGAAGTGTGATTTGGAGATTGAAAAACTGAAGGAGGTGGTTCCAGCTCCAGCTCTGTGTGTTACATGGAGGATGCAGAGAGCCACAGGTTAGAAAACACCTGCTGTTCATCTGTCTTGTCCTTAGCAAAACATCATTCTCTTGTGGCTTTAATCTTCTTAAAAGAAATCACTAGTTCTTTCTTACCTGGGGTGAATGGAGAATGAGCATAACTTTTGCTGTGGGGTGAGTTCTCCCCTGCCTTCACATGGTGTGATTATAACTGTGAAGTTCACTGTGGTGTGAGAAGACCCTGCGTGTGTCAGGACTGAAGAGCTGCTCCATGTCTCATTGCTTCAGCTGCAGCTGCTGGCTCCCTGCCTTTCCTTTTCCTCTCCTCTTCTAAAGGGTGATTCTCAGTTTCCTCTTTGCAGATCTTTCCCTTGATACAGTGTCTTCATTCCATTGCTAAACTAACTTGTGTACGCCTCTTGGGGAGGAAATAGGTGGTGTGAGTGCTCATTACTTACTTTGCTAAAGGTCTCTGGGGAACACAATGTGTGGAGAGTGTTCTGTATACACTGGAAACTGGAGAAGAAACGACGGAAGGGGTTTTGCAGGAAAAAGTTGGCTAAAATCTTCCTTTCAGTTACAATTAATAGGTTTTTCTTTCAGGCTCTGAATGCTCTGTTTGTATTCAAATTAAGCGGTTTCCAGGGGGGACTTCCAGGAATAGATGTGGGGAGGGCACAAAAATGCTTTCCAGAGCAGATGTTGGAGGTGCCCGGTACAGAGCTGCGTGCAGCTTGTGAGCCTCATCCCTGCCCTGTTTTCTTCTGCCACCTGGAGCCTGTGGTGCCCTCGGGATGCAGAGCTTGGGGGATGCAGACTCTGGTGTTGCACCTGTGGTGCATTTTCTCCGCTTGGGACATGATGTTCACTTGAAGCTCTGTACAAGAACTGGAAGTAGGGCAGAGGCTTCTCCTTTGTTTTGTTGGCAAGAAAAGCCTTGCCTTTTCTCTGTTTTCCTCACAGGGACCATTTTCCTTCATGGGGGACACGAACATGAGCTGTTGCCATGCCTATAGGTGATGAGTATGACACTTTTTGTCCTACAGTGCTGTGTGTATGAGATAGGAAGTGAGAGGATTGTGCTGTGTGGTCCCCCTGAACCTTGGAAACAGAAGCCTTAGTATTCCTGTCTCGTGGAGGCTGTGGGAGGCTTGTCTGCATGGCCTGCAGCATCCCCCTCCCTTTCCTTGGGGCCCTGTGTGCAAGCTACTGTTGGGTGCTGGGCTCTGCTGACTTTGGTACCGACGGGTGCTGTCTGTCCCGTCAGCGTGCGCTTGGAGGGAGGAGGTGGCAGGTTCTCCCTTCCTGCAGAGCGGGAGATGTGGGGCACCCGCCTGCAGTACAGCATTCCCTTGCTGCCTGCTGTGTGTGCTCTCATCCTTGGTACCTGAACCAGGCAGACATGCTTGTCCTGGGCCAGCCTTGTTGGCAGGAAAGGTTCCCATCAGAAAAGTGCTGTGTCAAACTGCCTCTGTCATCAGGTATTAAAGAAAGTAATTAGATGATAATTCTGGGGAAAAAAGGGCGTAAAAGTGTACACCATAATTTAGGTGACAGCTCACTTGCTGCTGGGAGGCCTCGCGCTTGGTGGCCACTGCACGTTGTTCTTTGTATTTTCTTTGATTTAAAGCTTCATGCTAGTAATCTAATTAACATTGAATTGGGTTTCCAGTACAGTAGCTTGTTTGGTTCAATAAAAACACATTTATAGTAAAGGTTAATGAAAAGAATTTTGCTTTCATCTAATTAATTATGGGTGGTTCTACAATCAAGGTTTACTAATGGAAAGAGATTATATATTCATGTTGATAAATTTCTCATGTCATTTCTGATTTTCCTTAATCTCTGCATCCCTGGATTGGATTCCAAAAGTGTTTGAAAGCTCTGATGAAATACCAGTTTGGGTATTAATTGGAGATTTATTCTGTTTATGTAAAATGACTTCTACAGTTGTATAGTTAATGTATCTTGAGCAGGTTTCTGTTACAGATGGAGGGAGATAGTGATCAGGTCTCATCCATGAAAGCAGTATTAGGAGCCACTCTGGAGGAGCACCTTTATGTTTATAAAGCACTTCTAATGAAATGCAAATACTGTTTTATCTTCTGACAGCTTTGTTTGTGCTCTTGAAATAGCTTTGAGTGAACCTGAAGTGCAGCAAAGTTTGTATCAGGAGAGTATAAGCCATGAAGATGAAACCTGAACAATGGGCATCAAAGGTACTTGAAGAGTCAGGACCTCAACTACATAGCGTCTGCATTATGTGTGGGGAAAGGAGATTCAGCTTCTGTCTGGATCTTTGCATCATTCATCGTGTTTCATTGCAACTTGAGCTTTCAGTACATTTTGATCCCTGCTAGTACTAGGTGTTTATATTGGACTTACTGGTATGAACTGATGAGAAAGGAAACAGGTTATTTGCATGCTATGTGAGCCAGGAGAGCTGAAGTGGAGGTCTTGAGAATGAGCATTTGGTTATAAGTGGTTAAGAATAAGTCCAAGTCCAAGAGGAAAGCTTTGCCTTCATAGTAATTACCACCCATGGTCTCCAGAGCAGTTCTGAGGCCCTGCAGAGGGTGGAATGTCATCACACCCGGGTGTGTGTGTGTGTGTTTGGGTGCTACTCACAGACCAGGCGGTGCTGTTCAAGTATTCTCTTTTAATTACAGCCAGCATGACCAAAGGAGCCAGAACGTGCCTGTGTAGCCCCAGTGTCCCCCAGCACGTGGGCATGGGCACAGCTGGTATTCGTGACTTCTGCCAGTGAAGTAATTGGCATTTCTTCTTCCCTTTGGCTTTCCAGGCATACTTCCGACAGGGTGTAGCCCTTCAGTATCTCGGGCGTCATGCGGATGCACTGGCAGCATTTGCGTCAGGACTGGCTCAGGATCCCAAGAGTCTGCAGCTTCTGGTTGGCATGGTCGAGGCCGCCATGAAATCTCCCATGAGAGGTAAGCACCAGGGGATCTTCTCAGGGATGACAATCATCTGCTGAGGTACTTAGAGGTGGTAGCATCAGTCCATCTCTGACTCGGCCAGCACTTGAGGCGGGGGAGAACCTGGAAGCCTGAAGGGAAATGTTTCAGGGTTTGGCTTCTCTGCTGAGAAAGGAGCCTGAAGTTGGAGGAGGAGCAATGAATATTCTTCCAATTCAGACAGCAAGATGGTGATACCCAGCTCGTGAGGCTGCTCTTGTGCAGCAGTTCCAGTGAAGTCCTTGCTCATTTGTCTTTTGTCCAGTATCACTGTAGATAGGAGAGCTGTGTACTGCTGTGGCCCTGGCGTTATTATTGCTTGGAACAGCTTCCCATGTTGTTCTGGTGCTTGACCATTGGGAATAGAGAGTCTTAAATGCTCCAGGTTTTTGCCCAGAAGAGCACATCAGCAGTTTTCCCATGGCACTGATGTCTCTCAAAACAAGAGTGTTCCAGAAGGCAAAAAAGACTTCTTGGCTAATTCACTGATACTCAGGAAGTGTTGAAATCACAGGGACCTTGAAACCATAATGGCTGTGCAGCACCTCTCTTTCATAATGTCCCTGTTTTCAGGCTTTTCCTCTCTAGAGGGAGGAGGAGCTGTTTTTCTCTGCTGCTCTGTTTCTCTTGCAGGCTTTGTATTGCAATGTCCTAGTGGTATTTCCCAGGAGGGAATGTGGCAGTTCTCACTCTCAGCAGATGCTGCTGGGAGCCCCAGGGCACAGGAGCCAAGAAATGCTGAAATGAAAAAAACATCCCCAGTGGTGTTTCTTTTTTTTTTTACAGTGTTTTTCTCCATCCTCTAAAGTGAATTAATCTGGAAGCTTCTGTCCTATATAGCACTTACCTTGTGAAGCTAATTTCATTTGGTACCCTAAGGTACTGTGGCTGCTGCTTAGAGCGCAGGTAATATGGTATTTCTGTGTAAGCATCCCCAAATCTGGCTGTTGTAGGTAGTCTGGCAGGTCTGCTGCTGTTGTCAGGAGCACTGCCTCCTGCCTAAGGAGCAGCTCGGCTCTGCGGTTCCTGTCACCTCGCTTGGTGCATGGTGGTGCTGTGCTTGTGCTGGCTGGACAGGCACAGGTTTTGCTGACGTGCAGCTGTAAGTCTGTGCTGCAGGAGCAGACACTGCAGTGCGTTTACTGCTGGTGGCCCGTTTCCAGTTTCCTACAAAACTCTTTAGTGTTCTCTGAATTCCTTCTGCCATTAGGCCAGTCTTCAGAGCTCAGTATGAGACTGCTCGGCATGTTTGTGCTGTCTTCCAGCGAAAACTTGCTACTCGATGTATCTTACTGTATTAGGTGTTAGATGATGCATTTGAGCCCTGAGTTTCTGTAATCTTGGTTTGATTTGGGTAGTCTGGTCCATGACTCGCATGCCACTTGGTTCCCAGAAAGCACAGAGGAGTTGTGAAGGTGATATCTAGATAAAAGTAACACGGTTTGTTGAGTAACTAATTCTGCCTTCATTTCTCTGTGTCAGAGTCCCTGGAGCCTACCTATCAGCAGCTGCAGAAGATGAAGCTGGACAAGAGCCCCTTTGTCGTGGTGTCTGTGATTGGCCAGGAGCTTCTGACAGCGGGCCACCATGGGGCTTCGGTGGTGGTGCTGGAGGCTGCCCTCAAGATCGGCACCTGCAGCCTAAAGCTGCGGGGATCGGTGTTCTCTGCACTGAGCAGCGCATACTGGTCCCTTGGGAACACGGAGAAAAGCACTGGATACATGCAGCAGGACTTGGACGTAGCCAAGACCTTAGGTAAGAGTTCTCCTTTCACTCACCTGAGCGCTAGGTGGCTACAGGTGGAGCAGATCTGTGTTAATGGTCAGCATCTCTATAATACTCAGGTGTCTGTGGGATTTCTCAAGCTGCTAAATCAAATCTGAAGTGGGAATGTGCAGGCTACAGGCTTGTTCATTCCTGTTTACCACGTGTGTGAAGGGCAGATGATCAATGAACATGCTGAGGTTTTACAGGGTCCTGGAATTCTCTGGTGTCAGGTATGTGGGAACTGGCCTTGTCCCCTCTGTAGACTTGGGCTCAAAACCTTAAATGAGTCTTAAATGAAGCAGCCTGTTTTCAAGAGTTCAGTGGAAAAAGGTTCTTGGTCTGAGCTTCTGAGGCAGTTTCCAGGGAAGGAACAAATCAGGAGTGAGATGGTGGATGAATGGGAGGGCTAAAGAGAGAAACAAACTGGAAGAGTTCCTCTCATGTACAGTATGTCCTGCACAGCATAGAGCTTTCAAGCTTTGTGGGTGCTGTAGAGAGAAGGTAGTATGTGAGACAGAGGTCAAGACAGTTCTTGAGAGCTCCAACCAGGAGAGTTCACTGAAAGTACAGGGGCTACTTTCAGTGTCTTGATAGCAGCAACAGATCAAGGGCTGAGCTGACCTGTGCTGCAGAACTGCTTTCTGGAGAAAGCTGACGTGCTCTTTGCTTGTTTGAAGCCTGGGCCACTGGCTGACTTGCATGAAAGAATTGCTAATGTCAAGCAAGGAATAAACATGGAAGGACGGGAAATTGCTGAGTGTCAGGTCAAAGAAAGAAGCTGTTAAAACAACTCTGAAAGTAAGGTTAGTGGCTATTGTAGAAGTTTCTGAAGGCCAGCAAAGAGGAGAGTTCAGGCTGTGTGTTAAACATAAGGATGAGTTTGTTCTGATGCTGGTTCTCCCATTGGAGCATCACTTGCACAGTGTGTTCCACGCCCTGTTAGCTAACCTTTGCTTTGTTTGCATGTGACCCAGGTG
Organism: Pezoporus occidentalis; assembly: GCF_034315485.1. Taxonomy (NCBI): domain Eukaryota; kingdom Metazoa; phylum Chordata; class Aves; order Psittaciformes; family Psittacidae; genus Pezoporus; species Pezoporus occidentalis. The sequence continues at coordinate 2,325,812 of NW_026912801.1, read as the reverse complement.
ACCAGACGGGAGAATGCCGAGCTCACGGAAATCTGGGCTCCGCATTCTTCTCCAAAGGAAATTACCGGGAGGCCCTCACTAACCACAGACATCAGCTGGTGCTCGCCATGAAACTCAAGGACAGAGAGGTAGGAAGCTTATTAACTAGACCAGTTGGGAGTCAGTACTGCGTGCTTTTCTGGAGAGATACAGACGTGTCAAGAGGCCTTGTCTGTTTGACGCTTTTTATTCTGGGAATTTGGAAGCTGCATGGTTTCTGTTCTAGCTGTTCACTTCCTTCTTGTTAAGGAAATGGTTTGCACTACTGGATACGTTATGTGATGCAGGTGGCAGGATGCTTGGTTTGTCCTTCAGCCTCCCCGTATCTCTAGTTTCTGTGGGGCTCTGAGCAGGTTGTTCTTCTCCTTCTCCCTTCCTGTCCATTTTGCCCACATAGTCTTTGGGGTCTGAGGGCAGAGGCTGCTGCTGAGTAGGTGTCAATGCAGCATCTCTGCAGTTGGGCCCTGGCTGTCATCAGCTCTTGTCTTCCCTGTGATACAGGTGCTGTCAGTCTGGATTATATTAGGTGTGCCCTGTGTTGCACCTTTTCCAGACTAGCCATGAGCTGTGTCCCTGTCTCAAATGGTCACATAAAATACATTTTGTTTAAAAAGCAGTGAAAAGAATCCTGAAAATGCAATGCTGTGTGAGGTATAGGGGGTGCTCAGAATGAATCCGATTTGCCTTGACCCCTTACCATGCAGCTCTTGGTGTGCTGGGCTCCCTGCCAGGCCAGGGAAGCATGCTGATGGACTGAAGAGTCTGGGCCAGGAGGGTCCTACTGAAAGTTCATTGTAAGGACAGAATCGTAATTTTAGTGCAAGTTACAGATACAGAAGCTATCCCTGCCCCGCTCCAGTGGATCCCCTCTGCTGTGAATGGGAAGATGGCTTGTGGGTTGCATGGCTGGTGAAGGGAGGGGATAGAGGCAGCAGGGCAGGTGTGAATTCATGTGAACACAAGGAGTTCTGGGGAGAGCTGGAAACTGAGGGGGATTACTTTCCTTCTGAGAAGTCATTGGAAAGATCCATTTGAATTAGCTAAGTGCTTTACTGAGGTGTTTTAAGTTAAACATGAAGTAAGCCTTGGAGAAATACATCTTTCAGTAGGTCATGGAAGCCTGTGACAGGGAAGGGACCTGCTGGGCATTTCCATGGTTATTTCAGCAGCTGGAAAACCTCCTGAATCACTCCTGATTTCCCTGTTTGTCCTCCTGCAGAGCAGAAAAGCTGTTACTCACCACTGTTTTTATAGTGCTCTTGGTTGGGGTCCCTGTTCAATCAGGCTGCATGGCTGCTGCTCCTCCGTGGTGATTCTCGAAGCCACAGATCCCTGTTGTGGGGGGAGGCTGAAGGAGGTGGCAGGAACATCACTGCATGCCCAGAGACCCCCGGGCTGTCCCGGGACACGAGGGCTGCTGCATTCCACTGGCTTTGGGTGCGGATCAGCATTGATCCTCCCAGATGGACCGGGAGGAATCCAGGGAATGAAGGCTAATTGTGATAGTTCTTAGCTTATGACACATCTGGGCACATAATTAACGGTTATTGACAACAAATGACTGCTCGGTATAGCAGGAAAGCTGAGCTCCTTGGATTTCCTGTAGGATGTAACCACAGGAAATTAATTTGGCGCTCTCTGATGACATCATCCTGACCACAGAGCTTCCTCTGCACAAAAAGCTGTTTTTGTTGGCCTCCTTTGCAGACATTTTTATAATGCAAATGTTATAAAGTTGCAGTAGTGCTGATGTGAATTCCGCAGGAGGGATTTGGTGTGCGACTGTAATGAAGTAATTGTTTTACCTCTGACTGTAGAGAGGCTGGTGCAGAGGTAGAACGTGCTCCTTTGTGTGGACACTGCCCTCGGAGGCAGTGCCCGGTTTGGAGCCTGCTCAGGCAAATGTTTGCACCAGGGGCTTCTGCTGGATTGTGTTACCATAACCGAGGGGGAAGGTGCGGAGGGTCTGTGCCCCACAGACCTGGCAAAGGGAAGCTGTCAGCTGAGTGGGATTCACACAGGGTGCTCCATGGACTGAAGACTTAAGCTGCTTTTCTCCCCGGTGCAGGGAGTCTGTGCAGCTCCCGTGACAAGCGCCGTGTCACACTGAGCACAGTCCTGTGTGCAGACAGGTCACCCGCTCTGCACAGCACACCCTGGGGATCTCCACAGCCTGGTCTGTGGTACTTGTGCCCAGAGAGAAAATGGAGCAGAAGCAGCTGGGATTTGGCATCGTCTAGGGTCTCCAAAAGAGACCTTGGAGTATTGACATCTGTGTGGCCTTGGTCTATGCAGACAAGGAAGAGACTCGTTCTTAGCGGGACGCTGTAATGGGCACAGTGAAGTAGCCATCTCCAGTGTCACTCCAATGCTTTCCATCACTGCTGGTTGAAGGGTTGGATTTTTTGACCAGCTACAGTGGGCGGTCAAGAAATTCAGAGGAGGTAATTCTGAGATTGTTCCTGAAAGAATTAGACTTAAAAGTACCATTGATTCAGGAGAAATCAAAAAGGGCTTTGTCTGTCTTTCTCTGTGTGTTCGTTTCTTGTGGAGATCTGCAGGTGGTCACTGTGGTCAGTAGGATACCATCCTGAAAAGCGTGGCAACAGAATTGAGGTGCAATAAAAGAGAAGAAGGTAGGCAGGACCGTCTAGAAGGACCATTACCTCTCTTCTGATGGAAGTGAGTTTGGCTGCAGTTACAGAGGAAATAGCAGCACAGTTTGGTAGTCTGTCATTTCTCTGTGAAGATTAAGCTGAACAGATTTCAGCGTGGGCTGTCTTGGCCTGCTGCCGGCCCTTGGGAATGTACTCGGGTTGAGAATCATGATGAAGTCTATGCTGCTGCTCTTGCAGCGATGTCTCCTGGCCTGGATGAAGTGATGCTGATGTGGATATCCCCATCCTTGCCTCTGGTGGCAGGGTGGCCGTGGCTGAACTGCTTCTGTACAGCAATAGGTAGACAGCACAGTTTGGCCATCCCTTCCTGGGTGGATGCCGTGAAGCTCTTGTGACACAAAGCGAGCACGAGGACTGGAGGCCAGCAGCACCGTGGCTCTGTGCGTGTGTGCCTTGGGGAGCTTGTCTTTGCACAGCTCCATTAGCACTAGCTCCAATTAAGACCCACTTAATTTGTGCACATGACTGGGCTGGGGGCCTCAAGGTGCAGGCTTATTTTTTCCTTTCGTGTTCAGAGCCAGCAGAATGCTCGATGCAGCATGTCACGTCAGTGCTGTATTTTTGAAGTAATTACTTTAACACCAGGTAACCTTATCTTCTGAAAGCCATCAGGTAACCCACATAGTGTGTGTTGATGCCACATCACAACCCATGATTTAGACAAGGGTAATGCAGTTGATGAGCTATGCCAGTGTGAGAGACTGGAGTCAGAAGTAAATGTGAAAGCTTGCCTGTAATACTAGTCTCCTGTGTCCCCATTCCTCCCCATCTCTAGCTGCTGTGAGAGCAGTACAAGAGAATTCTTGTATTACAGGTTCCGTAAGGTCAGAGCGCCCAGGCAGAGCTAACGGTGGTGATCTCTCAGGGTAGTTTGGAGTGGCCCTTGTTGATGACCTGTGTTCCTTCCAATGCATTTCATTTGGAAAAGTATTAATTGAGGGAGTGTTTTGAATCTCTGAGGACTGACAAGCAGAAAGGGAAAGGAAGGCATATGTCTGGAAGTCCTTGTGTGGCAGGGGAAATACCAGAATACAGAAATTCCCATTATAAAGAAAAGCTGTGGGCTTGAGCCCAGGAGACTCCAGAGGCCAGTAAGGTGCTGCCCTGTGTCCTGCAGAGAGAGCATTGCCGTGGAGTGATGCCAAGAGACCTTTGCTGGCAGCAGGGGATGGTCCCGGGGCAGGGACTTTGGGGATAACCAGCTGCTGTGCGCGTCAGGGGGAGCTGTGCTGTGGAACACGGCTGTGTGATGGGCAGAGCGAGCACCTGGCTGCGGCTGGGATGCAGGCTCTGGAGCTGCCTGAGCACACTTGGGTGCAGCTCAGCTGCAGGTGGTTATTGCAGTTTGCAGTTCTAGTAGTTTCTCCCAGTCCCCCTTAAAGCGTGTCTGAGCCAGCGCTGCCACGCAGCATAAAGCTGCTACATTTTGTAAACTACAGCTACTTACTGTCAGGCCGTGCAAGTCAAAGATCGAATTTCACTTTCCTATTTCCAGAAGGAGATGCAGAAGGAAAGTTAGATCATTCCTTTCCACTGAAATGTGTAAATTCTGTAAAGCCAAGGTTTTCTGCCCCTTCCTGAAGGGAAGGGGAAATGCTTTCCAGGTGTCCTTCCTGCCGTGCTTTGTCTGTACAAGCCACATCTTCGGTAAACAGCAAAGCTGTAAGTACTTAGCCTTTTGCCTGAACTCCTTGTGTGCCTTGTGGTACTGGGCGAGAGGGTTGCTTTGGTTTGGTTGTTCATGTTCCTGCCAGTCATTTTAGAAATCTGTATTCTGCTGAGTTAGGTAAGGCAAAAGCTGGGCCGCAGTCTGAGTCCGGAGGGGCACAGCTGCCCTGAAGGAGCGGTTCTGCCTTCGTTCTCCCTCAGATGGGATGTGCGGGGTGCTCGGTGTGCGCTGAGCTGAGGTGGTTTCAGCTCTGCTCCTGCTGGAGCAAGGTGTGTGTGCCCCTGGCTGAACTTCGTGATGGTCGGCACAGGAGCCTCCCTGGCTGCCTGCCGCATCCCTGCCTGGCCGGAGCGGTTTCTGTGCTTGGACTCTGCGGGCAGCCACGGGGCTCCTGCGAGGGGTGGAGGTACAACTGTTGGCACTTCGATTGCGAGGGTCCCTGGCTTGCAGTTGTGCTGCGGGTTTGGCTGGAAGCGTGCATCTGTGCAGCCCTTCTTCTCTGGAGAAGCCATCATAGGGCATGGCGGCGTGGAGTGAGCTCATAAGAACATGTGCAGCTGATTAGCTGTGGGTTGGGTTCCCCTCCTGGCTCCCTTGTCAGGCATCCAGAGTCCTTCCACAGCTGTGTAGACTTCCCCTGTCACTGAGGTGAAGCTGGAGCAGAAGCATCACAGCTTTCCTCAGCGAGTGCCAGTGCCTGACCTCACAGCAGGATGTGAGCTAGGAGCAGCTTCCTCAGTCCCATTGCGAGCGGGGGCCGTGCACGGCGTTCTGGGGCACGCAGGGGTCTCGTGTCCCTTAGCGCAGGCACAGATGGCACCCTGGTGTGTGCCAGGCCCCAGGAGACGTGTGTGGCGCGGCAGGAGCCGGTCAGGCTGTGCAGTGAGGTCCTGGGAAAGAGGCCTTCCTGTCTTGGTGCCACGCCTGTGCCGAACGCCCGGACTAGGTTAGTGTACATCCCCGGCCGTGCCCTCGGCTCCGGCTTCATGAGACACAGCTTGACACGGGCCAGAGCCCTGCAGCCTGTCGTTCTGCCCTTCTGGGCTGGCCCCTTACTGCCCCATTCCACTTCCCAGGCACATCCTGAGCTTAACGTGAGTGAAACGTTGTGCACGTGTGTGATTTTTCTTAAAATTGTTGGTAGCTTTTAAGAGAATTGGAGAAATGCGTGCAGAAAGGTGGAGACTCGTGTGTTAGTGAACATGTGCTTGCATCACCTCATTTATAGTAGGTTATGATTCCTGTAGCAAGTCTTTGGGAAAATAGAAAGCCAACCCAGACCTTCTGTAGTGTGTAGTGAAACAAGCTCTTGTGTGTCTGCCCCTTCTTCCTGAGGAGCATCTTAACTGCTGCCAAGAAACCCCTCCTGTTGACCCTTCTGCTCATGTATCTTTAGTTATTCAGGTGCACAGCAGTGGGCTGGGTGCTGTTCCTGTTGGGTGCAGAATTTAGCTTTGCATGGGTTATGATTTGTAGCAGTGATGCTTTCCCATTGCATCCAAGTGCCTTTCAGGTGGTGTGAAATACAATTCCTCATAGGACCAACTCTGTCTCTTTCTCACTGAAAATCCTGCTGTGGTCCTGCCCTGGTCACTTGCTGCCTCTCTGTGCTTCAGTATCAGCAGTCCCAGGTGGAGTGCTGTTCCTCAGGTGAATTCATCAGCTGCAGCCTCTCTGCCTGTGGCCCTGGGAAGGGCTGCCCAGTGCCGGGGCTGCTGGCTTGTCCGGACAGGAACAGTCTGGGAATCTCATACCGCAGTTGTTTTGTTATGTTTGCAAACAGTCTGGAAAATGAGGACAGGATATAAATATCTCACAAATGAGAACTGAAATGAGTCTTCAGGCTAAACTAATTTGTCATGCATGAAAACATTGACTAAGATGTCAGAAACAGGCTGTGGAAGCAAAAGTAGGGAAATAGTACTTGCTGCAGTAAGTGACAGGGTTTTGCAGAGATTGAGCAGGGAAGGTGTTTGTTCTCTGCTTCTCTATTTTCTGTCCCTTCTTCTCTCCTGCAGTGAAGCTGCTGCTTCAAAGTAATCCGTTATGTAGCTATCTGCCAGAAGTGGATTAAGCTGCCTGTAGCAACACAAACAGGAAAGACTAAGAGGAGAATATGCCTTATTCCTTATAGCTTTGTCACAGCTGAGTGGGGTTCCAGAAGTAAGGAACAGGCTGAGGGCTTTGCTAATTGATAATCTGCATTGGTTATTAATGCAGCCGCTGCTAATGGAGGAGCAGGAATGGCAAGTTTAGGCTGTGACCCCTGCTACTGTATGAGACAACAAATAGCTTTCACTGGAGCTTTTCAAGAGCAGAGACTGGAAACAACATGAGAGCTTTTGTTAAGAGCGTAGTTTCTCTGTTACTGATAGCATGAGAGCATCAAGAGGCTATAGCCTGTTGCGTAAGTCCTGTGCACGTGTATCACAGAGACGATGACTGCAGGAGTGTCCTGTTCTTGTTTCAGAGCCCCCAGTATCATCTCAGGAAGGTCAAGCAATGATCCTTTCCCACTGCATTCAGGTGGCTTCCCAGCGGGTGGCTGACGTGGTGGAGGGTCCCACAGGACCCCAGGGGTCAGCCAGGAGGCTGAGCTGGAGCAGGGCTCCCAGCTTTCTGAGGAGGCGTTTGCGCATCCTGGTCTTGTCTTCTGCAGTCATCACTGATTTTGTGCTAGGCTTGAGTGGGATCTGATCTATAGAACTGAAGCCTCAATTCTGGCCACTTGCAAGGAGGAGCTGGCTGAGCAGATCGGGCAGTGCAGGACCGCTGAATCCCTCTGCAGAGACTGCTGAGGAAGGGTGTGCAGCAGCTAGTGTGGAGTTAGGTGAGCCTGGGGCAGATGGGTTTTCCAGACTTCCTAACAGGACAGAAGCCTTACTTTTGCCGCCGCTGCCCTTAAAGCCTAAGGTTCTGCAGGTGTTGTGGTTTCAGCTTAATGAGAACTTGTGGGAGATCTGTCTCAGTCTGCAGAATGTCTTCCTGGATGCTTTTTGCAGCATTGTTCAATTCACCAAAGTTCAGTCTTTGTCTGCTCCAGATGTTTGGCTCTGTTGGGTGTACAGTGTTACAGACATGCACTTGCCAGTTCATGCTGCTCCCATGTAGACTTACACTTAAAACAGCGCGTCTTTGAGGGGCCTCTGATTAACCCCTGCGACTCAGCAGCCTGACCTGTGACGCAGGTATATGTTGAAACCCTTGTTAGAAAGCATGCTTCTACCCCTTGCCTCACTGGTTTCAACCTCTGGTTCCAGATGGTAGCCTTGCTTCATGAGGGGTCCGGGGCAAGCTCCCCAGGCCCGGGGGAAGGTTTGCTTTCTTGGAGAAAGGCTGAACTGCTGGGAGAACCCTTGCCACAAGAGGTCATTTGAGGACTCTGGGTCTTGTGGGGCACTATGGCTGCGTTACATCTTAGCCTGAGTTACCTCTGTCTGAGAGGGTGAATTCGGCGATGTGAGCAACCATAGTGCTTGAGCATTGAGTATAGCTGTATTTGCATAAGGCCCCATGGATCCTTTGCCTTTCTCCTGTCTTTAGCAGCTATTTTGGACAAAGTCAGCCTGACTGGATTCATACAGGTTTGTCCAGTTCAAATGTGATAGGATTAAGCAGAACAAAGGGAAGTCTGGCCAGTGCAGGAAATTTGGGAACGCACTAAAAAGGCCATATGTTTTGTTTTGTTTGGACTTGTGACTCAAAAGGGAAATGTAATACTTCCTGAGGATCTCCTTTAAATGTCCCCACTTGACCTCCACAGCACACGGGTTTTAGCTGAAGGAAACACAGTCTTCTGGTTTTACTTACCTCTCACGGTGTCTGCAGGGCCCAGACTCTGCTGAGGCCTGTACCTGATCACAGCAGAACAAATGAGGCAGAAAATGTGTCAGGGCTGCAAGTCAGGGAGCAGCTCTTTGGGTTTCAGCAGGCCTGCCTCAGCCAGGGCCTCCCCTATGGAGTTTCCAGTGAAAGTGGTACCCAGCTTTGTTAGGAGCAGGAGCAGCGCTGGGGTTGGCACAGGGCAGCACCCACTGCAGGAGTTCAGAGATTGCTCTGCCTGCACAAAGAGCTGCTCCAGGTCCTGTGAGATCCAAGTTTGGAACATGGTGGCTGCCTCTTCCGGGACTGACTTTGACTAGGGCATGAGTCACACCTCAGCGTCCCATCTCGGAGAAGCTTGTGGTTTTAAATGAGGGCTTCTTTTCTTACATCACCCCTAAAACTGTCAAGTCAGCCATCCGCCCTAAAGTGATTTCACACAGGAGCCTTTTAGACATGTCCAGAAAGCTACTAAATTCTGTCTACTTGGAACCAAGATATGTGAGTGCTGGCTGATGCTTATACTCAATGTTGAGGTCTACTTTGTAGTGTTTCTGGTCTCATGCACTGCACTGTTATGCTGCTGTCCTGCCTGTGTGCACAGCAGTGGACTAGCCCATACCTATAATACAAACAGAGCTTACGCATGCAAAGAAGTTAAGTGCTTATAGTGTTGCATTAACTGTAAGGTAACCTCTGTTACTTCTACACAGAACAGTTACACTCATGTAAGATACGGTGGGATTTGGTGAAGGCAGAACTCATCCTGTGATGCTTTCAGATTTAGGTATTCCTTTGTGTGTTCAGAACCAATCTGCTGAAGCTGCCTTCTCCTCACCACCCCCAGAATACACTCAGTGAACCAGGTAACGTTTGCTTACATGCAAGAGCAAGCACATGCCTGTGAGGAGGTGCTGCTTCTTGAAGAGAGCATGCTGCTGCCTGACCACAGATGGTACCAATGCACATCGCTGATCTTCTGGAGATGGCCCCACCACATCCTGTAGGATCAGGCACTGCTGCTACTCTGTGCCCGGAGGGAGAAGGGAAGTGGAGAGGAACAAGCATGAAAGAGCATGCTGCAGTGGGCTTTTGAGTTTCACAAATGCTTAGTCCATGCCTGTTATTCCCCTGCCTTGGTTGTAAAAGCTTGGTCTCTGATCAGTCTTAATGTCTGTGTGAGACTGCCTTACAGTAAGGTACCAGGCACAGCGTTCTCCCCTTGCCCATTTTAGAGCTGTTATAAAGTGTTCTTGTTTAAGGAGGCTGTGCAATCAGTTAAAGAATTGTTTAAATATAATATAATTAGGAAATTGCCATTCTCTTGCGAGGGTGAAATACCTAAGAAACACATCTCTCCCAGTCACCAGGTCCCTATTAGTTGTCATTCTGTGATGTACATCTGCTTAACATCACCCTTATTCAGCTGAAAAACTGAAGCTGTCTGTTGTTCCCAAGAAAAAGAGAGCAATTAGAAACCTTTTTCAGACCTCCCTTCTGTGCCTCAGCTCAGTGTCAGAAGAATATGCTTTTTATTAAAGTGATAAATTGCATAATTGAAGGTGTGAGCAACCCCCACTGTTAAGACTTGTATTTGTCAGATATATAAAGCATTGATTTTCTTTGTGTGTGGGTGCAAAGCCTACTGGTATGAAGCTGTAGTCTCCCATCACCCTGCTACCAAGCAGGGGTTTGTGCTAGCACAGCTGGAGTGTTCCAGTCATGTCAACCTTCACTCTCACTGCAGAATTTAGACTATTTGGTGGGTACATCTGGGAATAGCCCTACCTGCTGGCCCAGTGTGTGAGCTGCTTGGAGCTCCCAGTAGATCCTGTTATGGGGAGGATTTTATTAAGTCCACAGTGAAGAATTTATCTCTGGAATCCTATTACTACCCCCCTGAAGTGAGTCGTTGGTAACACAGATGTAACCACCACATTGTTCCTAAACACTGCTTTAATGTCAAGCTCCACAGTTGTCCCTCTGATTGCCCCCACGAGCACCTGATCCTCACCGAGCTGGAGAAGAGATGCTGCATGCACCTGAGGTGCTTGCTGTTGGCCAAACACCTCCCAGGCCCAAGAAACCTCTTGACCATGTGGCAGCGTGTCAGTAGCTGAGTCCCCGTCTTTCACGGTGTCACTGAGGAGCTGCTGCTCCCATCACTGGTCTGTGTTAATTTACAGCAGCAGAAGGAACTTGCTCGTCGCCGGTTACGGCGTGTCCTGGCAGTGTGCAGTCGGCACTGCGCCGCAGCTGCCCGGCCCACGCGTGGTGCTGCAGAGCGGTTCCTGCTCTGGCACTGCTGCTCTGCCAGCGTCCCTTGTGCCGGATGAGGTGCGTCTGCAGCGCTAAGTGAAAAGAATTAAGACCTTCAGAACTGTGGCAGTTCTTCCATTATAATTAAGCTGCCTGAAAGGAGGCCTCAGGGAGAACAAATGCAGCTTGGCTATTGACAGAGCTTCTTATAACTTCTCTATTTCATGACCTGTAAGTTGTGTTTAATAGCTAATCTGTCACCTCGGGTTCTTGTGTCAGAAAAGGTGGTTTCCCTGTTAATTTGAATCAGCACATGTTTACAGTTCCTCGGTGTGGAAATGCTGCTCTGTTAATGCTGCTGCCTCTTGCTCTGGCCAATAGATCTTCCTGCCTTAGCATGCCTTCCAATTGTGGTTTAAGTAGAAATGATCTTGAGGAAGGTTTTTTCTGCCACTGTTTTGAAAGTCACCAGAGGCTTGTTTCTTCAGAGACACAATTTCAATAGCAAAGTGTGGTTCCAGCTGTGAGGCACTGAGCTTCTTAACCAAACAGCACCAGTGTTGGGTGTGCTGGGGGGCCATCCAAGTCATAGCAGGGGGGAGAAGGGTGAGGCTGCCTCTTCACTGATAGCACAGGGTTATGCTGTTTCAAATAGCAAGGACAAGTGTCCTGAGATGCCCTGTCACCAACTCGGGTGGAAGGGAGGACTGGATCTTTCCTGAGCAGGGTGCTAGGGAAACGAGAGATGGATCTCTGTGCAATCACTCACCCTGACTGCTCCTTCCTGGAGGTCTGGGGATGGCTGTTCTGGAATTGGGTCACAGCAGCAGCTGGGCAGCAAAGAAAATGCACACTCAGGGACCACGGAGGACTTGGGTCAGGGCCTTGGCGGGAGCAGCAGTGCTGAGGCAGCACATGTGCATCAGGCAGAAGGAGCACATCCTGCCCTGGCTCCTTGCCCTGCTCTCTGGCTGCGTCTGCTCTGACCCTGCCATGGGGAAGCAAGAGCTGTGTCCTGGCAGATAGAGCAGGCAAAGGAAGCTGCTTCTCAGTTTTTCCTGTTAAATTACAGCTTGCTTTTCAGTGGTAAGAACTCAGTTTTCAAATAGCTGCATTTATTTAAGATGTCCCATGGGGACAGATGCTCCAGCTGCTGGAACACGGTTGTCTTTGCTGCAGTCCCAGGGTTGTTTGGGAGTCAGTAACAATGTTGTGTTAGAAGAGCCCTGGTGCTGCACAGTGAGGACTGTGGTCTTCAGAGCCATGGGGTGGTTGGCAAAGCAGAAGTACGTGAAGATGCTGGTGAATGCACACTGGTCTGCTGATGTTATAGGGTAAGCAGCAGAGTCATCTCCTGTCTTCAAGCCGATGTTGGCTGCAAGCGTGCAGATTCTCCAGCAGCAGGTATTCAATGTGTGTTTGTGCTGGAAAGGAAAGGCTGCAGAGTCCTTACAGAGGCCCAGCCTGTAACATCCTTACGTCAGGTTAAACTTTCTGCTCCTGGTCTCTGGCAGTGCCTTGGCAGCAGCCTGCAGGGTCTCAGGATGTAAGCTTACTGGGTGGAGGATGGAAGAGGGCCTTAGTTTGCAATGTACTCTGCGGGCGAGTATTGTCATTTGCCTTTTTACGCAGAGCTGCCGTACACTGGGTCGTTTTCTCTGTTGGCAGGACTTGGTGTAGATTTTAAAGATGTTAAAGGTCCTGGGAGGTGATGTGAGGTGTGGCTGCCTTCAGGGGAGGCTCTGCTCTGTGAGACAGCTCAGGTTGGTCCTGGAGCAGTTTCCTGCAGCGATGGCCCTCTGTTTCCTCAGTGGTCTCTGCACTTCTTCAGGGCTGTCCTTCCCCTCTACCATGCACACTGTACGCTTCAGAGAAAGAGCTGATCGTTGCCCTGTCTTCCTGAGTCAACCCTGTTCCTCCTGCCCCTGCCTCAGCTGCTCTGAGGGGTGTAGAAGAGCTCGGAGAGCAGGTTTTCTAGCTGGTAGTCACATTCTTTCTCCAGAATGGCCTTTTGTGGCTTGGATTTCTAGACTGGGGCCATCTGACTTGTTTCCATGAATACTTGACTGACTTCTGTCTCTTATCCCTGCAGGCAGCATCCTCAGCACTGAGCAGTCTGGGCCATGTGTACACAGCCATTGGGGACTACCCAAACGCACTGGCAAGCCACAAGCAGTGTGTCCTCCTTGCAAAGCAGTCCAAAGATGAGGTCTCCGAGGCGCGGGAGCTGGGCAACATGGGAGCAGTGTACATTGCAATGGGGGATTTCGAGAATGCGGTGCAGTGCCATGAACAGCACCTGAAGATCGCCAAGGAGCTGGGGAACAAGCGAGAGGAAGCTCGAGCCTACAGCAACCTGGGCAGTGCTTACCACTACCGGAGAAACTTTGACAAGGCTATGTCCTACCACAACTACGTGCTGGAGTTGGCCCAGGAGCTGGCTGAGAAGGCCATTGAGATGCGAGCTTATGCTGGCTTGGGCCATGCAGCTAGATGCATGCAGGACCTGGAGAGGGCTAAGCAGTACCATGAAGAACAGCTGCACATCGCTGAGAGCCTGCAGGACCGAGCTGCTGAAGGCAGAGCCTCCTCCAATCTAGGTAAGGCCCTGATATGGAGCAGAATTTGTCAGGGAACGCAGTGACCATCAGATCTGCTTCCAGGGCGCAGGAGGTTTCCTGTGAGCTGTCTTCTCAGTTGCCCACTTTCACTAGCCTGTCTTCATTAGTTGAGCAGGCACTTGGCAGATTGTGTGCTGATGTAGTGTATCACAAGTCCGTTCCTGCTGCTTCTTCACAGCACCAGGTGTGGAAGCCTCCAAAGAATCGTTTCCATCTCTGCCATAGGATGTGGTGTTTGTGCTGCTGACGTTCCAGATGCCACTGGGGGTGTGTTCTCAGCTGGCTGGGAGTGGCAGAACAGGGCTGGTGTCTGTATAACAAAATGTGTGTTTGCTGGCAGCCCCTCAATCTCTTTCAGGCTGCCCCATGCTGCAAATTTAGCTGCTGGCAGTTGGTGCTTGGTTCATTTGTAGGTGCTAATTGTATTCCGATGTTATCAACAGCAGGTAATTGAAAAGAGCTTGATGAATTACTTAATTTCTCTTAATAGCTGAGTCTTCAAGAGCTGAATGAAGAAGATAAGGTGAACTGGAGAACACAGAACAGGCCTAGCTTTCTAACTAGTGTTTTGAATCTTCTCCTTTACAGGAACTGAGGCAAATGTGTGAGGCAAAATGAAGCAAAAGTGCTTGTGGCTGCTTAGCTAGAGAGCAGTGAGCACTGACTCTTTTAGCAACAGGCATCCAACAGACAAGGGCTGGGGGATGAAGCCTTGCATCTGGATTCCTCTAGTGTTTATGGAAGGGCTTTTGCAGAGAACAGCAGCAGATGCATCCAGCAAAACACAAACCACATCCCCTATCTCTGGTGCCATCACAGGGCTGGTCTTGGGGAGAAGCAGCATGAGGGACCCAGTGGTCTGTGATGGGGATAGAGGGACCCGCATGGAGGGGCAGGATCTTGGGTTATCCAGGCAGGGGGCAGGGTGAGGTGTGAACCGTGCGTCCTTGGTGGGGAGATGGAGGTGTTGTGCTTGGCTGTGCTGGGGGAGCACACCTGGCTTCCCAGCTCATGGTCAGCGCGAGGGAAAGCTCCTCTTGCTGTGAAGCTTCACATAATGTGATGGGTTCCAGTGGAAGCTGACCAGAGGGTGTGCAGGCTCTTCTGGTGGCATGACTGCGTTCAGCCATGAGCGCCTGTGAGATGGGGGTGGATGTGCTCTGAGCAACACTGGTGAACCTGCAGAGATCAGATCCACATTCATTTGCCTTCTTTCTGAAGCACTTGCTGCTCTCTAGAGAATTGCCCCAGTTCTCTCTAAGCAAATCCAGGAAACAGAGGAGAAGCAGTCTAGGGAAAAGGGGAAATGGAAGCTGTCACTCGGTTTTTAATTCCCTGCATCAGTGTGGTGATGAGCCATCTTGGGGTTTCCCTGTCATCTCCTCCTGGTTTTGTGAGCCCTTTGCTGCTGGGCAGACCACAGCAATCCTGTTCTGTTCTGTAGTATTTCTTCCAGTTGCCTCTGTGTTCAGTGGAGTCTGTCTCTGGGCTACTGAGCATCATAAAAAAACCCCAACAAACTGGTAACTGGTACAGAAACATTGAGAGGAGATGGGCTTAGCAATTCACTGCAAGCGCTGATACTGTAGCTGCTTTGCCTCACCCCAGAATTAAAAAGCGCTGTTGCTTCTCACCCTTCACGGGAACCGCTTGCAGCTTAAATTCTCTCGCCATTTTGCTGGCTCAAAATCAGTCAAGTTAGAACTAGAAAATTCAACTTAATATCATTATTAATCTTAGAGCAGCTTTGGATTTAATGATGCATTCAGCATGTAAGTCCAGAAATTTTTGTAAAAAAAAAAAAAAAAAAAGAGGGAGTGGGGGGGACAGGGAGTTTTGATGCAGCAAAGAATGTTGTTCTTGTGCTGGATTTAAGCCTAAATCTAACTCTCAGTTGGTATGCTGACTCAGCCACTTTGCACTTCATATTTAAATAGTTTTCCTAGCTTCTGAGTGCAGGATCTCACGTTTCAGCCGTTATTTGGCTGTATTTTTGTCTTCTCTGTCAGGGTTAAGTTATACTGGAAAAAGAGAACATACAGTTCTTGTTGAGAAAGTCTATTACTGTTGTTTAAAATGCATTCAGTACCAATTAAAAAGCCAAGTCTTAATTGTCTCTTTCATCTAATCCACATGCAAAACAAAACCTCATCAAAATAACCATGCTGACAGGCAAAAAAAAAAATGTATCTGAGTGTGTTTCTGTGCCAGAATGCTGGAGTTGGCCTCTGCTGAAGCGACAGACATTTTCTGTTTGCATTTCATGGATTTAGATGGTGAGCTCTCTTAAGTGTGTTGTCTAATGCTGAGCAAGACACACACAGAATGTGACACAGCCCAGCTGCTGTAGTGCTCTGCAGGGAGACATTATGCGCTCCAGGACTCGGTAAGCAGAAGGTAATGGACTGAGGACAAGTCACAGCATACCAAGCCCTCCACAACAAGGAGATGTGGAGTTTAACCAGAAGTCTCAGACTGTCAACCTTTGCAAAGCATATGGTGGTTCCAGATGCCAAGGCTCCATGCAGAGAGCTGGCTGTCAGCCTCTGCAGCTCTTCAGGGTCCTCACTGCGATGGAGAGAGGACACTTCAGTTGATTAATAACACAGTTTAAAGTCCCCCTTGGTGCTTAGCATCTCTTTGCAGCTACAAGAGAACTTTTCTCCCTGTGTTCACGTGCTTGTCATCTTGTCCAAAGGACCCAGGTATTTTCTCTTGAGGCATTTTTGCAGTTGGGGTCAAAAAGTGGTGGTTGCATTTGGCCACCTGCTCCCTGATGCTGAAGGTGAGTGACCGCCTCGGGTCCCTTTGCCCCTGCTCTGACTGCACCCAGCCACAGTGCAGCATGCATGGGTACTGTCAGCATCAGCACGGAGGCTGGATGTGCTTTTCCCACCCTGTGTGAGCTTCAGAACCTCTTCTGCTCCGTGTCAGCTTTCAGCATGTTCTGAAGGAGCAGGTCAGTGGAGAGCAATGTTAGCTCAGTCTAAGCTGGAAGCCGTGATGCATCCACCATGACATAACCCCACCACAACACAGAGGTTTGCTCTGCATTTGATAGTGCCAGTGAGGACTGGAGGTCCCTTTGGCTTCTGCCAGCCTCCAGCATGGGAGCTGCAAAGACTGCTTCAGTGTTGGTCTGGCACTTTTTTACCGTACCGAATTCACAGAATCATAGAATCAGCCAGGTTGGAAAAGATCTTTAAGATCATCAAGTCCAACCTTTACCCCAGGATTTGTGCCTGAGCTGGGAAAATCTGTGTTTTGCGGAGGCAGAATACAGCTTCTGTGATTATTTTCCTGATGTCTTACAGAGGTTTCTACCCAGATCTGTGTTCGTCATTAAGGAAGGAAAGCTTGTGAATTAATGTAACTTGTGCCGGTTTTGGTGCTTTATATTAGATACAAGGCAATAAAGGCTGTCTCTGGCCATCTCCCTTCATGTTTGCTGGGTTCTTGTCTTGTGTCTGTTGTGCTGTGTCTTCTAAGTGCTGTTCCAGAGTGTGGTCTAGCTGCCTGACCAGGAGACTCTCTTTTACTTGGAAGTCAATGATTTTAGCTGTAAGAATGAGTTAGAATGCTGATGCAATGATGTGTTTCTGGATCCTTCTTTCTTAAGTGCCACAGCAGATGGGTGACAGCTCGAGCAAACTAATGTGACAGCAGGCTCCAAGGGTGAGGAGAGCGCAGCTTTGTTCTCTGTTATGCTACTTGGTTTTGTCCTGGGTATCTCCTGGTAAACATTTGTTCATTGTTTTTCTCCTTTCTTGGCAGTAAAGAGGATGACTAAAAGATTTAGGACTTTGAAGGCTTCATCTCCCATCCATCTACGAACCTCATTTTTGTCTGTTGAGGAATGCACAAAGAGAGAATATATTTGGTAGGTGATGATTTTGGAGTCCAAGTCAGAACCTTTCCTTCCTGGGCTGTCCTTTGTAATTACTGCTGGCAAATGATGGAAGCACAGCAGGAGGTGCTGTGTGGGGTCTCTTACCAGGTTCCTTTTTTCCCCAAGAGCAACCTCAGTCTTTTTAGATGAAATTTTGGGAATTTGCTTGAGCAGGGCTTGCAATAGAGAGCAGCTTTTTTGGTGGACGTAGTTTTCAGGGTGAAACTCCATCTATAGCCTCTCCAGAGAATGGCAGCGTGGGCTGTTTCAGTAACCTTCTAGTATAAATTGTATTTCTCTGGCTGCCATTTGCCTTTCAAAGCCATGCTCACTGTCTGACTTGCTGCCTTCCTGTCCCATTTTCTTTTTCCATCATGTGGGACAGGAGAGATGGTGTCTTGGGGCAGGAATTCCCATTATTGCCAGCCCCAGATACTCAGTTTCATATCTATCCTCAAGTATAGTACGAAGTGCAGTGGGAGAGAGTTTGGGTTGGGTCAATATCCCTGACATTCTTCCTCCATTCTGAGTTTCTCCATGTTAAGGGCGAG
Source organism: Pezoporus occidentalis (assembly GCF_034315485.1). Classification (NCBI taxonomy): domain Eukaryota; kingdom Metazoa; phylum Chordata; class Aves; order Psittaciformes; family Psittacidae; genus Pezoporus; species Pezoporus occidentalis. The sequence continues at coordinate 2,308,284 of NW_026912801.1, read as the reverse complement.
TGGCAATTACAGTGAGCGTAGGATTTCTCACTCGCATCCTCATCTTTTATCCACCACTCCTGTGGACACAGCACCCGAGTTGTCAGTGGCATTTTAACAAGGGTTCACTGTGTGCTGACTTCTCTCGTTCTTCATAGTGGAGTTTCTTCAGGGTACATACCCTTTGAGGCTCAGCTGTGGCATCTTGTGTGCTCACTAGGGCCTCCTAAAAGACGTTAGATACCAAAGACTTTTCTTCTCTGTCAAGTCAGCTGGGTATTTGCTAAAATAATCTCCAGTGCTGTGAGAGGTGCTGATCCAAGGAAGGTAAGGTGGCTGAGATGGAAAAATAAGGAGAGGAACTTTGTGACAGGAGTATGATTCACACCTTAAAGCTGGTGATACAGAGGTGGCCAGAGAAACCTCAGTCTGATGGATGGAGCATCTTGTGCTCTGCACACAGCAGTAGATATACTAGTACAAGAGCTGTTTAGAAGGATTCCTTAGGCACAAGAGAAATTGCAAGCCAAAGTATGGATTTCACACCAAGCTACTGACATTATCTCTTAATACGTTCTTTTAATGTATCAGATGCTAAAAGCAGCAACTTGAATTCATGCTGCTTCAACCCCTCTTGCAGGCAGGCAGCTTTGCAGATCTTTTTTTCAGCCTAAATTTTCCCATCTCAGTGCCATGTGAACAATAGAGGCACCAAGTCACAGGCCGGACCTTCCTGGGTGTTGTCTTGGTTTCTAAGGTATCAGCTTGGAAACTGATCTAGGTGTAGGCACATGGATATTAAAGCAATTATAGCATGTTCCGGATGAGCAGAATCCCTTGCAGCCCAAAATGAGCCTCTCTTTTTTTCCTAAGAGGTTTCTGGTCTGTTTCGTCCAGTTGTTTTGTTGCCAGAGATTGCAGTGAAGGAGCTTGCATCACACAGGACATGGGAAAGAATGTGAAACAGTTTGTGCTTGACATGGCTTGCAGATAAAACATACGTGAAACCAGTAGCAAACTGCAGTCAGTGTCCCCTTGGAGCAAGCCATGTGTCTGCAGTCCAGAGCCAGGGTTGAATCTGGCTTTGGCAAGAACTTTGTTTAAGTGTATAGCTGAGGGTAGACTGAGGATGGGAAAACACAATTGCCAGAGAGACAGAGAGCAGGATGCTTGGAAATCAGGGCAGGGATGGCAGCTTGTACAGAAAGGGTGATGAGCACCACTGAGCAGCAACAACACAGCAGGGAGTGAGCGGGGTGAGGGCTCTCACTGCAGGCACGAGGGCAGTGAGGCTCAGCAGGGACTAGCAGACAGTGTGTGGTGCGTTGCTGGCAGACTCTGTCCCTGGGGTCTCTGTGAGATCTGGGGGGTGTTTCCAGCCTCGTGATGGGAAGGGACTGTATGAGTTCCTCCCGGTGTCTGACCTCCTGGCCAGTCTTCCTCCTGCCTGCCTGTGGCTTGGCGTTTCAGCCTGTTGCCATCTGCAAACCTCAGCAGGTTGTGGCTGGGAGCTGCTGGCAGTGTCCTGGTGGCGTTTTTCCTACTCAGTTCCTTGAGAAGTAAGGCTCTGTTTTACTTCTCAGAGTGACACATTTGGGATTGATGAAGCATAAGGAAATGATCTATGAATGTGCTTTATAGAGAGGCTTGCTGATGAGTTCTTTCCTGTCCTGCAGCAGCCACTTCTGGCTGGGATATCATTGCTCATGTCATGGCTTGGTGGCATAAGCACCTTCAAGCAGGTGGCCTAAGAGCAAATGGTCTGTGTGCTCTGCAGCACCATGGCAGTGCAGGCACAACTCTTGGGAGGCAAACAGCATGTTTTTGAGGCAGTGTGTGCTCCAACAATAGCGGATGTCTGGGTTCCTGGGGTAATTCTTCGGCTCATGAGTAGTTATTGCTGGCCTCAGACACTCTTCCAGAAAACCTGCAAAAGCTCAGGGTTACCCAGGGAATCAGTGATTAAACTGAGAACAGAGGAAGATGCCTCCAGCAGCGTTGAATCCAGTCTCCTGTTACTGCCTATGCCATGTAACACAAATACCATGATTCAGAAACTAACCACGCTCCATTTTACAGTGATGTTGTTCTACTGTAGGGCAGTAGAACAACAAGAAGGCTGTTCTGGACTCTTGGTACTGTGGCAGTGAAAATAATTTCTAGGATTCATGCCCTCTGTTCTTAACCAGCATTGGTCTTTAAATTAATTCTTCTGCATCCAATGGGGATGTGCCTTTCTATACTGGAAGTAATTTGCTGAAAAGCTCCTTTTCTTCCTGTTTCCAGATGATGACTCTGCCCTGGAAGTTTTGAAGTAGATGTCTGTGCTTATTTTACTGCTGATTTTCATCACCCCGTTCTTGTTGCCCTGGTACATAAGGTTGTCTCATCCTTCCTCCATAATAATCCCATCCTTCCAGCTTTGTTGGAGCTGAGGAAGGATTTGGGCAAGAGGTGGACTAAGACAGCGGGGATCCGAGTCCCTCCTGCCACGAGCTCTAGCTTTGGTCATGATTGTGGTGCAGGGGACAGAAACAAACTGTCAGCAGCAGCCAAGCGTCTGCTGTTTGGATCCTGGTTTCTTCTGCCCCTGTTTTCTAAATGGCCTTGTCCTGGCGCCTCGTTAGGAAAGTGAGCAGGATTTCTGAGCAACTTGCTGTGACAAGCGCAGGTAACACAGCCACAGTGCTTCATGCTGACATAATAGAACCTTGGTTTCACTTTGCGAGGTCCAGATTGCCTCAAGGAAGCAAATTTCAGCCCTCGCCTTCCGGGCTCACTTGGAAAACCTCTGTCTTCAAACCAAGATGGGGCTGGTGCGCAGGCCTGATGAGAGCATGCCGCACTGGCCAGCGATGGGAGGGCAGCCGCATCCTGATCCTCCACATCTCTTCCCCCTGAACATGATGGGTGTGATGTGGAGATGGAAATTGGAAGCCGTTTTCTTTTAGGGGCAGGGAAAGACCTGAAGCTGTTTTCAGGTATCAAGGAACTGATGAATCTGCAGGGTCAGTGTCTTCAGGGGCTTCCTCAGTGGCTCCTGGATCTCTGGGCGTGCTCACAAGTGTTTGCCGAGGAGCCACGTGTATTGCTGGCACAGAGTTCAGTTGAAGCAGGAGTTTTAATGTTGGCAGAATCAGAGCTCCTGTCTCTCAGTAAGTACAGGATGGTTTGACTGAAATTGAAAAGCAAATGCAGATGCTTCCTTGTTCAGCGTGCGGAGTATGAGCTCTGGAGCCAGCAGGTACCACCAGACCGGGGGTGAGGGGAAGCAGAATGATTAAAACAGGAAATGGGCATTTTATAAGCCAAGACGTGCAGTTGTGATTCTGTGCTTGAGGTGTCACACACGCTCCGGGATTTGCCTGTTCGGAGCAAGGAAGCGGTTCACGTGAGAAGGGCTGTGCTGGGGGTGCACTGGGTGCTGTGGGGAAGGGCCGGGCTGCAGGGAGCCCCTGGCACGGCGTGGTCCTGCACAGGGGTTTGTGTGGAGCAGTGGTTTCGTTGAGCCCGTGTCTGTTGTTTTGCAGGAATCATTCACCAGATGAAAGGCGACTACGACACTGCACTGCGGCTGCATAAGGCACATCTGTCCATAGCCCAGGAGCTGAGCGATTACGCAGCCCAGGGCCGGGCCTATGGCAACATGGGCAATGCTTACAACGCGCTCGGCGTGTACGACCAGGCTGTCAAGTACCACCGGCAGGAGCTGCAGATCTCCATGGAAGTCAATGACCGTGCCTCCCAGGCATCCACGCACGGGAACTTAGCGGTTGCCTATCAAGCGCTGGGTGCTCATGACCGTGCTCTGCAGCACTACCAGAATCATCTCAACATTGCTCGGGAGCTGCGAGACATCCAGAGTGAAGCACGGGCCCTCAGCAACTTGGGCAACTTCCACTGCTCACGAGCAGAGTACGTGCAGGCAGCCCCTTACTACGAGCAGTACCTGCGCTTGTCCCCAGAGCTGCAGGACATGGAAGGGGAGGGGAAGGTTTGCCATAACCTTGGCTATGCCCATTACTGCCTTGGGAACTACGAGGAAGCTGTTAAGTACTACGAGCAGGACCTTGCCTTAGCGAAGGATCTGCATGACAAACTGAGCCAAGCTAAAGCCTATTGCAACCTGGGTCTGGCCTTCAAAGCCTTGATGGACTTCAGCAAAGCAGAGGAGTGTCAAAAGTACCTGTTGTCCTTGGCTCAGTCTCTGAACAATTCCCAGGCCAAATTCCGAGCTCTGGGGAACTTGGGGGATATTTTTGTCTGTAAAAAAGACGTAAATGGTGCAATAAAATTTTATGAGCAGCAGCTGAGTTTAGCCCATCATGTTAAAGACAGGAGACTGGAAGCCAGTGCCTACGCAGCCTTGGGCTCTGCATACAGAATGGTACAGAAGTGTGACAAGGCTTTAGGTTACCACACGCAGGAGCTGGAGGTGTACCAGGAGCTGGGAGATATGCTGGGTGAATGCAGAGCACACGGGCACCTTGCCGCAGTGTATATGTCACTTGGGAAGTACACCATGGCCTTCAAATGTTACGAAGAACAGCTGGAGCTTGGGCAGAAGTTGAAGGATCCCAGCATAGAAGCCCAGGTCTATGGTAACATGGGCATTACCAAGATGAACATGAATGTCATGGAGGAGGCTATTGGCTACTTTGAACAGCAGCTGGCCATGCTGCAGCAGCTCAGCGGCAATGAGTCTGTGCTAGATCGGGGCCGAGCATACGGGAACCTGGGAGACTGTTACGAGGCTCTGGGAGATTTTGAGGAAGCTATCAAGTACTATGAACAGTACCTGTCTGTGGCTCAGAGCTTGAACCGCATGCAAGATCAGGCAAAGGCCTACCGGGGCTTGGGCAATGGGCACAGGTAAGGAGCGCTGCACGCGTACTCTAGTGACAGATGGGGAAGTGCACATGGGTGCGCTGTGTTACTGATGGGGTGTGTTTGTGTGGCCATTGTACATGTGCAGGGGGATGTGGCACAGGAGCGAGTAAGAGTCCTCTGGGTGCTGAGGACTCTGCTACTGGCTCAAATAACGAAGCTGATGTTGCTCTGCCTTGAGAGGAAGAGAAGTTCACAGGGTGGCAGAAGAAGGAGGTTGATGCAAAGCTGCTGGGGATGTCTCCTAGAGGGAGCGTTTGTCTCTGCTGGAAAGGCCTGAGCTGGCCTCTAGAGAAAATGACAAAACGTCTTCTTTCAGGAAAATACTGGCAAAAATAAATGCTGCTGTTTTCTTTCCTTGTAGGGCCATGGGAAGTTTGCAGCAGGCTCTGGTGTGCTTTGAGAAGAGGCTTGTAGTGGCACATGAGCTGGGGGAGGCATTTAACAAAGCACAGGCGTACGGGGAGCTGGGCAGCCTGCACAGCCAGCTGGGCAACTACGAGCAAGCCATTTCCTGCCTGGAGCGGCAGCTCAACATCGCTCGGGAGATGAAGGACCGGGCCTTGGAGAGCGATGCTGCCTGCGGGCTCGGGGGGGTCTACCAGCAGATGGGAGAGTACGACACAGCCCTGCAGTACCACCAGCTGGACCTGCAGATTGCAGAGGAGACCAACAACCCCGCTTGCCAAGGCCGAGCCTACGGGAACCTAGGCCTGACCTACGAGTCCCTGGGCACCTATGAGAGGGCAGTGGTTTATCAGGAGCAGCACCTCAGCATTGCAGCACAAATGAACGACCTGGTAGCCAAAACTGTGTCTTACAGCAGCCTGGGGAGGACTCATCATGCCTTGCAGAACTACTCTCAGGCTGTGATGTACCTGCAGGAAGGTAAGAAGCTGAATTATGCAGCACAACACGTACTGATAGGTGTGGGGGATAGGAGGGAAACCTGAAGACATGGAGAGAAGCGGGGTCCTGTGAGCGTGACACTAAGAGGATGTGTCTGGCTGGCAGTGGCCTTGGATGCACAAGCTCTTGCAGACATCGTAGCTACTGCTGACCGTCCGTGTGAGTAGCTGTCCAAGGGGACTGTTGTGGTCAGCACATCGTGTCAGTCAGAGCCTTCCTGGTGTCCTGTAGACAAAGCATTGCAAGGCATGATCTGTGCCTTCCTGGGGCGCCTCAGCTTTGAGCTTTAATCCAGACTGAGCCTGGCAGAGTCTCTTTATAAAGCTGGTTTGTGCCTGAGCCTAGAAGGTGTAAACATGCTCTAAGAACAGCATTGCATACCAGGAATTGGCTCTGGAGAGCCACATCAGGTCATGATGGGTCTGGCCGACCCTGAGAGAAGTTCTAAACTGATGTGTGCCTTGCTGATAGCCACCTGGTTTTATCTTCTGTGTTCAGGTGGGAGGGATACCAGGCAGGTAAATGTCCTCTAAGGTGTGAGTAGGAGCAAGTTGTGTTTGATAGGGAGGCGGGGAAGGTTCGGTCCTCAGAGTCCTGGAGCCACCTGCTGCTGCTGAGCCCCAGGGCCAGCGCTGACTTCTGAGTTGTGCTGCTGCAGGGGATCCCAGCCTGCAGACAGCGTCTGTTCAAGGGGGTGGCTCTTTGGTGGGGAAGATGATCGGCATAGCTGGAGTGTGTGAAGCTGGAAGCCGAAGAATTAATTACATCGGTTAGCCTGGTTTTCCTGAAACTGACCTTGGCAGCATTCCATATGCTGAGGGAATTCAGTTCAGTTGGGAGAGAAACTGAATACAGCTCCTTCTCCTTGGGTGACACAGAATTCCTGAGGAGCCTGCTGAGGCTGCCTGTAGCCGAGCTGCATGACGGTGGCCAGGGCCCTGCTCCCCACCTGTGGGAAGCCTGAGGTGCCTCAGAGGAGGCATCCCTGTTGGCAGGGCCCGTGGAAGTGAGAGGTTTGGAGCAGTGTGGAAGTGGGGACAACTCAAGGTGCTGCTGGAAGTGAAATGAGCCCCAGGTCATTCATGCCAGGACCCTGCCCTCTGCTCTGGCTTGGTACGTGAACCATGCAGAGCCTGCCAGAAAGCTGGTGGGAAACGAGCCAGTAATGGGGCAGGAGGCGTCTCATGGCATTGTTTGGCAGCTCAGTGTGATTTTTGTCTGTGTGGCTTTCAAGGTTTGAAAGTCAAACTTCCCAAAGGGGCTTACTGAGTGTGTCTCAGGGGACAGCTCCAGCTCCCGCTTGCCACAGGTGCCCTGGGCCCACGTGAGCCCACAGAAGGGCTCCCCTGGGTTGCCAGAGCCCTTCTCCCCTTCAGCCCTCTCTCCCTCTGACACCTTTCAGGGCTGAGGCTGGCAGAGCAGCTGGGACGCAGAGAAGATGAAGCCAAAATCCGTCATGGCCTTGGCCTCTCCCTCTGGGCGAGTGGGAACCTGGAGGAGTCTCAGCACCAGGTACACCTGCTCTGCCTGGGCTGGTGGCTTGTGCCCTCTGAGCCCCGTGGGTCATTCCTGTCCTCAGGGGAGGGAACCTCTGCTACATCCTCTGGAGGAGCTGACTCTCGCTCAGGCTCCATTCAAAGTCACCTCCTCTCTGCTGGGGTGCTGCCATCCTGAGGGGCTGGCGGAGGCAGACTGCCCCTGCCTGAGGGTGTGTTGGATCCTCCTGCTCCCCCAGCCAGGGCTCTGTGCTGTGTCTGTAGGGAGGTGACTGTGGCTGTTCTCCCTCCCAGCTCTACCGGGCCTCGGCGCTGTTTGAAACCATCCGGCATGAGGTGCAGCTCAGCACAGACTACAAGCTGTCACTCTTTGACCTGCAGACATCCTCCTATCAGGCCTTGCAGCGAGTACTTGTCAGTCTCGGTAAGAGATACCATCATATGGTGAGTCTTAATGCCAAACCCATGCCAAGAGCTCAGCTGATGTCATGGGGCAGCAGTTTATGATGCATTCTTCACTCCCCAGCTGTCCATCACACCACAGCAGTTCTTTGCCAGAGCATAAATAAGGCTGTCTTGCTCTGGGTTTTGGGTGCCTTTGGATCTTCTTTCTGGCTTCCTCCATTCCTTTGTATTTCTGTGGCTCATTTTCCCACATACTGTGTTACTGCCTGCAGCCAGGATGATCTGTGGGACTGTATTCCAGTGCAGAGGCCACTCTTTCCAGAAGGAAGTGCTGTGACCCTGCTTCCTCAGGTTTTAGTTCAGGCTGGGATAGCAGCTGTCCCGGTTCCTGCCCATTGCACTGCAGACCACATTGGTGTCAGGTCCGAGATGACTTTGTCTTTTCAGGTCACCATGATGAAGCATTGGCAGTAGCAGAGAGAGGCCGAACGAGGGCGTTTGCTGACCTGCTCGTGGAACGTCAGACTGGGCAGCAGGACTCTGACCCCTATTCTCCGGTGACCATTGACCAGGTCCTGGAGACAGTGAATGGCCAGAGGGGACTTGTTCTCTACTACTCACTGGCTGCAGGTTATCTGTACAGCTGGCTGCTGGCTCCTGGGGCAGGTGAGGTCCTGTTTGGAGTTGAGAGCCTGTGAACAAGCCTTACAAAGGGAGAGTTTTGTATCATTTGTAGCTAGGAATAAGTCTGGGACCAGAGTGAATGTACAAGGGAATCCTTTCTATCCAGTACCTTAAAGCTGAATAGACTGAAGACTGTGGCATAGCTGCAGCAATAGTGACATAAAAGTGCTTATTCAGGGCTTTGATGTTGACCTGGAGATGGAAATGTTTCACGGGTTCAATATTTCCATTTTCAGCCTCCAATCTGTATATATTTCCCACAGGGCAGAGCAGTAATGAGATTCCAAGTATGTTGGCTCTGTCAGAATCTTCTATGCATAAGAATCCCTACTTTAATTACATTTCTGTGCTTTATCCTTCCAAAAGCTTTTGACATTTATTCACTGAAGTGGGTTACAGAAAACAGAAGGGCGTCCCCACTTCCTGATATGCCATTGAACTGCCTGATCCTCTGAATTCTCCTCATCTGAATGTGGGAATACTTATCACAGAGAAGCAAGGAGGATTAATTTGAAAGGCTCTTTGCAAGCAGCTGCTCTTCATTATCTAATAAAGTGGTGACTGCAAATTTTCATGAGTTCTTTCTGGCTATAATTTAATAATTGCAGCCCTTTGCCATGACACAGCTAAAGCGATAAAAAGCGCTATTGAGATTGCACCAGAAATGCTTGGTGAAGGGAAGTAAATATTGACATGTGCCTAACTTCAGATGGGGTGACAGTGATTGGAAGATGTGCTTTGTGAGGAATTTTGCAGTGTTGGATGTACACATGTAAGATGGTGGTGTCCTGCTATGCAGCCAGTCACTGACTGGCTCCTCAGGCTTGCAGTTTGCACAGTAAAATGTCAGTAATTGTCTAGTATTAATATCAGGCTGAGCTTACTGAAATGATGTGGATCAGAGGTGGGGGTTTGTTACGAGGCTTTGTGACCAGTCTTCCCCTTGCCTGCGCTGGGTCTTGGAAAAAAACAGTTGCACCCTTCAAGTGCATGGGTTCGTGACTGCCTCCTGAAAGCCACTGTCAGGCGTTGGGCAGGAAAGGGCTGTGGTGCTTCAAGGGTTCCACTTGAGCTGTTTTGCTGGGGAGCTCTTTAGCAGTGATTCCAGCCCAGCCCTGATGACTTCTTCTTCTTCTGTTAGTGCTGACAGAGAGAGTAGCTGCTGTGACAGCCCAAGAGCCTCATTATCCCACTGTAGATGGTACCCTTAGAGCCTCCTCACTGATTCTCTATTTGCTGCTGTTGCTGCAGAAGGAGTTGCTTTATTCCTTTTTCCTCCTCTTCTTAACTGGTTCAATAATTTATGCTGTTGAGGAAAACAGGGCATCCAGAGCAGCCTTTACTGTTGATCACAGGCTGTAGAATTAATTATATCAGGAAGGATATGCCAGTCTGAGTGGAGAAAGGTTTTATTTGCAGTAATAGTTGAATTCTTAGCAAAACATTGAGTGTCCTTTAGCTGGTTTACCCATTGTGGAAAGCTGTCTTTTAATATTTTACTATGCATTAATCCTTCTTTTTCTTTCTTCGTATATAATGTATTTTCATGCATATGGGTGAAAAGAAAATCTTTGTGTGACACGAGGAGACTCTGCTTTAGTAATAACACTCCTGTTCAGCGTTTGAGCCCTGTGTGTTCAGTTTATGTGATCAGAGGCTATTAATAAGCATTTTTCATGTACATCTACTGAAATGTGAGTTACTCTGGTAGGTGCTTTTATGAAAGATCTGTTTTATAATTTATGAGAGTGCTGCAATAGCAAATTCATTCTGAGCATTGCATAAAAGTACTGCTCTGCTTTTGTACCTCTGAGCCACCATCTCCAAAGTACAAAACCAGATTTTAAAAGCCAGGCTCTAACAGAGAATACTGGGAAAGCCCTTGGAGCCATGGCACAGAATCCTGCGCCTCAGTTGTCCTGGAAATGCCAAATGCTTGGGGCTGTGCCACCTTCTTAGCCAGCTGCTGGGAGCACTGTGTCTGCCCTGCAAAAATCACCTGTGATTCTGGTGCCTTGCAGGAATTCTGAAATTCCATGAATGTTATCTGGGTGACAGCCTGACAGAACATGCCGGGGACTTCCATGAAGCCAACAGCGTGACCCTGCAGACAGTAACAAACTCTGCTCTGGAACAGCACATCTCGAGTGTGCGGGAGGCCCTGGGAGTGGAGTCCTACTACACCCGGTATGTTGGGATGGGGGGGGTCTGGCATCCTGGCTCCCACTCTCCCTCTGAAAGCAGTTTACAGCAGTCTGGGCTGAGCTGATGGGCTGAGCAGCCTGAGAACTGAGAGTCAGAGCACGGGCAAATTTTCACTGCACAACACAAAATATTGCTTTATCTTTGTGTGTATGGCTGTTTTCCCCAGGTACCTCTGTAGGCGTATGCAGATAAGGTTTGAACCCATAGGCTGGGTAATGAATCTGTATCTTGGGTGAGATGGCTTTTTGTAACCACGACACTGATTATTTGTAAGTGACGGTACAAGATAAAAACAGATTTAAAAACCCTACACTACAATTCTGAAAACTCCTGGTGAATGTGGTGTTTGAGCCTCTGAGCGTGACATTGGAGCCTGGAAGTTCCTTTGGGGGATCCCTGAGCATTTAGTATTGCCATTGGGGGAGGATGAGATTTAGTCACGCAGTGAGATGAGGGATTCGGGGGTGGAGTCTGGCTAAGGCAGACCTTGTGTGATTGAAATACTGGCGATATCTGTAGTGGATTCTGGGCATGGACAGGTGAGTTGCTGCTTTTGGCAGCCAAACCAGTGGCTCTGGCACAGCAAGACGGCAGTCAGCAGTCATGTTGGACTCATGTTCTCTCTCTTGAACTCGAGCTAAGCTTGCCATTTTGTGCAGTTACCCACCAATCTCACGTGTGCACTGAGTGTTGGAAATAACACATGCTGCCGAGATGGGCATGTGCTTAACTCATCATGTTGAGACAGCTGGAAACCAGAAGCAGGGAAAGACAACTCATCTCCAGGGATCCTCTTGTCTCTGTGTACTGGATTTACAGTTGTGTCTTGGTTGGATGCATTTTGGTTTTGTACTTTTATGATTGTGAAGGTGGCTTTCTGAAGGGAAACCAATGTGTTTTATTGCTGACTGGATTATTCATTTCACTGTGAACAGTAACAAGCTGCTTGTTAGCCTGGGATTTTTATGAAGGACTCTGAGAAAAAGCAAAGGGTCTCTCAGCCAGCTGAGTAATTGAAACATAAGGGAAGAGACATAAATGGAGGAGTAGCTTCCTCCGTATTAAACCCCTGAGAATCTACGAGCCCACGAGCACTGCCTATCCAAGTGATCATAATAATGACATTATTGCTAACATGAGTAGTACAGTGAAGAAGTGGCTGATCTTTGGTGGTGGTAGTATCTCAGGTTTTGGGGTTCTGACATAAAATCAGTTCTGAGACTTCTGCTTCTCTTAGCTTCAGTCACACCTCCTGAGTGACGTGTTTCAAGTCTTGCTTGAAAACGAGTTGTGTGATTCCCATTAAAGGAAACGCAGGAGTTGCTCCCTCCAGCCTTCCCGTTCCCTGGGTTTTGCAAATGTGTTCCCGATGTTAATGCTTCTGTCTGAATGTGTACATGCACTATGAGCACTCTGTTCTTTCTGGGAGAACAGAGTTGCTCCCCCCATCAAGGTGTGAATCCTGACAGGAAGAACCAGAGGGGGAAAAGATCAGGACTGAATTGGTTCCATCTACCCATCTCCTAAAGCATCAGGGTTGCGTGATTCAGAAGATTACATCTGTCTCCACATGTTGATGGTTGAATCTCACCCTGTAGACATGCATCTACACAACTGAAATCTGCAGTTAGGCCTCATGTAACAGATTTGCAGACACTGTTTTCAGTCCCATTAACCATTTATCACCACAGATTCTCCTCCTGGCGAAGGGAGTCCTTCAGTCTTTAGGTTCAGGGATGAGTTTTTAATTTACTGTGATGTCATCTTCCTGCTCTCTTCATGGTGATGATAGTGGTATGGTTTTGGTTAAGGATTCTGGGTTTTATGCTTGTCTCTGAGATCATGGGGCTGGCGTGGTATTATCACAGGCAGGAGCTCTTTGCCCACTTCAAAATGATATGCAGGGAGTTAAACAAATCTTGTCTGTTCCATGTGGGTGTGGGCAAAAGCCATGTTCTGCTTTGAAACCCTTTCCCCACATGAATCAGGGACCTTCCTTACAGCACTGCTGGCTGCCACTGCGCTCCAGCACACCAGACCCCAGGAGCAGCTATCATCTGCAGGCCCTGGAACTTGTTCTCTGCCTACCAGCAGAGACCAGAGGAATTTAAATACATACAGCACACGTGGAAATTGCTGGTTGACTTCTCAGTTCATTGCTTGCTTAAGTTCACTGCAATTGTGTGTTCAAATTTCAGTGCTATCACCTTCCATAATGCTGTAAGTGCATGGGAGCTTGGATCCTGTATTTCTATCAGTGTGTGCCACTCTTTAAACCTTGAAGAACCCAGGAGAAGAGGAGGGGATGGGATTGTTACTCTCTTGTATGCCTAACAGGAGGAGGTGATGCAAATCGGGCAAAAATTGAGAGCATTTGGTTGAGGTTTTGTCTAAAGAGCGTTTTCCCTCAGCCTGGCTGAGCATTTGTCACAAAGCTGTTGCTCTGTCTTGCATCAATGAGTTCTTCACCCTGCTGTTCTCCTGCAGAGCCTGTGCCAGCAGTGAGACCGAGAGCGAAGCTGGGGATATCATGGACCAGCAGTTTGAGGAGATGAATAACAAGCTGAATGCAATGACTGACCCGACCGGCTTTCTGCGGATGGTCAGCAGGAACAACCTCTTGAACAGGTGAGAATACAGCACTGCACTGTGGGGATCAGCAGGCACAATGACATGTCTTGGTGATGGGCTTCTCTAAATAGCAGGCTTAGGGTGCAGCCAGTGCCATTGCTCCTGCTCTCCCTATTGCCCCAAGTTGTAGGGGCACTGAGTAGCAAACTGGTACTGTCCTTCATGCTGCAGTAACCATCCATTCTTCACAGTGTGGATGTAAAGGGAGCATTAAGCATCTTTCTTAAGAGCAAGGTCTGTATGTTGGTACCATGCAGCCCCCTCTGCTTCTGAGCAGAGGGGCCTGTAGGCTTTTCCATTCTGTCCTTTTGTGTTCATGATGCACCACAGGGTTTCTGGTTGGATCTGTGCTCCAGCATGGATTGGGAACACAGGATACCCTAGGCTTTTCTCAGATGGAAAAGAAATGTGATCAGCCTGCAGTGCTGTGAGCCATTGCTGGAGCTTGTGAGCTGTAACAGCATCCCTGTGAAACTGGGAGCTGCCTGTTGGCACCAACAGTTGCCCTGATTTTTCTTCCCAGACTCCACATGCGTTTCTGCTCGAGCTGCTGCACTGATGTTGAACTGTTGAGTACTTGTGAGGTTTGGATCAAGCAGGCAGATCCCCAGAATTGCCAAGATGTTTTCCTAGCTCCTCAGGCTTAGAAGGACAGGAGAATGACCCTCTGATTACAGGGGAAAGTATGTTCTGATTCTGCTTTAGGGAATGCTAATCCCCAGGAACACTGCAGAGGCCAGCCATGCAGCATCTGTGTATTTCTGCTCCATAGGAGCTAAGTGCATTCCCTTGAACCCACATCCAGGAGCTTACCTCGGGTGCCATGTCAGGTAACTGGTTTGCAGCTTTTAGGAGAAGCTCGGGGATGAGGCAGCTTGGGCACTGAACTAAAAGCACCCTCACAAAAGCACTGGGAGGAGCACTAGAAGCAACCGTGTCCTTGATGCTCTCACCATGAGCACTGAGATGAAGAAAGAGGATGAGAAGACACTGCTGTATGACCTGCCTGCCTGCCCACCTTTTGCCTGCAGATGGGGCATACCAAGGGGCTCATTGCCGTTGTCTGTTTTGCACATGGCAGAACAGATTAAGAAATAAAATGGAAGCATTTCTGTGCTCTTAGACTTTGGTTAAATAACAGGATTGAATGGTTAGAGCACAAGATTTGATCTTGCAGCCTTATGCTCCAGCTCACCTCCTCTGTGCAATGTTTTTTCTGCAGCTAGTACTGGAGTGAGTTCATGTAGCTGTAGGTCAGTGCTGAGTGGATTGTTGCTGCTTTAGTGCTTCAGATGATGGTAGAACTGTGGCTCGCAAGCAGGGATTGAAGGTATGGAGCCTGTTTGCTTTGGCTTCTGCACTGCAGGGGATGAAGAGAAGTAGGGCCTGCTTGGAGCTGAGAATGAGAGTTTGTCTTTCCTACTGCCAAGACAGGCCCTGCGTTCCTCATGTGGGGCCTGAATGCATGTTGACATCTTGTGCTTGAATATTGGAGATCCTCAAGGGAGTTTTCATGGCTTGGGGCCAGTGCAAGTTCCCTCACGCACAGGAACTGCACATGCTGTTAAGGTCCCATGTTAGAAAATGAGGCCCTGGAGATGCTGGGACTGTTTGGAGCCATCCAGTCTCCATGTCTGGCGACAAGCGGGTGACTGAAAGGAAACCCTTGGTTTTGGGATGGGTGCCCTCTGGCTGCTGTCATCAGGTAACCTGGCTTGTAAGCAGAAAATAGTAAGATCTTTTGGGCAGTTCTGCTTAGAAAAGCCAAACCATGGGGGTTTGGCAGTTAGCTTAAGGAACTTCTGAGAAGACATGGGCTTTGGAGGAGAAAGAAGCACTGAAGGGATGCTGCAGTGGTCTCAGTACTGGGCAATAGCTGCCTAAGCCGTGGATGCCACTGATAGACCCCCCAGGATAGTCCTAGTCGCTTACGCCTTATGCAGCTTACGTTTTCTAAGCTCCTCAGAGCTCTTAGACTTTTGTTGGGTTTCCAGGTTAAAATCTGGTTTCCTCCCTGCTGGTCATCTTCTGCTCCAGCAAGGGGCTTGACCACTGCCTGTACCTGCATATACTTCCCCCACCTTTTCTATGGCCTCTCCACCATCATGGGGATGCGGTTTGTCCTCTTCCCATGCACCTGCAGAAAACACGAGAATCAGCCTTCGTGCTGTTCAAAGGGTCAAATACACTTCCCTAAGGGCAGTTACTGCAGTGCAGCATGGTGAGAGTTTGTAAAAGGTAAACTGGGAGGTAAGGAGCAATGTAGAATTGTTTAGGTTGAAAAAGACCTTTTAAGATCAAGTCTGACCATTAATCCAGCACTGCCAAGCCTACGTGTCCCTCAGTGCCACATCTACACATCTTTTTAAATACCTCCAGGGATGGTGACTCCAGCCCTGCCCTGGGCAGCCTGTTCCAATGCCTGAGCACCCTCTGGGGAAGAAACTGTTCCTGATATCCACCTAAACCTGCCCTGGTGCAGCTTGAGGCCGCTTCCTCTTGTCCCATGCCTTGTTCCTTGGGAGCAGAGCCCAGCCCCTCCTGGCTCCATCCTCCTGTCAGGCAGTTGTAGGGAGTGATCAGGTCCCCCCTGAGCCTTCTCTTCTCCAGACTGAACCCCAGCCCTTCCCCATCACACTTGTGCTCCAGGCCCTGCACCAGCTCCATTGCCCTTCTCTGGCCCCGCTCCAGGACCTCAATGTCTCTCTTGTAGTGAAGAGCCCAGAGCTGAACACAGGATTCGAGGTGCAGCCTCACCAGTGCCCAGCACGGGGGAGCAATCACTGCCATGGTCCTGCTGCCACACTATTACTGATACAGACCAGGATGCCATTGCCCTTGGCCACCTGGGCACAAGCTGCTCATATTCAGCCATCTGTAGACCAACACGCCCAGGTCCTTTCCCACTGGGCAGCTTTCCAGCTGTGCCAGGGGTGCTGGCTGGCCCAGGATAAAGAAAGGTCTCTGGAGGGCAGGTAGGGCAGCAGCGTTGGGGCGTCTCCTATCTGTGTGGTTCGCTTCCACCCAGGGTGCAGTGCTGTAGCTGCCCAAATACAGACCACACAAGCACAGTGCTGGGTGGTCTGTGGGTTTTGTGCAACCACTGGTGGGTTCTGGAGATAATTGCAGATCCTTGGAAGCATCTGCAGGGAGCTCATATCTGAATGCTTTCTGGAGCTTCCCACAGCTCGGTATTGGGAGTGTGTCAAGGCCCTGAATGTGGACTCGGGGCTGTATCTCTAGGAAGTCTTTTTGAGGAAGGCTTGCAGAAGGTCGGGCCTGATGGATGTCTATTGTTGGACCACTGCAGCAGTTAAGTCTGACTCCCAGCCCTCCTGGGTGGCTGTGCTTGGTCATGAGTAATGTTTGACTTGTCCAGCGTCCTGATGGGTGCTAAGGCCAGAGCAGCTCTGTGCTGATGCTGGCATGAATCCCTTCTTCCTGGCCAGGCCCAGCCACGTTCATCTTGGCAAGCAGAGCCAGGCCTTGGAAAGCTGGTGCTAGGCCAGATCAGTGTGAGCTCAAGGCTTGCAGGACATGGGCTTTCTCCCCCTTTCTCTGAGGCTGTCATGGGATCGTTGCTTTGTTCTTGCATTTCCCAGACAAGGGGTGGAAGCAGAGTTAATGCTGATCCATGCTGCAGTCCTGAGTCCCTGTTTGTGCTGTTTCCTCTGCTTGCTGCAGGTCAGGCTGCCTTACACAAAGGGTTAAATAAGCAGCACTGCAGACGCTGTGCAGAGATGTCCAGTGGGAGATTCTCCTGCCCCAGAAATCAGGGGAGCCCTGTACATTGCAAGAGCAGAGTGGAAATGGTCAGTGCAGGACCTGGGAAGCCAGCACGGGCGCTCTGGAGAAGGGCTTTTGTCCAAAAGATTGACAAGTCTCCCTCTTGTCCCACTGAAATCCCGCTCTCAAAATCAGGTTGGCAAGCCTGATCGTTTGCACTGGCTTGGGAGGATGGAGTGGGCTGGCCAGGGCCCCAGCTCTGTGCTGCCCGCTAGAGATCTCTGTCCATCCTCCTTCTATGGATTTTCTCATTCTTCTTTGTGTACACAAACACACAGGGAAGAGATGTGAAAGATTTATGATGCTCCCTTGCTTTTGCTCTAATAAAAAGCAGTTCGAGTGGTGAAGGAATAAATCTGGAGCTGCTTGGCTGTGAAAGCAAGCTGAAGGGGGCTCCGCGCATGGGGGGGATCAAGCCCCTGCTCCCTGCGGTGGATCACGGGGTTGGCAGCAGGGGCGGCGGCGAGTGCCGCCTGCTGGCACATGGCTGCGCGAGTGGAGGGCAGGGCTGGGCTGCTCTGCTTGGGCCGGGGCTCTCCCTGCTCGGTGGTGAGCAGTGGGGTGTCCCTGCCCTTCTAGACCCGCAGCGTAGACTAGAGGGATGTGCACTGCCATTACTGTGCGATGTCTTATTTCCCGCTCCGCTCTTTCTTTAAGGCCCACCTGTTAAAACTCTAGGAAGTTATCCTTTTCCCATAAAATGGTTGTTCGTGGCACCAAGCCAAGGGTAACATTTCTGGGGAGCACAGCTGCTGGATTAGTGCCACCAGAATGGGGCAGCGTCATTGCCTCAGCAGGGCAGTAACTTTCTGTAGCCATCTCAGTCTCCCCAGAGTGATGGTGTTTGGTGGCTGGTGATGCCAGGAGCCCATGCAGAGGTGTGTGGGGATGTCAGAAGTGGGCTCCAGGTCAGCTCTCTCAGAGCACTGGCAGCAAGTGCAGGCATAATCTTCACGTCTTGTTGTTTACCTGTAGATACAGCTCCTGTTGGTGCCATGCTAGATTAGTTGGTGCACAACCCAAGTGCAAATCTTCCTGTGATTGCAGTCAGTTGTTAATGGGTCTCATTTGCCTGCACACAACTGCTGTACATTCATACGCAGTAACAACTGTGAACATCACTTCAGGCACTTGAGTTTGTAGAAAAGCTCCATAACAATGTAATATGCTGTCTGCAGCTGCTTCACCCTGCCATTAGTGTCGTTGTTCATTGTGATATGAAGCTGAATGGGAGAATGAAGTCTGTTATAAAGTCAGGACAACCTGCAGTGGACCTCAGATTTCTGCAGCTGACCTCTCACTTGCCTTTTGCCCGCAGGAGCTGTCAGAGCGTGAGCAGTCTGTTCAGCAGCACCATGTCTCCTGTTAAGGATGGAACATCATCCCTCCCAAGGAGGCAGACTTCCTTCACCAAACCCCCACTCCGTGGACTCTACGACTTACTGATAGGACCTATGGAAGGAGTAAGCCTTTGGTGCTGACAAATACAGAGATTCACTTACCAAAATTCCCTGTCAATGTGGGAAAGCAAGAATAGGCAGCTTGGGGATTGTATCTGAAGTGTGGTGGTTTTCACTTGGTCTTCCCAGAGGGTAAGACAGGCTGTGTTGGAAGGTGGAAGCCAGGGACCTTGAATACTGTGCTGGTGGATCACGGTGTGAACCCCACTTGTTCCATGTAGGGGACTGCTAGTTTGAAATGCAGTGTCAGAAAAAACATTCTCTTTCAAAGGATAAGATGGTAGTAATACTGGCAAGACACCTGTGGTTGGTGTTCACAGTGGTTTTGTGCTGCAGCAGGAGCTGCTGTGCGGGGTCTGTGCAGCCTGTCAGTGCACTCAGGGCTTGTTCATCTCAGTGGGGTTGTTTGTGCAGAGGTGAGCACAGCCCAGCTGTAGAGATGTGTCCACTCCAGTGTGGGTTCACCTGTCACATCTGTGGTCACATGGAGTGTAATTCTGATGTGGGTATTTTCAAACCTTGGGAAGCACAGGTGGGGCACTGGTTGGAGTGAAAGGACTGAGCTGATTCTCTCTCTCCTCTTTCTAGGGTTTGATGCATTCCAGTGGGCCTGTTGGCCGCCACCGCCAACTGATCCTGGTTCTGGAGGGAGAACTGTACCTCATTCCTTTTGCTCTCCTGAAGGGCAGTTCCTCCAATGAGTACCTCTACGAGCGCTTCAGCCTCATTGCAGTGCCATCCATCCAGTCGCTGAATCCCAGCTCCAAGGTCTGACATTGCCTTATAAATCTTCACTCTCATAGAACCTCTCCTGTGGGGTGCAGGTTCCTACATGTGCTAGAAAAGCAGCAGCCAGGCACAGGAACAGAAGCCCCAAATGTGTTGCCCTGCTGAGGCACTCCCAGCCCTGGTGAGAGTGTTGAGCACCTCAGCTGTGAAGTAGGTGGGGGGCTGGGATCTTCTTCATGCTGTAAGGTCTGCTACAGCCCTCAAAGGGACTGGGCTAAGGCTGTTGCTTTCTATTCTTATCTATCTGTTCACCCAAGATGTTGGGATAGGAATCCTGACTGGGCTCAAGAGCAGATGTTCCTTGGAATAGTTAAATGGAAGAAACTAAAGAAACACAAAGGGGTTGTTTTTTTACATAAGACAACCAGACTCCTGTTTAGAGCCAAAGAGACAGGCTGTTTCATTACCAGCACCATAACAAACAGATCTTTGAACCCCATTTTTTCTTTCTCTCTGTAGTCCCATGCAAGGAAGAATACTTCTGCTTACTCCAGTTCTACCTCAATGGCAGCTGTCATAGGAAATCCCAAGCTCCCTTCAGCAGTTATGGACAGGTGGCTATGGGGACCTATGCCCTCTGCAGAGGAGGAAGCATATATGGTGTCTGAGCTACTCAGCTGCCAGCCCTTAGTTGGCTCTGCTGCAACTAAAGAGAGGGTCATGAGTGCCCTCACTCAGGCAGAATGTGTCCATTTTGCAACCCATGTCTCCTGGAAACTGGCTGCTTTGGTCCTGACACCCAACACTGACAGCACGCCAGCCAGCAGCAAGAATTCTTTTGGGAATCCCTACACAATCCCAGAATCCCTTCGGATGCAGGATGATGCCAGTGATGTGGAGAGCATTTCGGACTGCCCTCCTCTGCAGGAGTTTCTGCTTACAGCAGCTGATGTCCTGGATCTGCGGCTTCCTGTCAAATTAGTGGTTCTTGGCTCCTACCAAGAATCCAACAGCAAAGTCACTGCTGATGGAGTCATTGGTTTGACAAGAGCATTCCTGGCTGCTGGGGCTCAGTGTGTCCTAGTGTCACTCTGGCCCGTTCCTGTGGCTGCTTCCAAAATGTTTGTGCATGCCTTCTATTCCTCCCTTTTAAATGGGATGAAAGCCAGTGCAGCCCTTGGAGAAGCAATGAAAACTGTACAGGGCAGCAAGCAGTTCTCCCATCCATCCAACTGGGCAGGTAGGAAGAATCTGCTTTTGACAAGACAGGTTTCTAGTTGCTGTTACACCAGATTGTTTGATTTAACCAAGGAGCAGTGCCACCAGGTAGCTGGGAATAGCATGTGCCCTGTGCTCTCCCAGAATTCAGTCCTGCTTTAAAGGACTCCTGGAGCATGCTAGGACAAGTTTAGCTGCAATACAGTGTTTTTCCATTTGCTTGAACAGGAAAACACTATTGATTTAATAGAGAGGGACATGTAAGAAGCATCTAGAAGCTTTCTGGAAGTTCAGTTTATGAGACCGGGCAGGGAGCTGCTCTGGGAAAAGAGTATCACTCTGCTGAGTGCAGTGAACCATTGGTCTGAGAGGGCGGAGGATATTGCTTCTGTTTTGAACATTGTCCATAACAAAAGGAGATTGACTGTCTCTTACTCTGAATCCTGCAGGCTTCATGCTAATTGGGAGCGATATGAAGCTGAACAGCCCTTCTTCACTAGTAGGACAGGCCCTCACTGAGATTCTGCAGCACCCCGACAGGGCACGAGATGCTCTGCGTGTCCTGCTACATCTGGTAAGAGAAAGAAAACCATAGGCATGGTGAAGGGCATTGCCAATGTAGCCATGAGATAATGTTACCTGTGGATATGCACCTGTGAATCATGAATAGGAAGAGAAACACCATGATGTGCAGCCACTTCCACTTGAATATGCACATTCAGTCCCTCTCCCTTACCATAAATTAGTCTCCTGTGAAAACTCTGGGTCAGTGTGGGAAGACTTGGACACCTGATTCAGTGTCCAGAGCAAAAAGAGGCAAAGTAAGTGAAGTCTTGGATTGTATTGTGACGAGACCCTCCCCAGGCCCATCCAGTTTGCTTTAGCTGTTGAAGTGGGTCTCTGCTTTAGAAATGAGGTAATCGTTGGGGTTAATTGTTTCTAAAGGAAATTAGCTCTGAATATTGCAGGCATGGAAGTGCAGAGCAGTGTCTGCTGCCTCTTTGCATGCTTGGAAGGCAAGAGGCACTTTAATCCCCATCTGTGCCAGTAGCCTGTTGTGGGGAGCAGCCAGGCTGAAGCCAAACTGCCAGATGGCTAGAACAGTCTTTCATGACTTTTAATACTTGTCTTTCCAACGTGTCTTCTGTGGTCCCACAAGAATGTGGAGTATCCATAGGATGAGGAAAACCTGCAAATACTGCTAGTGCTCCCAGTTGCTGGGTTTTGTGGACACACATCTCTGCTGTTTACCATGTAGCTGCAGACTCTTGCTTGGTGATAAGAAGTGGCTGCAAGAGACGGAAATCTGAACATGAGATCTTTTGGGGAGAAATTCAGGTGCAAGGCTTAGGGGAAACTGTCACAGACAAACTGGTACTTAGCTTCCTGTGGCATTACCTTCCCCAGCATCCCAGAGAGCATTGACAGTCATCACAGTGATTTTAGAGCTGTGAGTGCCGAGTTACTGGAGTCTGTTTTCAAGAGCACTAACATCCTTCTGTGTAAGACAGGCATGTTCAACCATGTGTTTGCTGTCTCTCAACCTGCTGTTCCTGCCTTCTTGCTGTGTAGAAAGAGCCAGTTAACAAAAATCTCTTCTAAAATAACCTAATGCTGTATTTGCCCCAAAGGTGGAGAAATCGTTGCAGCGAATCCAGAACGGGCAGCACAACTCCATGTATACCTCCCAGCAAAGTGTGGAGAATAAAGTGGGTGGCATTCCAGGCTGGCAGGCACTACTCACCGCGGTAGGATTTCGGCTGGACCCTCCAGCCAGTGGTCTGCCAGCAGCAGTGTTCTTCCCAACCTCTGACCCTGGTGACCGGCTGCAGCAGTGCAGCACCACCATACAGTCCCTCCTAGGTAAGCGCAGGCCAGCATGGGCTCTGTCCAAGCAGACATCAACCTTCCCCTGCCTTCCTGTGATGCAGGCTGTAAACCACTGATGTTTTACATCAATGAAGTATTTAGCAGGGTAAAAGTTCTGACAGTGCTTACTGAAAATTTTGCCATAGATGGGAATCACTTACTCCTGGGTCCAGTATCTGAGAAACATGAAGTGACCATTCCGTTCTCCCAGCTCTCAGTCAGAAAATGTATAATCAGATGCAAAGTGGGAAAACCTTCTGCTTTCTGGAAGTTGCTGCTCTTCTGGTCAGTGATGTGGGGCAGAGATTTTAGGAATTAGCTGAGTCTGTGTTCTGTTCAGGTTTGTTGCATGTCTAGCAGTCAAGAGACAGATGCCGAACAATCCCTGTTTCTGCTGATGTTTTTCAGGTTTGCCTAACCCTGCACTTCAGGCACTTTGTAAGCTTATCACAGCTTCAGAAACAGGAGAACAGCTTATCAACAGGGTGAGTTGGGAAGTTTTCCCCCAGTACCTGTTTCCAAATGGTTCCTCAGAAACACCCAGAATGGTTTATGCCCTGATCGATTGACCCAGAGCTCAATGAGACCTCAGGGTTGAATTTCCAAACTTACCTGTTTGTGTGAATGGAAGTCTGTGTCCAGAAGAGAAAAATGCAGGTATACCACTGGGCTGCATGGCCTTGAGCCTCTCCATTCAGTGACAGAAGTGAAAACATCATACCTACTGCAGTGAGGGGGAAGCAAAACATGGGAAATGAGTGGCAGAACCACTAATTGCTATTTGGCCATCCTGTCTAGGGCCCGTGTTGGCTGGTCTTTCTCCACTGTAATTACCAAAGTGCCAAGGTACTGTTGACTTTGGACAGTGCAAGGTCTGTCAGAAAACTTGCTGAGCCTGTGCCGCTCCTGGTGTGCGTGCTCATAGCTCTGCTGACGGGATCACTGCCTTCAGGAGAAAGGCAGTGGGACTCCTCCCTGCTCCCCACAATCTCCTTCACTTTCCTCCCTCTCTCCAGTCTCTCTAGCATGCCTAGCTTAACCCTTCCCTGTGCCACCAGCCTGGCTGGCTTTCCATTACATGTCTCTTACTGTCCCAATTGCTCCTCAAATTACATTTATCTTGATCATTTGCCTGCTCTACTGAATGAGCACACTGCACAGAGCAAATGGGGGTACAGCTCACCTTTCTTTTCCCCTTCCCCATGCAGAAGCGTTCTAGGGAAGTTCCATGGTGGGTAGCTGGAATTATCTCTGTAGCTTCAGAATTCTCCCCTTCATTCTGTTGTGTTGTCTGTCTGCACAACACACAAAACAAGAGCCCCAGCTTTGCTGTTACCCGCTAAGAGGCCTGTTTTGTCAATCCATGACACTGAGTCTGCTTCAAGGAAAGGTTTTCTCGTTATGATCTGCAGTAGTGCACAAGGTATTTCTTATGCCTTGTCCTTCATGGCATTTTGCTTTCTTGCCTTGGCTCTTTTTGTCAGTGCCTGAGACTTCTGTGATTGAATAACAGGATTATATTTTCCTTAGTGCCACCAGAGGGAGGCTCAGAGTTGAAGGGATGTGATGAGCAGAAGAAAACATTCCAATAAATCCAAATGTGTTAGTGTCCATGAGATTACTTCACATTTGCCTTCTTGCCTCAGATTATTTAATCACCCAAGGAAAAGCATTCAGGTCGCTGAACAAAACTAACAAAAGAACTCATGGTTCCTCAGCTGCCCCATGCAGTAAATGCTGGCCGGGTGTTGCTCTGTTTTTGCAGATGTTCCTCTGTAGCCCAAGCCCCAGGTAGATTTTCCTTTGCACAGAGTTATCCAGCTACAGGCTGGGGGGGGTTTCAGCTGAGCCCTCCCTTTCGCTGCCACTGCTGCCTTTCTTCCCCTCCCAGCTCTCTGCAGCTCCGATGTGAGCAGCTCCAGCTCTGCCTGTCCCAGAGGAGAGGAGACTTTGTTCAAACCCAAAACGTGGTGACCGGTCAAGCAGTGGCTGGTCCAGTCCCTTTGGCAGTCCCTTTGTCCTGTGTGGGTGATGGGTGTCCTACGGGAGCAGCTCTTGGCATTTGTGAAGCAGCAAGGCAGGGACCCTGGTCTTTTGCTCTGAATAGAAAATGCTTATCTGTAGTGCAAAGCAGAAGGTAGAACCAAAGAGAGCACTTCAGCAGCATCACATGTGCAAGGAAAAGTTAGGGATTGCCAATAATGTATCCCAGGGAGAACAAGAGAAGAGCTTGGTTTATGTTCAGCTTTCTGGCAGAACATGGGTTGGCCTGAGTGTGCCTGTTGGAGTCGGTTGTGATCTGGACACTCCCAGATTCCAGCTGCCTGTTCCCATGCTGTTGGACTCCTGATTCACAGCTCAGGCCACTTCCATTGCTCCCTTCTTTCTATGGATAGAGCGTCTTGCAGTCAGAATGCTGGTTTGCATGTGGATGTGTCACTGCAGGGCTCCCGATCACGGGCATTGTGTAGCACAGAATAACCTGTCTTCTTTCTTTTCTCCTCTCTTTTCCTTTCTTGTCATCTGCTGCCCGAAGGCTGTTAAAAATATGGTGGGAATGGTGAGTATTACACTGGGGGATGCCACAGCCGTGCAGGGTAGAATGCCTCAGTCACTGCAGACCCATTTCCCTGTGCTTCAGAGTTCCTGCTTTTAGGCCTGGAATTTTCTCCATGTCCTACTGTGGGAAAAAGACCATGCAAGCTTGTGTGGGTTGTAAGAGATGGGTGGTCCTGAGGTTAGCTGGTCCCTCGTTAATGACTTTCCATCCTTCCTGCCCTGGCTGTGTTTTTGAATAATATGGAATCCTGGCACCTTAATTTGTGTCAGATCTTCATAAACATGTTTCCTTTCTACTCTGCTACTCCTGTCCCTTGGGCACAGTTGAGAAACTTCTTTCCTGGAGGCCATGGAGGTATTAGGAAAGTCTTCCATGGTTTCATATGACTTGCTCTGCCCAGTTAAACGCTGAGAAGGAGTTTCCTGGGACTTGCATAAGGAGTACGGCTCAGTCATGGAATGGGCTTTAGTATATTTCTGTGAGCAGCCCCAAAGCATCTCTTTGCTTTTCTTTCAGTTCACAGATGTTCCTCCTGTCCTTCTTGCTCAGTTTCCACTGGCTGCACACTTCCTTCCCTCTCCCTTCCCCCAGCCCTCACCCGTGTTCTGTCCCTGCCTTTACTGCTGTTCAGGTTTGTCCATTGTTGCTGTCCCCAGACTGTCCCCCTGCCAGACCTTTTCATCTCACTGTTCTGTTCAGGATGTACATGGATGTACAGGGAAAGGGATGTTTGCAGCGCATTGCCTGGGCTGTGACTGTCAGAAAAGCAGTGGTGTGATTGTAAACAATGGCTAATGTTTGTATTGTTACCTTCAGCTGCATCAAGTTCTGGTTCAACTTCAGGCAGGCGAGAAGGAGCAAGATTTCTCCTCTGCACCAATCCAGGTTTCCATCAGTGTCCAGCTCTGGAGGCTACCCGGCTGTCATGAGTTCCTGGCAGCTCTAGGTAGGAGAACACTTCTTTCCATTGTCTTCTTAAAACTATAGAACTATTGCTAGTGTCTCATATGATGGCTTCAAGTAGTGATAAGACTCACAGCTTTAGATTTGTTTGTCTGGGTGCTCTTTGGTACTTGCATCCCTGGGTGTCATCCCTGCCTGCTTGGTCCATCTCAGTTCAAACCCACAGGGCTCTCTCGCTCACTGCCTGGCCAGTGGTAAGGGGTGTTTTTCTCATGCACCAAAACATCTCCCGAGTCAGCAGAGCATGGATTTCAGGGCTGAGAGCAGCTTGGTATCGTCAAGTTGGTTTAACCCATTTTTGTTTCAGGATCCTGTTCCCCTCTTGTTCCTAACACATACTTTTGAGCTTGCTTCTTGCCTTCTGCCTGAAGTGAACTAATCATTCCTTTCTCAGAGAAACCTGTGCAGTCAGCAGGGGGAGGTTATACCAGGGTGATGCTGTGTACCAGGGTCTACATCCTGCAGGAAAGACATATGAGAACTAAATAGCAAACTAGATTTTATTCTGGTTTGGGCATTGCTTAGAGTTAGTAAAAAGGCATTGGCAGGAAGAGATATCCAAGAAGGCTGCTTGAGGAGCTTGTAGAAGCCAGGCATCATTTCTTACACACAGCCATGCCTCCTGCAGCCCAGCCTTTGTTTGCCAAATTCCAAGGCCTGCAATCTTCTCCAGACCGGTTTCTGTGAGAAAGCTTTGGATTGATGAATGGTGGGGGCATGGGGGACACTGTCCCCTGTATGTCATTCCCCAATGATTCCAAATAATTTTCAAGTTAAAAAATAGTAGTGTATGTTGTCTGTCAGTTTGGACAGGAGCGCTCATGTGTATGTGTTCACAGTCCAGTACTATAAAGCTCCCAGCACCTGCTGGAGAAGTGCTAAATAGTAATAAATGGTAATAAAAACAAACCCACAAAGTGTAAATTGCAGCACAGTGTCATCATTCCAGGACACTGCAGGATCTCAGCTCTCTTTGATCCATCTGTGTTACAAATGGGTTTACACTTGTTTAAGACGCTGGGTCTTTCTGAGGTTATTTTCTGCTTCATGTTCCTCTACAGGTTTTGACCTTTGTGAAGTTGGCCAGGAGGAGGTGATTCTGAAAACTGGGAAACAAGCTAACAGGAGGACCATGCACTTTGCCCTACAATCCTTGCTGGCACTTTTTGGTAAAGCTGCTTACAGTCGTTGTGTCTCCTGTGTTGTCTGACGATTTGATCAGAGTGGCTTCTAGAGAAACCTCACACTCTTGCCTTTTGCAGAGATCACACACGTGTCCTACAGACCATAGCTCATGCAACAGCAAATGTGGTTTTTATATGGGAAACAAGCACTAAGATTCGGCTGAGGCCAGAGCTGGAATTAGAGTCTAGCAGTTGGAGGATGTAGAATTCTTGGGTTTGAGATGTGACATGAGAATGAATTGACAAGTTTCATCTCAGGTGCCTGCACTGAGGTTCCTGCCTGTGCATTTCTTGGGCTGTGCAGTTTTTTTCTCACCTACATAGCAGTTGGGTTTTCTGAAGTAGCACAGACTCTGAGGGTACGTTTTGTAGCGTTTCCTCTAACAAGTTTGGTTGGTTTTACTGTGTGTCTAGGGGCATGTTTGTACATGTTTCTTTTCTTCTATTTTAGATTCCACAGAGCTGCCTAAGCGCCTTAGCCTGGACAGTTCCTCATCACTAGAGTCACTGGCTTCTGCTCAGTCTATTTCCAACCCCATACCCCAGTATCAAAACCCTCCATTCTCCCCTACTTGTCCAGACAGCATTGCATCAGATGCCATTTCTGTGTATAGCCTGAGCTCCATTGCTTCTTCCATGAGTTTTGTTTCCAAGCCAGAGAGCATGGCAGATGGTGTGGGACACAGAGGACGCCAGGACTACGAGAAGCCCAAGAACATCTATCCACATAGGTCTGCAGGACAGAGCCAGTTGTCACCACAGAGCAGCACTGTAGTCAGCAAAGATGAGGAAGAGTATGAAGGTTTTTCTATAATCAGCAATGAGCCTTTGGCCAGTTACCAAGAAAACATAAAACCAAGGTTTTCCCCTGATCACAAACAGTCCAAAACTGGTCAGACTGGAGGCATTAAAGAGTCTGTCAACTCCAAAGGGAGCATAAGTACCCCAAATTCTCCTGTTAAAATGACTCTTATTCCCAGTCCAAATTCACCTTTCCAAAAGGTTGGGAAACTCGCAAGTTCTGATACGGGGGAATCTGACCAGTCTAGCACTGAGACTGACAGCACTGTTAAATCCCAGGAGGACAGTAATCCAAAGCTTGATCCGCAGGAGTTGGCCCAAAAAATCCTGGAGGAAACTCAGAGTCACCTCATTGCTGTTGAACGTCTTCAGAGGAGCAGCAGCCAGATAAGCAAGAGCAACAATTCCGATGATGGGGCTCCCAGCCCAGTGGGTGCATCCGCATTCAGATCTTCAGAGACCAGCGCGTTCAGTCGGCCCATCAGCTCTAGCCAGAAGAATCAGTCTTCACCTCTTGCAATGAAACCAAAGCCTCCCACAAGGAGTTCATCCCTTCAGAAAGTGAGTTCTGGCTATAACAGCCCCACAACTTCAGAGATGTCAAACAAAGAAGGCACAGGCCAATACAGTGGGCAGCCATCTCCAAGTTGTGATTCACATGTGTCGTTAACTGAGCAGCCTCACTTCAAGCTCAAGTACCCCAGCTCTCCCTACAGTGCTCATATTTCTAAATCACCCAGAAATATCTCTCCGAGCTCAGGGCATCAGTCTCCGGGTGGCAGCACTCCGTCTCCTGCTCTTTCTTACTCCTCAGCTGGTTCTGCTCGCTCAAGTCCAGCTGATGCCCCAGACATAGACAAGTTGAAAATGGCTGCCATTGATGAAAAAGTGCAAGCAATTCACAACTTAAAGATGTTCTGGCAAAGCAGTCCCCACCACTCCCCTGGCCCTGTAAAGATTCTGCGAGGGGCTCCTGGAACAATGACTTCTAAGAAAGATGTCCTCAGTTTGCTCAATTTATCTCCACGGCACAGCAAAGAAGAAAGTGTCGATAAGCTGGAACTAAAGGACCTGTCCGTTGGGCAACACCTAGCTGCTTCTCCACAAAAGAACCCTCCAAATGGACACAAGCGCTCTGAAACCACCGGTGCAGTGACACCGACTCACTCCCCAGCTCCCAGCAGTGCTCCAGGCACCACGCGCCCCGTGAGGCTGCCATCTGGGAATGGTTATAAATTCCTGTCACCGGGAAGATTTTTTCCTTCCTCCAAATGTTGAAATCTCTTGAGTACCAGCTGATGACTCACAATCTGTTCAAGTATCTGCTTCTGCCCACTTGCCTTTATCAGTACAGAACCATTATCTACGAAGCCATGGTCATACCCGCAGTTGGCAATGCACAGGAACGTGACAGATTGGCCCCGTCTGTCACTGTGCAGGAGCACGGGCTCTACACAGATGGGTTTTGGTTTCCCTTATCAGGACCTTGGCCAGACTCACTTGGTAATAGGTTCTATGTAGTGTTCAGTATTAGCAGCAACAGGTCCAATGAATCTAGTTGTCTGTTCATAAAACACTAATTTTTAAGCCACGTACTTGTATTTCTTAACCTAACAGGAGGCATTACAGCTGGCCTTTTCACAGAAATTATACATATCAGGGATCAGAGAGGAGGCAGAACTTCGTGTATACCACAGAGAAAGTATGCACAGGCTTCTGCCTGGAGAAGTACAAGCCATTTATTTGATTGCTTTTGAAGGCTGTCAGAGAGGACAAGATAACATAACCACATCTCTGCCAAGTTAGCCAAGCACGAGAAATTGCTGGCAGTAAAAGTCCGTAGCAGCATGATACTGGCAGTTCTCTTGCATCATTTAGAGGCTGGTGAAACAAAGGCAAGAGGACAGAAGTGCCCCATTCTAAAACCTGCATCTCAGGTAACCCTTTCCTGAGGGGAAACCGTTCAGGTGCTATTTTGCTGGTTGGTCTGCTCAAAAAGAAGTTTGGGGCATAGCGAGCAGGGTGAGCCTCAGTGGGAGGTGGGGTGTGTGTGTCAGAGAGAAGAGCTCTGGTTTTCCTGAGTGCTCTGATCTCTGGCTCACAGCGTTATGATGGTGAAATGGTCATCTTGGCAAGTATTTGGGCAGCACGGATGTCTTCCGTCTGCAAAGTGTGCACAGGAGAGGGTTCCAGACACTGAAGCTCAGAGCGTTATTTATTTAGTAGGCAGGAATGTGACATCAATGTGTGTGACTTAGAAATCACCTGACAAATAAATCCTTCGCTGGACCTGCTAAATCATTCCCCACAGTTCATCATGGGAGTCTGCAAACCCCTCCCTGCTGTGGAAGCCAGTTTCTTTTGGAGCAGGCACGCGGGTCTAAGCAGATGTCGGTGCAGTCCAAGCACGTACATGAGGCAGCAGGCAGAGTGGCTGTAGGCAGAACCTGTGCACCCTCAGATCCCTGGAGAAAAGAGAGCCAAGAGCACCCCGAGTGGTGTGTGTGAACCGTGCTGTCCTGGGCTAGGCGGTGTTTGGGTGTTGCGGGGCAAGGTGGAGATTGTTTCTTTGAAGTGGCTGTTGAACGCAGTGATGGAGCCAGACTCAGAATGATACCTTACATGCACTGAAGACTGTGGGCAGGTGGCAGCGTTAGCTCGGCCACCTGCACACTGAGATGGAGCAAGAATTTCACAGGCCGCGTGCTATGAAGTCGGAGCACTGGATCACCAAGGCTTTTGGGTTCTACGCTGCACTCCCAAAATTCGCTGAGTGACTGAAGCCTAATCACTTCACCTCTCCGTGCCTCGTCTTCCCTTTCTATCTAAATGGGGATAGTAATACTTACCTACCTACCTCACAGAGGTGATGTGAGGCTTAATTAGGCCTTGAGGTTTAGCTGGATCTTAAGTCAGCCTCTGGTTGTGGGACTGACCACCTGAATGGTGAGTGCAGTCAGCTCTGTAAACGTGCTGGGGCACGTTGCTGACACAGGTAATTGTTGTGCTTATCATGTCTGGATGCTCTTCTTGAAAATATGGATCTGATCCTTTGTGATAGGGATCTTGGAGGAAAAGCATGATAGCAGGACAGAGGATTCAATTCTGATACCGGAATGTAACATTACGTAGGCTCAGTTACTCACAGTGCATATATCAAGTGCTTGCTTTGAGTATGTTCCAGAATCCACTGGGTTTGGGAGAATGTTTTCCTTTTTGTCATTGCAAGAAATTAACACAAGCACTAAAGGCAAAGAATATAGGGCTGTGTTGTTACAGTAGCTAACAAGGGATGGATGATCACAAAAGTGTCAGTGCAGAAGGACAAAGAGTAGTTTTTCATTTACTCGTATTATGCAGTGTAGCAAAACAGCTGAGTAAATCTGTTCAGCGCCTGTGATGCAAGTTACGTGTCTGTACGTTACATCCCTCTGTGATGGTTTGGTGCTAGATACCATCTTTTTGTCACTTGGCAGGAAAAATTAGGATAATGGGTGCAGCGTCTGCCCCCCATGCAGTGACCCTGTGGTGGCCACTGCACTGCCCAGAGCCTTCCTATGACCTGCTCTGTTTCTAACCAGCATAGCTGTTGTGAAATGGCATCCCAGGATCACCCAGGATGGAATTGGGCAGCTTTTTGTGCATAGCAACAGCAAATATTCCCTGTAGTGCTGCATAACATGCCAGAAATAAGCCTCTCTACTTGTAGTCTAATTCCATAACTAAAGGACGTTTTACTCTGTAGAAATTCCGTGTTGCCACCCCCGTGTTCCAGTGGGTTTCACACTGGCTCAGAGTTTTCAGAAAAAGGTGCATCGGGGTGGGGGGGTGGGATGGTTCCCTGGGTTTTTAGGGAGGGGGAAACGTTAGAAACAGGGAAGGGTTCAGATGTAGAGGACGTTCAGTATGTGGGAAATTGGTGTATAAATGTGGAAGGTGAGTGTCACTAGAACAAGTCCTTTGGGAAATGAGTTTCCATTGACTTGCACAGGGCACTTCCATTGGCTTGATGAGAGCCATGAAGGTGCATGCTTACTCATGGCTGGGGACACTTCCCACACCTCGTGCCTCACTCCTCCACCCCCTGAATGAGAAATGACCCCCTTGTGAGGAAAAAAAGAATTTAATCAGGTTTGCCCAATATGTGGAGAAATTCAGGAAATGAAATACCATGTTCTCTGTTTGGTATTAGAATTCCTTCTGTGGAGTTTAAATGCGTTTGTTGATGTTGTATTTGTGCATGGTACAAGTGACAACACTGCTTAATACAGTGAGCAATAAGAATTAGGTGTTACCCACTTTCACACTAAACCTGCCACATGCAACCATTCCTCAAGTCTGTAGAATCTATTTTAGTTTGGGTTTGCCCTGTATGTTTTACTGTGTGAGGTTACAGATCTTTTTATTGACTGTCTTTAGCTCCAACTAAATGGGAACAGTAACAAGCTCTGACCAAATCCACTTTAATTTGATGTTGGTTAGCCTGGACTCTGGCCTGGTACCGATTTTCCTTCTATTTAACCACATCTTACTTAAACAAGGGGACAGCATCGAAGGGGTGCTACAGCCACGTGCATCACTCTAGGCCACGTTTCCTTCTACTACGTCAAACTTATGTGAACATCTCCTTCAAGTTGCAGCATAGATCCAGGTGCACAAAAGTATCTGAACCTGTGAAGAGACTCTGGTGGCTGCTGGCTGGTGGTGGGTTTGGGTTTGGGTTTGGGTTTGGGTTGTGCTGCCCAGAGAGGCTGCAGAGGTGCGTGCAACACGTGGCCCTGTGGCTGCAGGACTCCTTCAGGGCACATTGAGGACGGTGACTGTCAGCAGAGATGCGCCAAGCAGCAGCCCTTCAGCACTTGCTCTCCTTGTATGCAGTGTTAGCCATGTTTGGCCTATATGGACTTTCTTTGTAAATTAAAACTGTTTCCAGACAGCATTAAACTTTTTATATTATGAAATTTACCATGTAAAAAGATTTTCATATTTTTATTGAAATTGCTAAGGCATTTGGCCTTCTTCCTTTGTGATTTCTGTGTCTATTAAAGCATGAGTTCTCTCAGTACTTCAGTCTCGTGGTCTAGGATGGTGTTGGGAAAGAACTTGCTAGAACACTGCACCCTACCCTGACCCCAGCTGACTGCTGATCTGCTCCTCTGGCCTGTGGTCCACATCGATCTACGTCCTGTGGCAAAGTATGAGTAACTTGGGCTGCTGTGCTCGGCCTCCCCTGTGGCAGTGAGGGCTCACTGAGAACTTCCTCCTCTTTCTGTGCCAGAATGTTGAGTTCTTATTACAAACCAGGATTGGAAATTGCTTTGCTTTTCCCTTGCAGGTGGTGGGAGCATCGATATTTGCTCACTTGTTGGACTGGAAGGAGCTTCGAGGACCACTCGGTCCCCATGTGCAGGGTTCCTGAAGCGGCGATCTCATGTTCTAATGCCACCGTCCCCCTCCCGTGCACACAAACCTGTGTTCAGCAGGCTTGGAGGGTCCGGTGCAGGGCTGTGGGGCTGCCAGGGGGAAGCTTCCCCTCCACGTGCAGAGGCCGGGCAGGTCTGAAGTGGCACGTGTGTACGTGGGGTCTGGAATCAGCAGGAAGCAGCTTCTCGGCTGCTGCTATCAACTGTGGTATCATCTAGATATAAACAAAGAGAAGGGGCTTGGGGAGAGCACACAGTGCAGCCGGCTGAGCAAGCCAAGGACGACTGTTGTCCGTATGGGGAAGGAGCAGCAGCAAGGCCTGCGCTCAGCCGGGACTTGGGAAAACCAAGTACAGGAAAATGGGGAAGGCAGCACAGCCCGGTCACACCCCCCAGGCACAGCCCTCTGCGGGAGGGTCTTTTGGCAACACTGAATTTTACTGTCTGAGTTTCTGCTCTCCTTTAGTGGAGTTGATGTGTAAATGCATCATCGGCTCTAGCTGCTGGCGAACAACTTGGAGCAGATGGCTCCTGAAGGGAACAGGCGGGCAGGGGTGGGCCTGGAAGTAGGGAAAAGGACGCAATTTGGGAACATGGGCACTGTGTGGAGATGGCTGCACAAACAGGAGACCCCAACTGCGGAAATCCACCACCAATTCCCTGCAGAAGAATTGAAGTGCATCAGCTTCCCATGAATTACACTTCTGGTTTCGGTCTGGAATCCAGCACTGTGCTCTGGTATCCCAGAGGTTCCTACGTAAAGACTTGGTGCTACCAGCGGCTCCCTCTTTGAACTCGGAGCTCTGTGTATTTCCCTTCTAGGATCCAGTGCCTTGAGTAAAGCTTTAGGCAGCTTCCCCTGTTTGTATTAATAGAGATGTGCTGGATGAAGGCAGCCGGGAGATGTGAAGCTTTCACCCTGTAGCGTGTCCCGCCCCGGCTCTCACCCCGCCACTCTCCCATGGAGCAGGACTGGCTGCCGGACAGAGGCACCAGCACCCCAAGGGCCGTCGGCAGTTTCCGTCCTCGGGGAGCAGCGTTTCGCGTTCTGCATGGGCTCGGGAGCCTCATGGGGTGTATTCCGCCCTTGGGGCTGATTCCAGCCTCTTTCCACGCCTCCAAAAGCCGGGACTCGTCGGCTCTTTCCCTTTTCTGCTTGTTTTTAAAGAACCGGGGTGGCCCCGTGTCACCGGCGGCTCTGCGGGACCGGGGAGCGCAGGCGGGGTGAGCGGGGCTCGCTGAGCCTCAGTTTCGGGTGTGCCCATGTGCGGCGGTGACTCCCCTCACAAGAGGGCGGCATTGACACGGCAGCCGCGGGGCTGCTGCAGCGCCTTCCCCTTTGCGGGGCGCTCGCGTGGCAAAGCAGGGGCAGCCCCGGGGATGCGGCGGCCGTGCCCCAGGGCAGGGGCACAGCGCGGAGCGGCGCGGCCGGACCCGCTGCTCCCCGAGCGCCCGCGTCCAGCCGGGAAGCTGCGGGTTCAGCTCCCCCGGAGCCGGTGCGCCCAGGGCCGCCGCGCCCCCCAACCCCCCCGCGGAGGAGCGGCCGCTGCAGCGCTGGCCCCGCCCGGAGGGGGGCGCTCGGAGACCGGGCGGGGCCGCGGCGCCTCGTGACGGCGCTGCCCGGGGCCTGCGGACAGCGGTGGCGCACGGAGATGACGTCACCGGACTGGCGAGCGAGGCGGGGAGGCAGCGGAACGGAGCCGCCGTGGCGGGGCGGTCTGATTGGCTGTCCGGGGGTGAGGTCGGGCGCCGCGCGTTCTCGGATTGGTGGCGGGCAGCGCAGGCGCGGTGCGCAGCGCGCCGGGGAGAGCTCGGGTCGGCAGCGGGCGCGAGGACGCGCGGGATTGGTGGCGTCGTCGCGCGGGGGCGGGGCCTGTCCCGGAAGCGCGCGGTGCAGCATGGGCGGGCGGCGCCTGCGCGGTGCGGCCTGCGGGGAAGATGGTGCTGACCAAGGAGTTGTGAGTGCGGCGGGCGCGGGGCGCGGCGCGGAACGGAACGGCAAGGGGGGGCCTCCGGCCCGGCCCGGCTCGGCTCGGCTCGGCTCGGCTCGGCCCGGCTCGGCTCGGCCCGGCCCGGCTCGGCTCGGCCCTGCCCGGCCCTGCTCGGTTCGGCTCGGCCCGGCTCGGCCCGGCTCGGCCCTGTCCGGCTCGGCCGCCGCCGGGCGGGGTAGGGCCCGCTTTGCTCCTCTCTGGCCCGCGGCTCGCCGGCCGCTCCTCTCAGCCGAGCGCGGTGTTTGGCCCTGAGCCGGGCGGACGCTGCTGCCGCCGCCGCCTCCCCTCGGCGGGGGCTGGTGCTCAGGTCGGGGCGCGGGTCCGCCTTCTGCCTCCTGCTGCTTCCGCGTCCCGCGCTTCAGCCCGAAGTGGCGGCTTGGCCCCGGTGAAGGCGCCCGGGCGCTCCTGCGCGGCAGTCCCCGCCCGCAGCTGTGCGCTGTGGCCCCGCACGAGTTCCTCAGACTCGTTCCTTCGGGGCTGGCGTGTTCGCGATGTGCCCCTGCGGGGCTGACGGGGGCGCCGAGGCTGTTTCGGGTCAGGATCCCGGTCCGCTTAGGAAGGGACTCGAGTGTCAGTGGTGGAGCGGTGTCTTGCCCTGCATTGCTCTGATGGTGCCAGGAGCTCCATGTTGCTGCATAGACCTTACCTGTACGGTCTTCTGTCAGCAAGCCACCAGCTGGTGTGTTCCTCCCGCTCGCTCCTTTGGCTTTAAACCGTCTCCAAGTCGGGAGTGGTCTCTGTTGTGGTTGCAAAGGTGATGTGTAGGCTCAAAACAGGAGGTAGTAGCAGATGTGTGTTAGGTTCCAAGCAGACTTCCGAAGATACTTCACATATTTTCCTGAACTTCAGAGAGCTGGTGTAGTTGGGCAGGGCTGAGGTGCTGGTGCTGTGTCCAGGGGACGACATGGAACCAAGTGTCCTACTCATGTTGGAGCAAGAGGTCACGCCAGTCCTTGTAGGAGAAGCCGTCTCTCTGTCTTGTGTTTCCTGCGAGCTGACAGTGGGCTGTGTACATCCTGTAAGTTCTCATCATGGACAGGCTCAGGTTATATTCGTGCTTTCGGGACGATTGTGTTGCATTGAGTTTGAATGGCCATAAGGTTGTCAGTCAAGGAGGTAACGTCACTCTCAGCCCTAAGAACAATGCAGTTCTGTGATGTTGTTTTGCCAAAAGCATAATCTGCATCATCTTTGTCTGTTTTGTTAGGAAAGGTGAAGCTGAGAGGCTCTGTCACTGCAGGGTTCTGTGCTCCTGTGACTGAAAACCCAGCTCTGCATCCGTGGCACCACTGTTGGCTGCACAGCGAGTTGTGTTAGAACTGAGCTGCTCACCTCAAATGCACTCGCTTCTGCCACCTGAAAGGGTGTGAGCTGTGGATCCTTCTTATGTGATTCGTAACTGCTGTAATTGCTCAGTTCATTTGTAGGCTCTGAGGGTTTGTCCTGTTCTATTGCACGAATGAGACCGCTCATGGTGTAACTGTGACAGAAGCTCATGCCTCAGGGTTTGAACACATTCAGCCCAGTACAAAGTTATGGCAGAGCTGGAAGGAGATTCAAGGTTTTGTGGCCCTTCTCTGCAGCTTCTAATGTTCTTCACCACTTTTTTCCTTTTGTAACACATTTGTCTTGGATTTCTCTTGGGTTTGTTGCAGTGTATCCATGCAGCCTTCCTGACACACAGTGTTTCTAAAAAGAAAACTGGAATGACGCTCCCTTTGCGAGTGTCTTTGTTACAGTTCATATGTTACCTGCTGTTGAAGCCTAGTTGTTACTTTTGTTGAATTTGTTCTTTTCCTCTTTCAGCCGAGTGGTTTTACCTTGCTCAGTGCAAGAGGTACGTCCTCATCCTGCTTGGTTTTGCTTTGGGGTGATGGGTGGGACAATGTTAGAGTCTTATTTAAATCTGACTGGTGTGGATCCAAGTTTTCCCTGTGCTGTGACCCACCAGCCTGCCACAGGAAAGTTACACCACGTGTAAGCCAGCAGTTAGGCAGGGTTGACCTCTTGTAGATCAGTGAAATCCAAAGAAGGCAAATGCCTGCATGCAAAGAACCTTTAGTTGTTTCTGAGCTGCTCCATGCTTACAAGCAAGGAAGGAAAAGTTGTGAAGTTCTGCACTGCAGCAGAGCTTTCCTGCTGTCAAGGCATTGAATGACTCCAATCCTTTTCCTGAAGACAAAATCATCTTCCAAAATCTCAAGCCAGCAGTTTAAATGCCACTGAGATACATTTAAATGGAAGTCACAATGGGATGTCTAAATGTGCTTCTGAGGAAAAGTGGGGTGCTCGCTTTCTTCTGCAGTTCACATTTTATGGGTCCTGTGAGGGCCAATCTAGTCAGTTAAAAGTATGAATTTGGGAGCTCGGAGCTGGAAATCAGTTATTTCACCATCTGTAAACTTAAAGTTACATTTCTTTTATACAGCTAAGAACAATGCATGCACTTTGCTTTTCATATCCTAAAACCAAAGAATAACGTGTTTGTTGTGCTCTACCAAAGCATGACATTAAAGTGAAACTGCTGATCACAGACCTGGTGCTGTGAACTACAGATACATTTTGCCAGCAGATTGTCATGTTTTACTAAATATTTTTATATGGTGTATATTACTTTAGTGATAGTTTTATTCTACTAAATTTTCACTGGAAGTATCTAAATTTTTAATGCGTTAAAAGTTTTGGCTAACTTTCATATTGAAATTTTACTTCTTTTAACTTTTCAGTATCAAGTTGGACAACTTTATTCCGTGGCAGAAGCTAGCAAAAACGAAACAGGAGGTGGTGAAGGAATTCAAGTCTTAAAAAACGAGCCTTATGAGAAGGATGGCGAGAAGGGGCAATATACCCACAAAATCTATCATTTAAAGAGGTGAGGACAGCTTTGGTGTGTATTGTGGTCACTTGGTGTTGAGCATGGAATGTTAAAAGTGAGGGCAGCCTCCTGTTGTTCCGTGCTCTTGGGTGGGTCCTTGCGCTTTTCTACCTCTGTGTAATGTGCTGAATTGAGCATGAGTGCTCTGGTGAGTGACATGTGAGATACAGTGGGTTTGAAGTATGTGGGGTAGAGTAATGGAGAACCATGTGAAATATCTGATCTGCACCAGCTTTTGGTACTTTTCTTTCCCCAAGCATCCATTCCCCCCCCATGGTGCTCTGTTGGTTTAGAGGGCAGTTACCAGAGATGGTGATTCTGATGCCTCGGGTGAGCTGCAGTTTTCCTCCTCAGTCACAGCTAAAGTCCCTGAATCCTTCCCTCCAGGCTGCGGGACAGCCGGGTTGCAGGCTTGGTCACTGGTGAGCCTGCAGCTCTGCTGGAGCAGATCTCTCCGTCAGCAGTTGTCTGCTGTTCCTGAACAGGAAAGCAAGCTCAGTAATGTTGTTGGGGTTCCTGCATATTTAACTGTGGGCAACTTGGCCATCATAACCTTGAAAGCGCTTAGGTAAAATCTGCCTTTGTTACTGGATTGGAAGAAATCAGTGAGGAATTTCAGCTGGCAAACATTTCTAAAACGTTGTTTTTCACAGTAAAGTTCCTGGCTTTGTGAGGATGATTGCGCCAGAAGGCTCTCTGGTCTTCCATGAGAAGGCTTGGAACGCATATCCCTACTGTAGAACAAGTAGGTCTCTCATTGTATGTTTTGCTGTCAGTGTTCAGTTGAGGGATGGTTTTAAATGGTTAAAGAGAAAAGAGGGTACCATCAAGTGGAAAATATGTTTAAAATGTTAATGTTGTGTTTGTGAGATCTCCTCTGAAGAGGAGGGCTGCTTCTGGAGAGCAGCCTCAGGGGACCAGACTGCTACAGAGTCTTTACATCCTGTGTCCCTGGGGTAAGACCGAAGAGGTGATTCTCTTAGGGTCTAGAACAGAGCCTGTTTGAAAAGAATTTAATTCCTCATAGCCTGTTAGAATAAGGCGACTGCTTTATTTTAATACTTTTGATTGCCTAAGTTCTAGGAGAAGGTGCTGTTTCTTTTCTGTTCCTATTGAACAGTTTCAGGTACCTTACAAAGAACTTTTAAGGTTAAGGCAAGCAAGTCAGAGTCTGCTGAACTCTGCTGACTGCACACAAATGCTGTTAGACTGATTTTGGATGATTCTTGTACTGTGAAGCAATCATTATACGTGAGACTTTTCAGAAAGAACTGCATCTAATAATACTTTGTTTCCTTTTCATTTTCATTGCATGTGTTTCCAATGGCCAGTTGTGACAGTGAGTATCTGAATTACTATCAGTCCTATGGGGTTTTTTTTGGAATGTGTTTTCTCTG
Source organism: Pezoporus occidentalis (assembly GCF_034315485.1). Taxonomy (NCBI): domain Eukaryota; kingdom Metazoa; phylum Chordata; class Aves; order Psittaciformes; family Psittacidae; genus Pezoporus; species Pezoporus occidentalis. The sequence continues at coordinate 2,268,832 of NW_026912801.1, read as the reverse complement.
TTACTACTGCTAAAGTTGACTCTGAGTCTAGCAAGCAAGCTCCAACCTTTTCTGTATGTCTTGCTAGGGTTTCTGGCTCCTTGTTACTTTATTTGTCTGCACATGGCTATATTTAGAAAAAAAACTATAATTTGCCAGAGAAATGCTTTCATTTTTTACATCTTCTTTTTTGCATTTATGTACCATTACAGCTGCATGATGTCTGTCCTGTAAGACATAATACTAAAAAAGGAAAAAAAAAAAAAAGGGCCAATTCAGAGGTTTCTGCACTCTTGAATGCAGGAAGACCAATGAAATAAAATCAGTATCTGAAATCTCATTTCTGCAAAGTGAAATCCAGCCTCAGTTCAAACAGGTCAATTGAGAATCTAAATGGGTTATAATAGCTGGGGGTTTGGGGTTTTGGGGGGTTTTAAGATGTGTGGAAAAGAGATCATTGAGGCTATTTCCCTGTGTATGTATTTCAGTGCTGTGTTCAAGGAAGCTGATAAGCTTCATGTTAAATTGCTTTACCTGCTCACTTGCAAACTCAATTTAGATTGTCACTAGGTGGGTGCAACAGATGAGTTTGTGAACTGTCAAGCTTGACTCATTGTGGTACAGGTGCATGCTGGTGTATGCTTCCTTACTTCTGACATGAGAAGTGGCTTGTGCTAGTCTTCAGAAACACAACTTCATGGTAGCTGGATCTTCACGATCATACTTGTGCTGTACAGTAACGTGGACTGTTCGTTAGCTGTTTACCCTGCCCTTGTCTCATTTATTCCAAATTTCATGGAAATGTATTTTAGTTTTTTTAACTGTCTTAATAATTTGAAAATTATTCTGTTATTTAAACAGAATGTGTTGCTAGTCAAGGCTTAGTGGCAACTTAGATGTAAATACCATTTACCTATACTTTAAGCAGAGAGCTGTAATCACTCTTACGCTTTTTTAATTCTTACAGAATGAATACATGAAAGATGACTTCTTCATAAAAATTGAGACCTGGCATAAACCGGATTTGGGGACATCAGAAAATGTGAGTTGGGATTTGGATACCAAGCATGAGTAATATTTTCAACATAGTCATTCAGGTAATGCATTGTATACCTGGTAATGGTGGATAACTACTGCATGAAGTCAAAGCCCTCGCAGTGGTTAATGTAAAACAAGAAAAGCATTAGTTAAGTCCTTTTAAGGTCTCACCTAAAGAGATGCAAGAACGAGAGAAGGGTTTTATTTTTTATATTGAGGTCACTCAAATGCTGAAGTAGATTTTCAGTAACTTCTTTTTACTTTCATGTTCTTTTACCTTAAGCAAGCTAGTGTGACTTAGGCTGATAAGCTGTTTGTTTCACAAGGCTTTTTCCCTTCTTGCAGGTGCACAATTTAGATCCAAACACATGGAAGACAGTTGAAGTTGTCCATATCGACATTGCAGATAGAACTCAAGTAGAACCAGGAGTAAGTAAATGCTCTCCTATTGGGATAGGGATGTAGCATGCAGCTAATTCCATTGATGCTTTGTGTTGATTGTGAATAAACTGAAATGGTAGTGATTTTACCCAGCACATGAATGAAAATCATCTCGAACAGAGTCATTAATTCCGAAGTTTCACACTCAGTAAATGCATTTCCAGTTCAGTCTACTGAATTTGACCAGAGAATTGCCTCCTCTGGACTCGCTCCAGCAGCTCCACATTCCTCTTGTGTTGTTGCCCCAGAACTTTATCAGGACTGCAGGGGGTTTCTTCTCAGAGCACAGCAGAGGGGCAGAATCCCCTCCCTAAACTGGATGCTCACACTCTGAGGGTACAGCCCAGCACATGGGGGGAGTCTGGAATGCCAGTGCACACAGCCAGGGTATGTCTCTGTAGTATATATGATTAATCTAAGAAGGTCGAATATGTTGATTTTAGATGCTGGTTCATGCAGCTTTAGAGGGCAGCCTCGCTGTACCTCTGTGGCTGCCTTACTTCCTTGGTTTTACTGCTGTTGCTTTCTATGCATCTCTGTCTACTGGAGTTGTCTGGGTTGTTGAGTTTTAACAGCTGGACCGTTTTGTGTGTAATCATTAATTTTGGGGTAGTAGGAAAATGGTACGCACCAATATTGGCACTTAGCAATTTGTGTTTGCACAATAAATGTAGTTGTCTTGTTTTTGTGCAAGGAGACATTCTTTACACTATTTAATTGTCGTTTTCTGAAAATAAATACTTGGATATCCTGTATTGTGAAGAGAGGACTCCTTTGCAGGGAAGGAGAGGAAAGGCTGTGGTGTGTGAAAGGGAAAGGTTTGTGCTTCCTAAATTTCAGCTTGCATTACTGGTGTAGGTGTATACCCTGCACTGTGGCTTAGCCAATGTTTACCAGGTGGTCTGTGGATTTACATGTGTGACGATGCCTCGTATGGAGATCCTCCCTTTAAACCAAATTAAATGTCTTGCCTATTTTAATGCAGTGAGGCATCGTTTTGCTTCCACTTGTTCTTTCAGACATTCCTTACGACCTTAGAGCTAAACTGGCAGGTAAATTAATGCTGTGCATTCACTATTCCATGCCTGGAATTGTGGCAGACAGCTACAATGCTGTCACCTGTCAGAGCTTGCTTGACTGCCATACATGTAAACAAAGGGTTGTGCTTGTTACTGCGAGTTGAACCCAAGTGTTTATTGTGTGTGAGGTACTGTTGGTGAACAGCACTGCCTGTGCTGTACCCTCTTGCACTGTTCCTCGGCCTGCCTTCCACACCTCCTTTGTTCTGAAGACTGACAGATGGTGCTGTGCTAAAAGAAGTTCTGCTTTTGGCTCGGGACAAAGATTCATCTAACCCAATATCCTGTTAGTGGTCTGTAGCAGATACTCATGGAAGAATAAGAAATTTGGGAAGTACCTACTAGGAGCTGGGAGATGCATATCTCTGAAAGATCAGTCTGTATTTAAAGAGCTTCCAGAGCTCCAGATTATATCTGGCCTATTGTGTTTATCAGCCATTTCATGTGTGGAAATCCTTGGAATGATTTTCAGTCCATTATCCTCTTTTCTTTTTTTTCCTTTTTTTTTGAAAAAAAAAACGATTTTCTATTGTGTATTTGACTTGCAGAGCATCGCATCTGTGAATGCAGAATGGCTTCATCCAGACTCTTACATGTCTTCTGATGTTTCTACGTTCTCTTTCTTTTTTAGTAACTTCTAAAACCATTTGTGCTTGTAGCAAATATTTTGAGTGGATATTTTGAAATCCAAGCTCACAGTAGAGCTCATCATCGTGTAGGAATATTTGGGACTCACTTTGACCATGTGATTCAAACCTTCATTTCCATTTCATCTCCCAGAAACTCAGGTTTGCAGAGTCCTGATTTCATTAAACAAAGACTGACTTTGTACCCAAACTCCTGTGCAGCCATTGGTAACTCTGTAGTCTGGTGTCCTTCCCACCCCACTGCTCTGCCCCTTTCCTGGACAGCTGGGGATTAGACAGTTCTCTGGGACCCACTCTTGTAGTCTCTTCTCTTACGAGAATTTGTAGTTTCTTGCCTTTGTTTTCTCTTAGCGCTTGTGACTCCATGAGAGAGACTTTCATTTAAGCCAGTATCTTTATAGGGTTTAGGTAATGGAACATGTGGAATTTTGTTTTGGTAGTCCAGCTATGTCCTGGATCTACACTCTCACTTTTATGCCTTCAGAGAAGGCAGCTGGTTTTGGAAGGTAACTGTCCCCTGTGAAAACGTCAGCTGTTTTCCATGTCTTCTGTTTGTCCAGGCATATAGTGTCTTTTTCAGTGATGCTGGAGCAGTCACTGGTTCACTCTGTTGGGTGGTTTCTGAAGTCAGGCACGTTGTATGGCTTTATCTTGTAACTGTGCTTGTGCTTTGAGAATTATTCAAATTGGCTGATAGGTTTCTTGGTGCCCTCATTGTTTTTTTAGGGCAAAGGATAGTGTTGCAAAGGAAAGTTTTGTTTGTACATTTGTTTTCTCAGTCATAGTTTTGCCTGGAAAAGCAGCTCAAATGCATTATCTTGGATAACAGCATGGCTGAGAGAATGGAACTACATTTATAAGATCCAGCAATTTTGATAAAAATTTTCATATATTCCAGATTTATCTTTTTGTTCTGAGAGTGAACCTTGTCCAGCCCATTGTAGTGTAGCAGTTACTGTAGTTTCAGAACTACAATCAGCATAAATATAAAAATAGTAAATTTCTTTAAGATACTAATGGCATTCATATGCTGACTCGTGCTCATTGAAGTATGTATAGAAAGAAATTGGCTGACATCTGTGGCTTTCTTTAGATATAAATTTAACCCTGCCTTCTCTTAATCATCTCCAGCATCCAATCTCTGTAACTTTGTGTGATTTGTATATAAAAATCTCTTCCCAGGAGAGTAAAACTTTTTCAAGAGCAAGCAGAAGTGAACATTCAGTTAGCATCAGGAGAGGCTACGTATTTGGAAACAATTTGTAAGAAAGTAGAGTGTGGTGAAAACAAAGGCATTGAAATCAGGTTTATAGTTATTTTTATACAGTGAAGACATGAAATGTCTTGTTCTAAGTCGTGGTGGGTCTCATTATGTTGCTTGAAACAAAGTTCTAAAAATACAGTTTTATACAAATCAGTGAAATTACTTAATGCATGCGCTCAGAGGTAGGATTTCTATGAGCTGTGTAGTAAGTAGAATCCCTTGTTCCACCATTGGAAGGAATATAGTGGAATATAGGAAATGCTCTCTTTTGTAGTCTGCAAAAGAGTCTTAAAAGATTCTTGTGTGGAAGGGCTGCTTTCCAGTAGGTGGATCTCTCCTGTTTCAGATGTAGAGTTTTCTACTGACTGACAGTTTGAGTGTTCTCCTGTTTCAAACCTCATGGGATGCCGAGTTGAAAAGCCAGAAGCTGTGTCCCCGTGTCCTGAGTCTTACACCACTCATTGTTCAGGAAGCTTTTCTCAGGAATTTGCAGATAAAGCATCAGACTTGCATCATTTTAATATTAGGTTCTAAAAATCTTACAATCATTCTGTCCTGTGCATATGCTTCCAAACTTCATGCTGCTTGGTAGAGTGAGCTATGAGCTATCAGGAATGCTGCTATTACTTGTAGCAGGTCTCATAAATGAGAATGAGAATTATAAAGAAGTACCCAGGCCCTGGGTTTGTTGTGATCATTACTTTATTGTGTGTGGTTTGCAGCCTCTCAATAATTCTTTAGGACAGTTTGTTGCATTCATGCATATTATATTGAGAATTTGAGCAGAAACTGCCTATGAAATTACATTTGTGTATTTCTTTGAAATGGTTTTTAGCTCCTCTATATTGTTATGCTGCTGCATGATGATGTTTTGCCTGTCTGGCTTTCAAGAGGGCTTCAGGGTTTTTTAGCTGTAATATTTGTTCCAACAGCCGCCTGTTTTTCTTCCTAAGAAGGACTTGCTGCTGTCAGGAGTTAAGCTCCCACTGCACTGATATTTTCCTTAAACTCTGCAAAGAACTCTTGTTTATTTGTACTTTGGCTCTAGTCCAGTCATCTTCCTCACATGCTGGTAGGGTTTGTGCATTGAGACAAGTTCCTACAATACCCTCTTGTCCATCCAGACATTCATTTAGATGGGGGGGGGGTGTTTAATGTTCATAACAGGATTTAGTTTAACTGAGTCCTTACAGATCTTGGTTCAAAGGTTCTGTATGTAGGCTCTAGCACAGGAAACTTTACTACGACTCATCTATTTTCTTTGGATTTTTTTGTTTTCACTTATACATTTTACTTGTAGGTAACTCAGGAGGGGTTTTACAGTGTTTCCAACAATCTGTTAGGCTTGAACAGGACCTTAATAGAGTGGGGTTGGAGTTTTTCTGACTCTTGTGGGGATTTTTTATGTTACAGGACTACAAAGCTGATGAAGACCCTGCGTTATTCCAGTCAGTTAAGACGAAGAGAGGACCTTTGGGGCCAAATTGGAAGGTACTGAGAGCTGGCATTACAAAGTCTTTATCAGCAGAAAAAAAGAAGTTCACGGTTCCTTGGAGAACCATAGCACCAGCAATGTTAGTCTCAGAAGAGAGCAGAAATTGAATAATTTTCTTTGTATTGAGTGAAAATTCCAAGTGTGTTAGTAAGCAAAGGTACTGTCTGCTACTTGTTCAACATCTCTGCTAAAGCCAAATAAACTTTCTCTGTTACACCAGATAACCTCATAGAAACTGAGAAGAAAACTGCTGTATGCTGCAGTGGATACAGAGTGGATACCGCCTGTCAGAAACAGGCCCCTAGTTACCAATTAGAATATTATTTTTCACTTTTTTCTTTACCGTAAGTGAAATGTCATTGACAGTAGCATATTTTTACTCGTGTTTAGTGTGTGCTGTGATGAATTACACTGAAGTGCTGAGGAGTTTGAATGCATTTCAAATGGTGCCCCTCTTTCTTAAATTTTCTTGTAAACACATTCAGTCTTTCATTTTCCAAACAAGTTCTAAATACAGCATGAATGTTTCTGTCCAAATACAGTGTGAAGGGCTTACTCTGAGAGGTGTGAATTTTCTTCTAGTTTGTTACTTAGATGTCACAGTTATTTTGCTACTACTTTTTGCGAAGCAGCAAGGCAGGTGTCAGATCGTAGAGCGGGATGTGTTGCACCAGCAAGCTCTCAGTCTCTAATTCCCTATCCTAAAACGTGGTTTTGCAAGCAGTAGGCAGAAAATGTTCCACCTTTGTACAGACACAGAAATAACACGAAATTCCACCTGAACACCAGAAAACACTTTTTTTTGCTGTGGGGATGGTCAAACACTGGAACAGGCTCCTGCGCCAGGGGTCAGGGAACATCCCCTCCAGCCTCCGCAGTGCCCTGATTTTGCCCTGTAGTGCCCAATCTACACATACCTACATGGCCTTAATTCTTCCCTTTGTGTCCAAGGACAGAAAGTAGTTCTGCTGCACAAAGTTTCACAGCTTATAAAAAGCTGGAAGTTGGTAGAGTTTGTAAGTGAATTACCAAGATTGTCTCCCTTGGGTTTCATATTTTCCCATGGGTTTCTGCCATTAGCCACTGTTGAATACTGAGGCAGGTGGACCTTAGTTCTGGCTGATGGGTTTGTCCTAGGCCTGAGTGTTAGCTTAGTCTCATGGAAGAATAAGCATATTGTGTGTTTAAAGGTGATGATGAGGGGAGGCTTTTATTCCACCTCCTGTTGTTGGAATGCTCCTTCTACCTGGGCCGAGTGTTCCTCCTGGCAGGGTAAAAGTGTCACAGGGATTATTTTTGTACCCTGCTGAAAATGTGCATCCTGCCTTGGGAGTTTGCTGTTCCTGCTCAGGAAGGAAGCAGGAGACTGATGCAGGAATGGCCTGGTTGAGCCTGCGTGACACAAAGAAAGTGGGGAGTGACTGGTGTGTTATAAACAGCTGTAGAATGAGCAGGAAAACTTTGAATGCCTGGAACTGGTGGCATAGAACTTGGGTGTTTCATTTAGTTCTGCCGTTTACTAATGCCTGGACATAGACTTGTACTGTTTGGGAATAGCAAACAACAACAGCACTTTTTTTTTGCTCATGAATAGAACATCAGTCTTCTGAGGATAATTGGTTTTCATTGAAGTGGTCTTTGGTGATGAGTATTTGTGCTAAAAGTTCTGTGTTAAATACATGTTATTCACCCAGATATTTGTACATCAGATTTTTCTGTGACCAGATCAGTCTGCTCACTGTGTGCATGTCCAACTGGAGTTGTCCATTTGATGGTTAGAAGAAATCAAGCTTCAAAAAAGCTGTAAAGCATTTCTACTTTCTACTAGTTTATTGCAGATCTAAAGAATAAGAAACTGTGGATTTCTGATGGCAACTGCTGCTTATTTAAGCCAAATACACAATTTTTTACCTTTTTTTTAAAATACTATTGGCTTTCCTTGGTTGATTGCTTGGTTCTTTCCCTAAGGACTGAGACTGATAGTGTATGTTTGCAACATGGATGGAACTGCCTTGCAGATTTAACCTGATTGTTAATCTCTATTGCTCTATGTTCACAGTACAGTGCTAGGTATTTACTAGTGCTTAAAATTCTAAGTATTATTATAGCTTTAATAATACTTAGAATCTAATTCATAATTATAGTAAGATAGTGTCTTTTTATTTACCATGAAATAATAATATGATTAATATTAATATAAATATAAATAATATAATACTTATAGTTTCTAATAATTATATTTCATTCGACTGAAGTAAAAATTTTAAAAAAGTGAAAGTTCCCTCCCATTATCCCTGAACAGAAGGAGCTGGCAACTGATGAAGAGTGTCCAAAAATGTGTGCTTACAAGTTGGTGACTATCAAATTTAAATGGTGGGGACTGCAGAACAAAGTGGAAAACTTCATTCAGAAGGTAAGTGCTGTCTTGCTGGGTGTTGCTGGGGGTGGTGGGTTGGGGTGGGCAGGCAGGTGGGTCTGTGGGTCCAGCGCTGGGGGAAGCTGAGCCTGTGCAGTGGGAGACAGCTACTCCTGAGGATTAGAGCCTTTCCCATGGAGCAGCTGCAGTCACTTCAGCAAGCTTTTGCGAAATGAGGCCTGTTATCTAATGCTTGTTTATCTTCTTAAAGCAAGAAAAAAGGATATTTACCAACTTTCATCGCCAGCTGTTCTGTTGGATTGACAAGTGGATTGACCTGACCATGGAAGACATTAGGAGAATGGAGGATGAAACCCAAAAGGAGCTGGAAGCGGTAAGAATGCTTTTTTGCAGTTTGGGGGTGTGTGCCCTCTATCTGTAGATTTGTCTTTTGGAGTTGACAGAAATTATGTTGTGCTCCTCCCCTTGTGTGTGTTTGGGCAATTGCTGATGAGCAATACAGCCCCTTTAGTGGTTGTCCTGTGCAGATCCATGTACGTCAAGCTTCTGAATATTGTGTGTGTCAAGCTGGAAGTGGCTGTAAGGTAAATATTTCTGTTGTCACTGAATTCAGAATATCTGCCCTGAGCGCCTTTCTTTCTGGCACCATACCCATTGCACAAAGTCCCATTTGGTGCTTTTTTACCACTTGTCAGTTAGGATTAAGGGCTGTCTTCTTGCTTTTCCATCATGTGTCCTCCTAATCATCATTAGATCTGATTACCTTTTCTCTTCAAACATGTCTCCTAGCAAGCTGCTATATGTCACATTACAGTTGTTCACTCATCCTGAGGAGCACACCGAAACTTAGAATGGTACTTGAACAGAGGAAGTCAGTAAAATCAATGGGCTTGAGAGAGTGTTGCTTGTCACGCTTTTGTGTCTGTGAGGACCAAACATGTATAGTGTGGTCTGTGTTTGGGCTCATGCCTAGAAGGAAACTCATCCATAGGCTACTTTCTCTACTCTTTCCCTTAAGAGATGGAGGAACATTACAGACTAGGCAGGAAGCCTTTTCTGTAGTGTCTTTGTAGAGTACGATCTTTGGCCTGAACCTTTCTCATTTTAAATCTTGTAGGGTTTTTAGGTTCTTTGCAGTCTGTGGATTTGCAATTCAATTTCCTTCCCATTTTCCCAATGGCTTTATGCCCCAAACCCATTCGGATTGTTACCTTCCTTCAGTTGTCTTGGTTCTTTCAAAACACGATGTGTCTTCAGCTGTAACTTGCTTTTTTGTGTGGTTTAACTCATTTTAGCTGCCAGACATCTTTAAAGTGATTGCCTGGTGGTTTAGTCCCACAGACGGCAGTTCTGAAGGGCGTTTTTTGGTTTGTGCCTACCACATCTAATAGTATCAAAACTAGCAGTAGCTTCTCCATCCCCACTTGTTCTGCTCTCCATGTTTGGATGATCTGTGTGGAATGGTCTTACATTGTGTAGAGATGTCTTCTGGATTTGGAAGAAGTTTCTTCACTATTCTGAGTGTTGGTAGGTAGATGTTGGCAAAACCAAACTCCCTTTCCAGATAGGTTGAAGGGCTTGGCTGCTTTGGTAGTTCCCAGAATATGCTTTGAAAAGAATGCTGCTCACTCACTTGCAAACATGGGGTTCTCTCGGTGGCATTCAGCTGGTTTTGGTTATAGCAGGTGTTCTCTCAGGTCATGAGGATTTCTTCTTTAGTTCTACTTTATGCCAGAACCTGTTCCTAGAGTCACCTGTTCCTGGGTGTCTGTGAAGGAGGAAGAGTAACCACTTTCCTCTCTGTAACTGATTTTTGTCAGAAGGGTTCTTTTGCACACCCGTAGTTCTTTATCTGGAGTGAGATCAACTTCATCCCATTTCTCTGAGAAAGGCTAGTGGCAGTGTGGGGAGGGCGTGTCTTGGAGAGAGTGAGCAGCAGAGACACATCTCTGTGCATGAGAGAATTTCCCTTCTGGACTATGGATGTGGCATCTTGTAGAGAAAGTTGTTTCCAGTTCTCACTGGTAAGTAATGGCTTTTAAATATGTTTTGCAAAATGTTTGCTGCTTTTTAGTTCTACAGCAAAAGCTGGGGTACATGTTTCTGGGTGTGACACTTGTGCTTAAATATTGAATGTATTTATTTACTATCTCTTGTTTTGCAAAGCAGTGCGAATAGTTCATTTCAAATAGTTTGTTGTGTAAGACGTTAGCATCAGGAACTGAAGTTTTTCACAAGAAAAATTTATTGATTAGTTCCACTAACACACCTTTTCTATGTGTATTGTGAAATGGGAGAGGAGTGGGGTCCTGCTGTTAAAACATTTTGTTTTCTCAACTATTATAATAGGAATATCTACTAACACCTATATATGATGCCAAATAAACATGAATGCTGATTTTATCCCAAATAATTTGGGTTTATGTTTCATATTCAACTACTTCAGCAAGTGTGCTAAGCAGTAAGCTTCATTAAATCCCAAGTACACCACAAAACGTTGGGTTTATGCCCTGGACCTCTGGGAAGTGAGCCCTCAGTGGTAAGGTGCTTTATACGACAGGAATACCTTCAAGCTTCCATCCCTGCAGAGGAGCAGTCAGCTTTTATGGGTGTTGCACTGTGCAGTTCTATGATGGTTAAACCCAAACAACTGCAGGAGGCAAGCCTGATGATACTGGCAGCATTACGTTTTCTTGCATCGCTTCCTGTCATTATTCCCTTTCTTATTAACACTCTTTCTTCTTCCTGGTTTGAACTAATCTTTCTCTTTGGATTTTGTGCACATTTTGTTTCTTTTGTTGGTCCTGTTCTTCATCTAAAGTTGATTTTTGTAGTCAGGAGCTCTGCTTTTGTTACGTTTTTGTTCCTTTCTGAATCCTCATCAGTGTTCTTCCAGAGTTTCTCTGTCCCAACCCATCCTTTTCTCACTGTTTATTTCTCATTTAGTGGTTTATATATCTGACCCCTTGTGGTTTAAACGACACCCTGTTGTGAGGGTGGAAATGCCACACTGGGTATTTCAAGCACGGTGGCTCCATGCTGAAGCATCATGGGCTGTCAAACGTTTAAGAAGCATCAATTATAAAGCTGCTGCCCATGCTTCCTCACCAAAAAGAAACAGTGTATACCCCATCTCCAACCCGCTCAGCTGTAGCTGGGGCTGGTTCTGGTGCTGTCCATGGGAAAGCAGTCCTGGTCATGTTGAGCATTACTTCTCTTACTAACACTCGTGCGACAGGTTCTTTATGTGGGAGCTCACAGTTTTATTTTACGTTTAGATGCGTAAGAAGGGTTCCGTTCGAGGCACTTTGGCTGCTGACGTCTAGAGGAGTTCTCTGTAGGTTCTGAGGCAAATCAAGCTGTGTAAGTCAACTGCTGGATGGAAAGGGAGAAAAATGAGTAATGTTCTGATGGATGGGAGTTGATGACAGAAATTGCCCAAACGGACGCGTATCCAGATAACGCTTCCGGGCCTGGGCTCCCTCCTGTGTGATAACCTTGTGGTGATCAACAGCCAGGGGTGACCCTTGGTGTCCAGGTGCCTCAGGGATGGGCACTGTGTGAGGCTGGGCCGGCGCCCAGTGCCGTGGCAGGATCCCTGCGGTGCTGGCCACATAACCTGGTTCTTTGTGCTTATCTAGTGCAGAAAACCAAAGTGCCGACCTGTTCATCACTGAGCTCTGAAGCCTGCAGGGAGCTTTTGGGATGCAAATCAGAAAAGCCGTGAGCATTGTTTGCGATGTGCTCAGTAGCAAAGTGATGTGTGGGCTTAGTCCACTGAACTTAGGGCAGCTGTGGCCTGTCATCTTGAAAGCACAACAAGTTTTGGAAATAGAGTTCCACACAGATAGCTACAAACAGTAAATTGTGTTAAACCGGTTCCTGCGGGAAGCGGGTTCTCCCGGAGCTGCACAGGAGCAGCTTTGAGCCCTTGTGCCAGGACTCCAGCGCTGGTGTCTCCCGCTGTGGCTGTGTTAATGCTGCAGGTGGATCCCCAGCCAAAGCAGTTTTTAAGTCCTCAGAGACTGGAGCTGCTGCCCCAAGAGGACAGCACCCAAACTGAGGTTCCCTGCCAGGTCCTGCATTGCTTTGGTGTGACGTGCTCAGCCCTGGTGATGTTTTGACCACCCTGCCCTATTTTCCTTGGCGTTTAATGAAACTGCCTCTTTGGAAGTTGTGGTTAGGGGGAACTGTTGATGCTTAATGGTGTGTTTTCTTTCTCTGCAGCTACGTAATCAAGGCCAAGTCAGAGGAACAAGTGCTGCCAATGATGAATGATGATGGATTTAACGGTCACATGCAGTGTTGATATACAAATGTGTGTGTGGATGCATGATTATTTATATATAATTATATATACGCACATGCATACCGAAGGGGTTGTTACAGTGTCTCCAGGGTACTATACCTGTCCTCAGCAAAGATTCAAAGGAAAGTGCTTTCATTATGTATACCCGAAGCAAATAAAAATTGACTGAGTAGTGTCATTTAAAGGATGAACTATGCTAACTGGTATGTTTCATGAATGTCAATACTGGACCAATTTATTCCCTACTTGGGGTTTTTTTCCTGTCTTGAGTCCCTCTGCTATAACTTGCCCATATCTCATTGTAAAGAAAGAGGTTCAAATAAGTTAATTTCAGTTTTGTGTCTTCCCTATGTGATTATTTTTGGAATAGGAACAATGAATGTATTTATAGCTATTTATTTCTGGATAGTCATTATCCTATAGTCACATCAGCAAAAAATTTCTATTAGTGGAAATTGGAAGATTTTTACTGTTGAATAAGTTTAACTCGAACTTTTCCCATTCACTGATTTAAAGGAAAAAAAATCATGTTTTATTGGACTTTTGTACATGGAAATGCTGATTAATGGTTTTTCTTCATTAAAATTGGCAAATTAAGGACAAATGGCTTGTGATTTTTAAAGTGATTGCAACCTGAAATTCTCCAAGAGCTGGCTTCTCAGCCGAAGATGCTGACAGTAGCGCAGAAAGTTCCGTGCTCTGAAGGAGAGGGGTGGCAGCCCCTTCCCTGCCGTCACTGTTCTCCAGAGTTCCACTTTGGAAGCTGTGCAGATGGTCTTGGTTTCACGCACATTGCGCAATGGGATACAATTGTGATTTTAGCTCTTTTCATGTTGAAAATACACTTTAAAAGAGATGTATACTTTCAGATATGATGAAAGTTTAACCTGTAGCATCTGATGTAATTCCCTGAGGTTTGTTAGGGGTACACTTGTAAAAGGAGATGGTGTCATAGAGACCTCCTGTAGATAACTCTCAAGTAGGGAAAATGTATTCAGGAAAATGAATATTAAGGAAATATTCAAAGCATGTCATAGATATATTATCAAAATGCTTGCTAGGCCAGAAACAGGTTATTTTAAAGACAGAGTTAGATAAAGCTCTATTAATGCCTCACTTCCTCCAGTGTCCCCACAAACCTTGGTGGGGCTGAGCCTTGCTTAAGCTTCACTTTCATAACCCCACATCCATTCAAGTATTTTGGAGTCATTTGGACCTACTTGGCTTTACCCAAGGAGTGATCCGATTTCCAGTGATGGGCAGTGATTGGATTTTCCTCTACTTGCAGCTGGGCTGTCTGTGTGCTGGGGCCGGCGGCGCTGGGACCTCTCCTTGTCACTGCCCACCCCCCTGCAGAACTGATTGTTTCTCCTTTCTGGGTTAGCAGTGAAGCTGGTGTTTGTCCCCTGCACCAGGAGGGTGGGTTTGTAAATGCAAGGACGTGCACACACAGGGATGGTTTTAGAGGCGCCAGGGCTCTGGCACCGGGGTCCGGGGGCTCGGTTCAGCTCGGTGCTGCAACTTGAGTCCTGCTGCCCTTAATGTGAGTCCTGGTGCCAGGTGAAGGAAGGGACCTTGTGGCTTCTGTGGGCTGGGACTAGTTGGGAAAACCTGTGAGCATCTTGTAGTGACTGTAACATGTTCAGATTGCTTTGGCAGCCTCGGCTGTGACCTGCAGTGAACCAGCCAGTGGACTTTAATTAAATAAATCTGATCATGAAGTGCTCTGTCTCTTGTCTGAGGTGCTGGTGTCTGCAGGTGGCTGATGAGCTGGCTTGTGTGCCTCCCCCATGGGCTGATACCGCCCCGTGAAGTCAGTTCTCCTGTGGGCAGGTTTCTGCTTGTGAAGGCTGGGAAATAGCCTGCCATAAACCGAAACTTGCGTGGCTCCTTTTAGTAAATGCAAAATCGAATTCTTCTTTTTACTACGTAGCTTGTTTAGCTTCCAGATGGCAAACCAACGTGAAGTACTGGAAGTGCAGCGTTGTTTTGTTATAATGGATATGTAAACGTGATATTTATTCACTGCAATAGACTGCTGGGAACCATATTCCAGCAGTAGCCTTTTAAATCCATCACTTGGCTGCATACGAGTATGGTCTAAAAGGGACTTGTGAGCCCTTTTCTTTCTTTGTCTATTCATCTGCTGGTGTTAAAGGACCTCTCCCCTATCTCCTGAACCAGGAACAGAGTCTTTAAACAACTGTAAATGCTTTTAACTGTCCCTTAACTTTGTGTTCATTTTGGCTACAAGGAAAAAATGGAAACATGCCAAAAGGACTGAAAATAACCCACAAGGTGCCTGTTTAGAGCAGCTCCACGCTAAAGAGTATAAACACATCTGGGGGACACACAACAGAGAAGGGAGAGGGGAGGAGGTTTCTGTGTGTGGGCACGTGCCAGCCTGGGAGCCGGTGCCCAGGGGATGCTGGAATTGCAGAGGGATGTGGCCTGGCCGTTACTCTGCAGTGATTTAACAAGGATTGTTTAACCACCTGCCCAAACTGTTCTGGCTGGACCCTCCCGGGCCATGTGAAACCCTCGTGACCGGGTGGGGAAGGAGCTGTGTAGGGTTTTGTGTTGTATTCCCGCAGCACTTCTGAAAACTGACGTGAATTTGGTTCCTGTTGTGCTTCCACTGCTGCTCCACGGGCAGATCCTGCTCCAAAGCAGGGCTGAGCAAACAAACCCTGCTCCATCCCACAGAGGGGAGCGGAACAGCTTCTCCAGAGAGCTC
Source organism: Pezoporus occidentalis (assembly GCF_034315485.1). Classification (NCBI taxonomy): domain Eukaryota; kingdom Metazoa; phylum Chordata; class Aves; order Psittaciformes; family Psittacidae; genus Pezoporus; species Pezoporus occidentalis. Next base: position 2,253,466 of record NW_026912801.1, on the reverse strand, counting down.
CATGTGGTTCCCTTCACTACTGGGGACCGTGCTGGATTGTTTGTGCCCCATGTTGGTGGCAGCTTCAGCAAACGAGCTGGAGGAAACCAGGAGCTGTTGGGTTTGATGCTGGGGCAAAAAGGGTCTGGGCTGGAGCATGCCTCAGTGGCTGGGACAGAGGTGTTCAAAGCCTGGCCTGTGTTCAGTAAAGCGCAGAGAGGATCGGCAGAGGGGACTGGGGTGAAGGTCCTGTGGGCAGCAGCCAGCCCTGCTCCTGCCCTGGGGCTGCTCCAGCAGCCGTGGACGGCATCGGTCTGAGCCGTCACCCTGGCACGTGCAGCGCCTCAGAGCGCTGCTGTCATCTGCCAGCACCCACCCGCGAAAGCACAGATTTATCCTGCTCCTGTCACTCAAACCTTCGTGTTTGCAGCACCTGAACTTGTGACCGGCAGCAGGATGGCACTGATGCACTGCAGGATGGTCACAGCGTGTCCGACAGGCACATAAACCTGTGTCGGCTCTGGTGGTGACAGTGGTGATGTTCTGTCTCTTTGCTCTGCATCCTTTGAAGCCTAGAGCTGCTGCACAGTGTTGCCTTGAGGCCTTATTGCTGCTTTGTTTTAAACCGTGCCCGACAGACCGATTTTAACATTGTGACTTCTCCTCAGAGAGCTGGACTGAGCAAGTGCTTCACTTTAAATATTGAAATAGTATGATTACACTTGTCAGGAGGAATAAATAGCTTTGTGACTTACACGAAGCTGCAACCCGTTTGCCACAGCTTGGCTCTGCAGGCACTGCTGTGACACACACCAGATCCCTGGGCTCTCCTGGGGTGATGCAGTGGGAGAGAAGGAGCAGGTCTTGCTCAGGGCGGGTCAAGACAGGACACTGGATGCTGACTAAAGTCTGAGGTCTGCAGGTCCCCCTGATGGGGAGCAGGTGCCTGGGGCTGAGCGGAGAGGTCCCTGTGGAGCTGCAGCCCCAGGAGCACTGGTTGGCAAGAGGATGGGCTCCTGCAGCACGAGTTGCTGCGGAGGATGCATGGGAACAAAGCCTTGTTTGTGTTGGGAGGCGTGAGGAGAACTCCATTGTCTGCCACATGAACTGGCACCACGAGCTGCTGGCACACATGGACACTGCAGCACCGCTACCCAGAGGATGTAGGAGCAATCCAAGCTGGCCTGGGGTGACACTGACCACCACGTGCTGGAGCTGATGCTGTCGTCCTCACTTGGCAGCTGTGATTTCAGAGAAGGGCCAGTGCGTGGGGCGGGTTTGTGCACCGGGTGGGTGGTGGTGCCCGTGGCTGCCAGCCAGGGTCCATCCACCACGAGCACCAGGAATGGGTCCTTAGCTGGTGCCACACTCCTTTGGCTGCGGTTCCTTTTGTTTGCTGTCACTGTTCAACTGATTTCAGCATCTTCTCTTCCAGCCGGTCCCCGGGGTCTCTGCCCTCTTTTTGCTCCCCTTCTGACCAGACCCTAAAAGCCTCATTTTGTGTGTCCTGGCCACCACGGGCGCAGGGGGCTCTGCAGAGCCCTGGGCTGTGGGTGGGCAGGGGCAGTGCGGGCCCCACAGCTTTGCCACAAGTCGGGAATGCCGCACATGGCCGAAGCACAACAGCGCGAGGGGGCCGGGGCCGGGGCCAGCCCCGGGGGGCTTTTCCCTCCTGCACCACTTGGTGTGGCAGAGAGGAGGAGCTGACAGCGGTGCAGCAGCTGACGTTAATCCGTGACCGCGCGGTAGGAAGCGGTTGAACATTGCAAATCAATGCCCGCGTTGGTTACGCCGGTGAGCAGCACCTCCCTGCTGTGGCTGTTTTCACCTCCATGGAGGCACGGGAGGGTTTGGGCCCAGGGGATGCCTGGGAAAGCCTCGCAATGTTAAAACTGTTTTATTCAGCTGAAGGTTCCAATGGCTTCTATTTGCTCTTCCCTATCGAGTCTGTGGTACAGGAAGGTGAAGCCTGGCGCGCTCTGGGGTTGTTTATCCCTCCATTAACTGGGTATGCAATGCTCATGAGATCTTTAATAGCATTTCCTCCTAAAGCACCCCTGCTGTTTGGCAGATGTGACCCCCCCCCTCCGCCTTCCTCCTGGGCAGATGCCACCCAGGTCCCCTCGCTCTTGCTGTGTGACCACAGCGCTAACGGCAGCGCTGCAGCTGCGGAGCCCCATGGGTCTGCAGCTCCCCGTGCTCCCTGGCAACCCCTGCTCGTGGGGACAGGGCTGTCCTGGCCTTGTTCCTGCGGCACCAGAACCTCTGCCACACAAAACACCCTGTTACACGCAGTGTACTCCAGACCCAGCCTCAGTGGGGCAACTGGCTAAAAAGAGCAACGTTTTTACCGTGTATCACCCATGTACAATTTGAACTTCATCCTGGTCCCATGGCTCCTACATGCTGCTGACGACTGCAGCTGGAATAGGGTGGTAGGAGGAAACCAGAACAGTCTCTGCTCACCTGAAACCCATCAGCAGAAGCTTTTCCTCGGGATCTGTAGCCCACATTACTGGGGTGGAATGTTTGCTAATTGCCTGTGCTTTAAAATACAGATGGCTGAGGAAGCAAAAGCAAAGCCAGATTTCTAGTTGAAGCTGCTTGGGAGCAGCAGCATGCAGTGGTGGGCTGCTCCCAGGAGCTTCTGTAGCCTGTCTTCATTTTGTCATGCACCTTAATGCACCCTTTCTTTTTAAAGATTTGGTTCCTGAAACTCCTTACCAGCACTCAGTCTCTAATGTAAAGCCCTTGGTGGCAGAATCAATATTTACAATATTTCCTTCAATTTATGCTTTCCTTTTTATGTAAAACCAATTATTTCTGTTGCTCCAGTGGAGGTAGGAATGAGCCTGATGTATTCCAGGGGTTTCCAGCAAACGAAAGAAGTGAGATGTCAAGGTAAGCGTTAAGCGATTTCCTAATACGACTGCTGAAACTGTCATATGTGACAGATACGTTTGAGTGTCTCGGGATTCGATGCATCTCTTGCAGGTAAACAAGCATTATCTGTTTGTTCTGACTTCCCATTGGCATTAACATTCCTTCTGAAAAGAGACCTGCCTTTTTTATTTTGTTTAAGAAGAAATGGTTAGAACTGGGTGCAATGCATTTGCTGACACAGACTTACGAAAACAGGGTGTGTGTGTGTGCCTATAGCACCGTGCAGGGACGTTGCTCACTGTTTTTCTCTCCTTCATGTGTTTTTCCCTAAGTTACATGTATTAACATGGTGTTTGTCCCTAGTTTTTTGTTGTAACTTTCCCGCTGCCTGTGTCTGTATCAGAGCAGGCAGAAGTCAGGCTTTCCCTACTGTGGGTCTGCACCATAGACATTTAGCACAATAGATATACAAAGAAATGTAGTAATTGAGTGAATGCTCATCTTGAAAGCATGTAAATTGTAACCAGGAAATACCTGCTCACTGCACGTGATATGTTTCTAATAGCTAGAAAACATTTAAAATCCCTTTCAGGTGTAGGCTTCAGGAACAAGTATCTTGTGGGGACAGGCTCCAGTGCCTCCAAATATAGGGCTGAGAAAATGAGATGTGGGCTGTAACTCTGCAGCCTCTGCTTGATGAGGGGAAATAAGGGAGGGTTTGTTCCACAGTCTTCAAATTCAAATAAAGTCTTATCTGTGGTGCCTTTTGCTCTATTGTGCACTATTTGTGCTGGGCAATTGGCTAAAGCAGACATTTATTTTCGCTTTCCACATATTTGTAGATAATGATGTCTCCCAAATTTAACATTAGCTTTAGCAAATGATGATGGGTTGTGAAAGTCCAAGCCTTCCTATCCCTTTTTACAGTGTTCCTATGCAGGCCCCAGTTGTCAGGCATACAGTGTTGTCCTGCAAGACTGGGCTCAGCCTCATTCATGCTTAGGCTGGAAAGGAGCAGTTTTAAAGGAGCTTGCCAAAGCAAGGAGAGTCTTCCTTTACATGAGAAGTTCTTTGTGGGAAATGAAATGGAGATGATCCAGAGGAGAGTGACTGCTGTGCCTGTCACCCGGGCACTGAACCCATGGGGGTGTTTTATCTGCTATTGGAGACATGTATTCAGTGACTCCCACCTGTGGCATTGCCCACCTGAGGGCAAGCTCAGCTTGGCTTGAGTGAAATTCATGTAGATGGAGTACATGCAGCCATAGTGGGTTATGGTCCTAGTGTTCCTCCCCTTCCCTCCATAGGGGTGTCCCCGAAATGGCTGTGTGAATGTATAAACCCCCCAGCAATAGAGCCCAGGTGGTTTTGCTGTGCCGGGGACAGGGGTGTTTTGTGTTTGATGTTCTGCTTTGCGATGCACTCTGCTGACAGGACTGGAAGTAGCTCTGCTTTTGCTCTGTGCCTTGTTTTCTGGTCCTCGTTCTCCTGCCTGTTCTGACACTGTTCTTGTACTTCCTCTGCTCCGTTGCTCTTTCCCCCCCTTTGCTTGGATGCTCTGGATTTCCCCAGCCCGCATGGGCACCGTGCTGCCCTCTGCGCCTCGCAGCAGCCATGGGATTCGTGCTGCTGTAGCACAGTAAAGTCGGGTTTAATTTTAGAACCTCATGTCCCAGCCCAGACACATGTTGGTTGTGATCTTGTTTCTTTAATTTTGTTTTTCTCCCTAAAATTACACAGCTTTCCGGTTTAGAATCGCACATCCAAGACTTGAACAAGAACTCAAAGTACCTGTTGGATTTGACCTTTGCAGAGCTTCTCCAGTCATAGTTAAAACCTTGAGAATCTAATTTAACAAATTTCCTAATTTTAAAAGCTTGCTTTTAGCACCCTGTAGAATAGCACCTAGTGCTGGTGCTTCTACTACGTGCTCTCTGTCTCCCAGGTCTTTTACAGCCACAGAAATGCCATCCAAGGTAAATAATGGGGATGTGATTCTAAGGACTTATGAAAGATCCAGTAGTCACCAGCTAAACCCAATCACAAAAAGAACAGAGCTACTCCAGCAAGTGAAGTGCCTGCAACAGCCTGGAAGGAGAATGGCAATAATGAAAACCTGAAAGCAACAACTTCATACAGGAGTAAACGAAGAGGCAGGCTCTTTGTAAATGATGATCTAAAAAGTGTTCTGGGTTGTGAGACCTCATTTCAAATGTATTCATTAAATAATATTTGAACCATTTAACAGTTTGAACTCTACTGCACTGCTCGTATCTTCGGGGTTTTTTTTTCCCCAGTAACAAAGAAGCCTTTGTTCCTGCTCCGGGCTTGGGCTGTGCCTTGGATATTAGTTGGAAACCCGATAGCCTGACATCGCTAGAAGTCTGTGAATACAATGTGAGTCGTCTGCAGCGGGGATTAAATCAGGCTTTTGTAGGAGATGTTGAGGGGCCATGCGATGGAGAAGCTGGGTTACGATGGCAGGAGGTGTTTAACCCTTTGTACCTGTGGTGGGGAACCGGGGGTGTTTGTAGGCCTGTCAGCAGCCAGCGCTGTGCTGGGGTACCCAGGGCTGCAGCATCAGTGGTGTACCCATCACTGGTGTGATTCCTGTTGGAAAAGCAAACAGCAACCTCTATGGATGAAATGCAGCCCTGTGAGAAGACCTAGAGAGGAGCTGGGGTCCCTGGCAGAGGTGCACGGGCACCTTTGGCTGTGGGGTTCAGCACTGCACCCCGGACGCTGCCAGACCCAGCATTGCTGCCTTTGGGATGCACTTCACCACCTCCCATGGGCAGAGGGCACTGGTTTTTGAACTTGACAAATCGGAGCTATGAGCCAAGGTTCACCAATTGCTCAGAAACATGAGTTTCTCTGTAAATCTCGTGAGGTAGCATGACCAATAATAAATACAGGAGTATCTGTTTGCCCGGAGGCTTCAAATGCTGGGAAGGACTTGGAAACGCTGCTTGTGGATGTCACAGGATGTCAGGATGTAGAAAGGAAGTGCTAAGGTGAATGAATGCTCTCATGAAGCTAACACTGAGGGAAAATGAAGTCATCAGGACCCTACAAAATACCCCCTGGTTCTCTCCCTTCACAATAGTTTAATTTATAAGATGAAGAAGAATGAATTAACACTAGTGGTTTGCTGGCATTGCCCACTGGGAGCCAGACTTTCCAGATGCTCAAAGACCATTCCTGCTCCACCACACTTACCTAAATTCCCACCTGGTTCAAGTTTAAGAAAACAACAGAACAAAGTCAGTCATACAAACCCCCTCGTAAAATGCCGAGGAGAGTTAAATGCAGATTATCCTGACAGAGGCACTTCTTTTATTTAGGTTTCACAGAGTTATTTTAGGAAATATAAAACTTCTACTGTTCCTGCAGCCAAACTAATTCTTTTGTGCTGTAAATATGACCTAATTCCTGCCACCCCCGCCCTGTGTGTAGCCCTACAGTGTGTGTTTTAGAGATGGGAATTTGAAGGGGAGCAAAAAGCCCAGGAAGTATATTCTGTTATACAGTTGTTATAGATGGGGAAATTTGCTTCAGCATTTCCTAGCATTTTTCCTAACTGGACAATGCAGTGTTGTGTTACTTTAGCACTATCTTGGGTTTTGTGATCTAAATTAGAAAAAGATCAGTGTGTTCTACATGTACACCTGAGTGCTGCGTATGCCCTAAGGGTTTCCACTGAACTGACGTAAGTGGGACCCGGTGTACTCACGTGAGACAAAGATGCTCTTTGCAGCAATGGAAAAGCATACCGATATTGTGGAAATGCCATGGTCCATCCTGAGGCACCTGGAAACCCCAACAGGGAAATACACCGCTTCAGAGTTGTAAAGGAAGTGAAGCAGGCAATCAACCTTGCAGAAGAACAGCCAGGAAAACCCTTGTGAAGGGCCAAGCTCCGAAACCACTGCTGGTCTCTGCAGGAAACAACTGGAACAGTTTTAGTGCCTTAACTCTTATTATTCAGTCATGCATTTTTTCAAAATGGGAAGCAGGCCAGTGCCTGAAGGAGTTTGGTTCGAAGTTCCCAGAAATTTCCAGAACGTTGGTGGCGAGACTGAGAGGGGAATATTTACATCAGTATGGTGACCTTGTATGGGCACTAATCAGTTTTACAGGTGAAATTGTCTTCAATCTCAGTTATGAGATAGCCGCCCCCAGCCACTCGCATGGGGAAGGACAAGAAGCAATGGAGCAGGTCAGATCCCGGGGGCCTGCACCCTGCCGGGGCAGAGCAATTCCACAACCAAAGCTCTGCACCATTCTCAGGAAGTGAGCAGGAGCATGCAAACAGACCCCTTGTCCTCGGGAGGAACATCTGATCTGCTGCCTGACCCTGCTCTGTGCTCACTGCACTGTCCAGCTCATGTGATGGTGTTGCAGATTTGCCTTCTGAGTCAGTCCGGCCGCTGTGTCTGCTGTAGTTTTGAGAGGGAGAAGGGGCGATAGCTTCCTGAACTGCTCCAGGCAGGAATGTTGAGCACCTTCCCCATAATGCCAGCCGCCAGCCTCGGGAACCTGTCCTTCGGAACGTTCAGTCTCCGTTCACTGAAAATCCCTGCAAGGAAAAACCCATTGGCTTTCCTGCAAAGTAACTGGTGGGAGCCCGTGCTCTGAAGGCAGGACTCATCGCCTCGGCAGCTGTGCGACAGGTAGTGGCAACCAAAGGCTTTTTTGTGTTGTTCCAGATGGCTGCGCTCCCCAGCACTGCAGAGGTTATTTAGGAGCTCAAATTTATATACCTGAGGCCTGACACATTAATGAAATGGTGTCTTTATAGAGCAGGGGTATAAACACCACAGAGAAGTAAGACGTGGTTTTGCTCGATGGACGGGTTTAAAAGGCCCTTTGCTAATGGTGAGCTGGGCTGAAGCTTTTCCAGCATCTGGGCTTGTTTTGTGCAGTTTATGTGGTGGTTTCTTCCTTAGATCCTCAGTGGTAATGAGCCCACACAGTTGATTGCTGCAGGGAGAAAAAAATAATTCTGAATAGGTTTGCTGAATAATTATGAACTGAGCTGAACTCTTACATTTGCTTACTAATTGTGCGCTCCGCCATGTTTTATGTATGATGCATTCATTCTGTTAAAAAGGAGTTTTTTGCTGAGCAGCCTTTCCGGGGTGCGAGGTCCCCGGGCCCCCGGTGGCGGGAGCAGGGTCCAGCTCAGCAATTGGTGCCGTTTGCATTATTATTTTTTTAGAACATCACCGTTTGGTTTTCAGAGCTTGCAATATGAAACCCCGAATCGTGCTATTGTCTTGAGGGCTGAAAGAAATGAATCCCCTCAACTCTCGATTTGGCAGAGGCAATTACTATTGTTAATTTAGAAAATGATCCCCTGCGGCTACAACTATTTAAATAATGCCTTTCCCTGCTTCCCAGGATGACCAGAACCCAAAGGCTGAAAGTAAAAATGTTTTGTAAAATGGGCTTTTCACTACTCGCTACAATTGAGAGGTTTCCTTCTGTTGGCTGGGTGAGAGTGACCCTTTGGACCAAAGTGCTCCCATGGTGCTGGTCCCATCCTAGGGCTCCCCAGCTCTGTGCTGAAGGCTGAGAAGGACTTAGGAGGTCCGTGGCCCCCGGGGTGTGTTTAGTCCAGAGCACCCTTGGACAGTAACAAACAGTGAATGCTTATGAATAGTGAACGTTTACAAACGTTAGCGACATTAACAAATCATGAATGTTTAGAAATGTTACCAGATAGTAATGGAGCCTGTATAGCGCTGGTCTGGTGGAGGACCTTATCGCTTCACTCATCTCAGCTGCTGGTGTGTTACAGTGCTGGAACTTCCAGCCTTAAAATTTGCCCCTGGAAGGCAGCATAGCCTCAGCCCACAGCAGAGGAGCAGAAAAGCTCTCCGGTGAAGGAGCATGCTGTTGGTCCTGGCAAGGACCAGAACAAAGGAGAGAGGAGTGATTGCGCTTGCCCAGGAGCACCCGAGATGGTCAGCCTGTGGATGTCTCCATCCTTCTAACTGCACTCTCCTTCACGGTATTATTCTGCTCTTACAGGGAGACTGTGCTGGCTCTGCTCAAGAAACAGGCAGATTCTGAATCTTCCATGAAATGCAAGGTAAATCTAAATCAGTAAATATCTGTCTTTTCAGAAGCAAGCTGGTGCCCCATCCCTGGCAGTGTTCGAGGCCAAGTTGGACACAGGGGCTTGGAGCAAGCTGCTCCAGTGGAAGGGGTCCCTGCCCGTGGCAGGGGGACGGAACTGGATGAGCTTTTTAAGGTCCCTTCCAAACCCAAACCAGTCTGGTCCCGGTGCCTCCGCCGTCGAGGCTCCCCGGGTCACTGGCAGCCGCCTGCCCGCGCCGGGGTGCGGCGGGCGCCAGGGGGCGCTGTGCCCGTTCGGAACAGCTGGCTCCGACGGCGCGCACGCAGGCGCAGAGCTGGGCGCGGGGCCGCGGTCGGTGCGGGGCGCGGCGGCGCTGCGGGGAAATGGGCAGAGGGGCCGGCGGCTCTCTCCCCCCTCCTCTTCCCTCCTCCTCTCTCCCCCCCGTTCTCCTTCCCTACTCTCCCCCCCCTCGCCCCCGTTCCCTCCGCGATGGAGCGGGACATCCCCCCTCCAGCCCCCGTTCCTTTGTGCCGCTGTCGGGCGGCGCGCTCTCCGCTCCGTGCCCCGCTGCCAGCCCCGCACCCCGCGGCCCCCCCGTCACTTTGCTAAGTAATAATTTCCATGTCCAATTCCATTTCTTCTCGAGTTCTGAAATCTCCAAGCCATCAGCAAGGAGGATAGTTCACATGAAAACTAATTACACAAAATCAATATTTAATCACAGCGCAGCATCCTGATCCTGCAGAAAAAAAATCCCCTTAAAACTCTCCTGCCATATACAAACACCGGGCGGGCGCTTATTTATAGATCCCGGTTTTTTTTGGTGGCAGTAATTTTCATTTTTGGCATTTTTTTTTTTTTACGCCACCGCTTGTGCGATCCGCTCCTCATCCCGCCGGCAGGTTCGGTGCCCCGGACCTGAGGGGGGTTTGTCCCCACGGGTACCCTGCGCTCGGACTTCCCCGCTGCCACGAACTCCCGGCTCCCCTCGGGCTGCCGGCCCGGGCGGGCCCGACGGGGCGAGCCGGGGGCTCGCGGGCAGCGCCGGGGCCGCTTGAACCGCTCCTTGCCCCGGGCTGGCGGGGAGGGGAGGGCGGCACTGGGCGCCCCGGGCCGGGTCCCGCCGGTCGGTTCCGGCCACTGCGCCTCCCGCTCCCAGGGCTCCGCGGGAGCAGCGGCGGCCGCGGCACTGGGCGGGGCGCGGGGCCGGGCCGGCGGCGGAGCCACCTTAACGGCGAGCCCCGCCCCGGGCGGCGCGCGCTCATTGGCGCAGCCCCGATGGCTGAAATTCATCGCTGAAATGCAAAACTTGTTGCTGCTCCGCCAGCGCCGGCTGAGAGCGAGGGAGCGCGGCGGGGAGCGCGGCGCAGCCCTCCCAGCGCCCGCACGCAGCGCCGGCCCCGCCGCCACGGCCCCGCTGCCGCCGCCGGAGCCCTGCGAACCGCGGGCAGCGCACGGCGGGCCGGCGATGCGGCGCACAGCTCCCGGACGCCGGAGCCTATGAGCGGCGGCACGCCGCCCCGTCGGCTCTCGGGCAGCGCGGCGCAGGGGGGGCAGCTAGCGGAGAGCCGCCGGGGCGAGCGCGGGCGGGCGGCCGATGCCAGCGGCGCGGAGGCGCGGCAGGATGTGAGCGGGGCGGCCGAGCATCGCGGAGCGGGACGGCGGAGCGGAGCAGCCATGCCCTGCTGAGGAGCCGCGCAGGATGTTCGGGCTGGAGCAGTTCGAGCCGCAGAGCAGCAGCCGGAGCGGCGGACAGGCGGAGCGGGGCTTCGGCCAGCCCGGACTGAGCATGAGCGCGCACTTCAAGGCGCCGGCCTTCCCCGGCGGCGGCCCGGCGGCAGCGGCGGCGGTGGACCCGGCCCTGGGCGCGCTGGGAGAGCCGCCCCTCCTGGGCATGAACATGAGCCTGCCCGCGGACGCCTACGGGTTCCCGGGCCGCGGCCCCGCCGAGCTGCACGGCGGCGGCATGCAGCCGCCGGTGCACGGCTTCTTCGGCGGGCAGACGGCGCACGGCGGCCACGGCGGCGGCCACCACCCGCACCAGCACCCCCCGCACTTCGGCGGTAACTTCGGGCCCGACCCTGGCGCCTCCTGCGTGCACGGCGGCCGGCTCCTGGGCTACAGCGGCGCGCTGGGCGGGCAGACGGCGTTCGCCGACGGCTACGAGCACATGGCCGACGGCCAGGGAGGCGAGGGCTTCGGGCAGCAGCGCCCCGGGAACCTGCCCGACTTCCAGCACCACAGCGCCGGCGGCTCCAGCCACGCCGTGCCGGCTCCCTGCCTGCCCCTCGACCAGTCTCCCAACCGCGCAGCCTCTTTCCACGGGCTGCCGGCGGCCGGCTCCTCCGAGCCCCACGGCCTGGAGCAGCGGCGGCTGCCCGCGCAGGGCAGCGTGGACTCGCTGGAATACAATTACCCTGGCGACGGCCCCGCCGGCCACTTCGAGCTGCCCGTGTTCTCACCGTCGGAGCCCGAGGGGCAGCTGCCGCACTATGGTGGCGGGCGGCAGGTGCCAGCGGGCGGCAACTTCGCCGGAGCACCCGCCCTGCCTCGAGCACCGGGCATGGCCGTGGCCAAGGCGCACCCGCCACAGCAGCACGGCGTCTTCTTCGAGCGCTTTGGGGGGACGCGGAAGATGTCCGCCAGCCTGGAGCCGGGGGCCAGCGCCAGGCACCCGCTGATGCAGCAGCAGCAGCAGCCACCGCAACCGCCGCAGCAGCCGCCACCGGGCTTGCTGGCCAGACAGAACTCCTGCCCGCCAGCCATCCCTAGGCAACAGCAAACAGAAGCCAACGCTCCCAACCCCAACCTGCAGGACAATGGGCCCATAATGCAGAACCAGCATGCACAGTTTGAATACCCTATTCACAGACTGGAGAACAGGAATATGCATCCCTACACCGACCCCGTGTTTAATATGCAGCACCCTCCTCCGCCACAGCCACCAAATCAAAGACTGCAGCACTTCGATGCCCCTTACGTGAGCGTCGCCAAGAGGCCGCGGTTCGACTTCCCTGGCAACCCTGGCGTCGAGCGCTGCACCTCCTGGGGCAGCGGCATGCATGGCCCAGCCATGGAGAGCCACCTCTCCCCAACGGCCTACCCCGGCCTGCCTGGCGACTTCACTCCGCCGGCACCCGAGGCCTTCGGGGGGCCGCTGCCACATGGTGGCCCCGAGCACCCGGCGCTGGCACAGCGCCAGAACGCGGCGCTGGTGATGAAGCAGATGGCCTCGCGCAGCCAGCAGCGCCTGCGGCCGCCCAGCCTGCAGCAGCTGGGGCACCACGGTGAGGTGGGCCCGCCCGGCGGCCTGCCCCCGCCTGCCTTCGAGCGCGAGGCCAGCAGCGGCCGTGGCTTCGACCCGCCAGCACCGCATCTGGCCCCCGACAGCGCCTGGTTTGCGGGGCCGCCGCCACCCGGGGAGCTGCTGCCGCGGCGCATGGCGGCACCGGGGCTGCCGGCCGAGGCGGCCCCCCATGAGCTGGGCCTACAGCCGGGCAGCACTGCCGTGCTGTTCCGGCCGGGCGCCAGCGGGCTGGGGCTGCAGGAGCCGCTGCGGATGGCAGGCGAGGGGCCAGCACAGGCCCTGCCCTCTCCTGGCGTCCACCAGCCCTTCGCGCCTGCCATGGGTGGCCTCTCGCAGCTGCAGTCGCCGGGCAGTGGCGTGGCGCTGCCCAGTGCACCTGCCGAGCGCCGTGGCCCTGCTGACTTTGCTGCCCAGCCCGGCTTCCCCTTCGCGGCAGCGGCGCGGCAGCCAGCGGCCCACGGGGCTGGGCCTGCGCTCAGCGCCTCGCCGGGCGCGTACCCGCCAGCCCCGTCCGAGTTCCCCCCACCACCGCCGCCGCGGCCCGCCGCCAGCAAGCTGGGCGCCCTCTCCCTGGGCTCCTTCAGCAAGCCGGCCAGCAAGGACAACGTCTTCGGGCAGAGCTGCCTGGCCGCCCTCTCCACCGCCTGCCAGAACATGATCGCCAGCCTGGGTGCCCCCAACCTCAACGTCACCTTCAACAAGAAGAGCCCGGCCGAGGCCAAGCGCAAGCTCAGCCAGGCCGAGCCCGACCCGCCGCCGCCCGCCGCCCAGGACTACTTCCCACCAGGGCCGCCAGCTGGTGGGGGAGCCGCAGGCAAGGCGCCGGGCACGGCCCCGCTGCTGCCCGCCGAGAGCAGCCTCTCGCCCGGCTTCGCGCTGGAGCCGGCGGCTGGCGGCGAGGGGAAGGCGGGTGGTGGGCGGGGGCGGGGCCGCCGGAAACGGGACAGCGGGCACGTCAGCCCCGGCACCTTCTTCGAGAAGTTCTCGGCCACCGAGGGCAGCGGGGCCGGTGTCAGCCCGGGGCAGCCGGCGGCCGCGGGGGGCCCGCCGGGGGCCGCGGGCACAGAGCGTGGTGGGGGCACCCCCCATGACAAGCCCCTGACCTCGCCATCCTGGGGCAAGGGCGGCGAGCTGCTGCTGGCGGAGCAGCCCGACCTGATGTCCTCCCTGGACAGCGGCATCCAGAGCGTGACCAAGTCGGACGGCAGCTCCCCGCACGTGGACTTTCCCGACGAGGTCAGCACCAGCTACGGCAATGAGGACGAGGTGTCCTCCAGCTCCGACAACGCCGCCTCCAAGCCCACCCGCAGCCCGCTGCTGGGCGGCTCGCCCAAGCTGCCCCGTGGGGAGCACGCACTTCTCAACGGACAGAAGCCCCTGGCCCTTGGCCTCCTCAGTACGTCTACCTCGACCCCTGACAGCTACGGGCTCAGCACCACAGCGGGCGCACACCCTGGCACGCCGAGCATGGAGCAGGTGCGGACCCCCACCAGCACCTCGGCCCAGGATGAGATCCACCCCCTGGAGATCCTGCAGGCGCAGATCCAGCTCCAGCGGCAGCAGTTCAGCATCTCGGAAGACCAGCCCTTGGGGCTGAAGAGCAAGAAGGGGGAGTGCGCAGGGCAGAACGGGGACAGCGACCTGGGCAGCTGCTGCTCAGAGGGCGTCAAGGGCCCCATGAGCACCATCGACCTGGACTCCCTCATGGCGGAGCACAACTCCACCTGGTACCTGCCTGGTGAGAAGGCCCTGATGGAAGGGCAGGAGGAGGACAAGCCCATGGTGCCCTGGGAGAAGCCCAAGCCCCCGAATCCCAGCAAAGAAGGTATCTGTCATCCCATACGGGTGCTGGCCCACAGAGGGGGGATAGTGTGCTGCTCGGGGAAGGGGAGGTGGTAGATGGTAGAGCTCTGGCCCTGGAATGCTGGGCACATGCTAGCCCCAGACCCATGGTGGGGACCTCAGTGGGTGCTAGGTGCATTCCTGCACCAGGCTGGGGCATGGGATGCTGGTGGCTGTACTGGGGGGGGCAGTGGCAGGGATGAAGTGCCTGCTGCCCAACCAGCACCCGGTGATGCTTGCCTCTGATGTCTCTGCCATCATCATCCCCATCACACCTTCTGGGGAGCAGATACCCCCCTCTCCCCCCGAGGGGCTGGCGTGGGGTCTCAGGGTGCTGAGCAGGGGGCTCCGGGTGAAGACCCAGCCATGCTCCCGCTCATGGGGCACCGAAGAGGGGGCTCCCCACAGAGTCCTGTTGGTGTGGGGTGCTGTGGGGGGGAGCTCCTCAAGCCCCACACTGGCCAAGCCTTCCAGCCAGTTCCCCCAATCTGTCAGAGGGCTTTTCCTGAGCTGTGCAGCCATGCTGGGAGTGGTGCTGTCCCCCCCGGTTCCAGGTATTTCCCTGCTTGCAGTAGAAGCCTTCCAGCAGTGCAATACTGAGCTGAAAGGCTCTTAACATAATAATTTCTTTTTCTTTAATAGAAAGGCAATTTAAAACAAGGCTCTGGCTCTGCTGGTAGAAAACTTGCTTAGTTGACAGATGTTTAATTTCAACATTAGTTGTCATTTTTGATCCTTCCCCGTGTCCAGAGGGCATCATAATTCCCCACGCTCAGGAAAAAAAATATTTTAATGGAAAGCCCTCTATTAGAAAAGCTGTTTGAGATAAAAGATTCTTATAGATTCAATTGGCTTCTATTTTATCTTATCAAAGCCCTATTTTCCCAACTGCCTGACCATGTGGGTGAATATTACAATAGGTGCAAGTGCACGTGCTGCTGCGTGGACACACGGCGGCAATTTCTGATGTGCTCTAAGTACACGTGTGTAATTTACGCGATATAAACTCATTATTTGTGCCTAGGAAAGTTGCTGGTTTGGTGCCGCTCGGGTAGTTTGAAATGGTTTTCATTACAGCTGGTGGCACAGACTGATTTTTACAGTCCTCCGCGTTTAGTAATTTTGCTAAGGAAGGTGTTGGGAAAATCAGGAGGGAGCTGGTTTGAAAACTGGGCGATTCCCTACCCCCGGTTCTGGTTGGCTTTCCAGCTTTGGCTTTCTGAAGCGTGAATCCTAGCCCCCACGGTTTGTCTCTTTGTTCATGCTTAATGCCCAGTGCAGGAGCCTCTCATTTCAAGCGGGAGTGTTTAGCATGCACAGCAGACTCTGGGAAGCCCATCAGCATTCTCCATGCTTCACCCAGGCAAGGACATAAATTGGTTTGTTTGGGGCCCTTCTTTTCCATTTTTAAATGGAGTTGCACACAGCATCCTTCCTGGCCCCTTCTCTTTTATAGTTTCTTGTACACAACATCTAGATCTGACTGGATCAATAGCTAGTTAGCACAAATCACAGTTCCTGTCACTTCTACCTTGGCAGACTCGAACACATATATACGTTCTCTCACAATACATACACACCCCGTTATGTGTGCACTCACACATGCATACAGATCTGCAGAGCCGCACACCGTGCTCTGTTTAGAAATAGATTTTTAAAGAGTAACTTCGGGTAAAAAAAAAATAATCCTGAGAAGTGATTTAATCCTGAGCAGCACATTTATTAAAAATGTAATTTGGCTTAAAATCATGTATATTTTGTGTATGTGTGTCATATGGAGTGATGCTTTCTTTAACATCTTTAGCAGCACTCCTACGTTCACTTTGATCACCACTATTCTTAGTAACATCTAGTGAAATAAGTAATTGCTTTCTGGTCACGATAACCACAGTGTTGCTGTTAAAATAGTTCATCACTTGGAAGGAAAACCATTTAATCAGTGTTCCTATATAAGGATATGTTTTAGTGTTTCGGAGGCTTAACATAAAATAGCAACCAGTTTTACAACAATGCAGAGAGGCACTCATTTTCTTTCACACTTTAGTCACTTGAAGGATTTGAATGGGGTGGTTCTTCGGATGAGGAATTTCATAACGACCAGCAGATAATTAACTGTTTTTGGAAGTGATAAAGATACAATAGGTGAAAAAGAACAGGCTGCTGGTAGGAATAATTTAACTTCACGTTGCTGTGCCCCTGTGTATTTGAAAGTGCGCTGCAGGCAAGGCTTTATTTATCCAGTGACCTAGGTTTTAAGGCGTTTTGGCCGGCGGGGATTTGCGTCCAGCAGCTCCCCGGTGTACACGGGCAGGGTGAACGCAGGCAGCGGGCAGCACTTACCCTAATCCCCGGCAGCTCCTGACCGCGCTCAGAGCTGCTCCCCGCTCGCCGCGCTGTGCGCTGTTACGAAGGGTGAGGCTGGTCGTTAGCCCCAGGTTCACGCAGCCGCTGGCGGTGGGTGCTCAGTCCCACCTGCCGTGGCGGAGGAACGCGCGGGGCGATTGGCTCCTGGTGGGGCCCTGCCGCGCACCGGCGGCTCGGGGCACGCAGGCACGGGCGGCGGCGAGCGGCGTCCCTCGGCGGAGCGCTCCGTGCGCGTCCGGCCCCATTCCCACCGCGCTCCTCCGTGGAGCCGGAGACGGGAAGCGGTGCGGTGCCGGTGGGGGGGGGCAGCTGGCACGGGAAGCTCCCAGACCACGGCGGATCGGGAGCGTTCCAAATACTCGGCTGTTGCCCGGATTACGGGGGATACAACCTGTCTGAGTTGGGTAGTGGCTGCTCACGTTCCTTACAGCTCGCCTTTTTTTTCTCCTGCTGGCATTAACAGGGTTTGCTCATGCCTGGCAACCTGTGCCAGCTGTGGGGTTGGAAGGTGGCTGGAAGCAGGCAGCGTGCTGTAGGTGCCTGTGTTATGTGTCCACACTGACACCATTTAGCGAGCTGTGTGTGAATGTGCACATTTTGTGTCTGAATTTAACGTTATTAATGCTGGCTGGATGTTGGTCTTTGCTAAAATGTGAATTTTCCATGAGGAGTTCTCTCGGATACACAACTCGCACTAACGGTTTTATGTGAAGTGGCTGACAGTTTGGGTTGTTTTGGTTTTGGGTTGTTTGTTGTTTTTGTTGTTGTTGTTGTTGTTCCCCCCCCCCCCCAAAGAAAGATGCTTTCTAGGATTTCATGTCTTCCTCTGCTGTGCAGCCAGAGCTGGGAGTGAGGTACAATAACACTGAGTCCAGAGAGGTTGTGTTGACTTCAGAATCTCAGCTCTAGCTGACAAAGAATAACCAGATCAAATTCACTTAAAAACCCAGGGCCAATTTAATGGGTTTTTGCTTTGCCTGATTTGACTGAACCAGAACAATTTCCCCTTCAGTGCAGTGTTGATCAGTGTTCTCTAGAAGCCCAGTAATCAAGTGTGTATGTGGGGGGGGTGTTTATAGTTTTTCAATTGAAATTTTAATGGTCCCATACTGCAGATGTCAGGTGAAGATGTCCCTGTGTAACCCAGAGCCATGCAGGTGCCGATTGGAAAAGATCAGAATGTGTTCAGTACCTTGGTGGCCATGGGGCTCGTCTGTCTGAGTCTGATGGGCACGGGCAGTGTGCAGCACAGTTAGTTTCCATCTCTGAGTTTTTTTTAATATTTCATTGTAACACTGAACCTACCCCTTGAATGAGCCCACAGGCCATTGTGGAATGTCTGTAAATTACCACCAAATACATTAACAGAGGTCAGGTTTGGTCCAGATGCAGCGAGGAGCCTTTGTTTTCTTTCTCTTCCTACTATGTTCGTAGTATGTTTGCAGTTAATAAAAGCTGTGTGCTTTTATTTTAAATACTGCTACATTCTGTTGGAGGCTTTACCAAGGGACTGGTTGTGTTACTGAGACCGAGTTTGTTGGACCCCTTGTGAGGCATTTCAAACACGTAAATATCCTTGCAGGCAGCGTGTGATTGGAACGGGTTTTATGTAGTGAGGGTGTTGAAATGAGTTCACAGGGACGGGGCTCAGCGCACTTTGCAGCAATGGATCTGTGATTCCTGACACTGCTTTGTTTGCTTGAAAGGGCTGTTTAAACTTACACAAGGAATTTTAACAGTTAGTGAAAAAAAAAATGCCGTTGCCTTTGCCAAGAAGTTACGTGATCTACTCCACAGAAATGAAATACACATCTTTAATAAACGCTCCGGATTAGCATGCAGATTTATGGGGAAGGAATATTCCCGTTGCATATCACAGGAGAGAGTTCAGTGTGCCTGAGGTTTGGGTTTAATATGATCCTTTGAACTCTTCTGACCTGTTAATAAAAATGGAGAGGTTGCCCCTGCCTGGCTTCCCATGGATGACAGGAACACTCTATTGTTTACTTTGAGCAACTGTCATTTTTAATGTTTTCTAATAGAAAATGGTCCTGTTTGGAAACGTTTTCCTTTGTTTTATAAACACTCTGCAGGAGAGTGTTTGTAGACCTTTATGGCATACATTAGAGAGGCAAGGGGCAGAGTCCTCAATAGTATTTGCTGTTGCTGCTGTAATGCACTGAGATATTTAATGCAGGAAATGTGTGAATATACTGGCATTTCAGTAACGACCATAGCCACCCTGTTTGCCTTTGCATCCATACGTCTGTCTGTCTGTCCACTAATTTTTGGTCTTTATATTTACCTGTTCTGCTTATTTTAGTGGATTGCACTAAATTATTGCAGATGACCAAGTGAGTGCTGTCATATACCAAAGTGTGCTATTTTATGCCGGCACGTTCAACGGTGAGGTTAGTCTTCACTGGGCTGTTTTGTGCACACCGAGTGTGAGCGAGTGCATGAGACTGACTTTGGGGGATTTATTTCTTGAAATTGGTGTGTGAGTGTGCTTCAGATCTTTACATACAATGTTAAAGGAAATGAATTAGACTTAATATTTATATATGAGCTTAGATGACAGCACAGATTTATTCTGATCTGTGATGTATTACACCATGTCTGCTCTTAATTTTTAACGTGTGATACCTGTGTTTTTACCCTTGAGCTAGTGGAATGCTCTGCCATAAAACTGCGAATAGCTTTTTGCTAAAAAATGTTATTCATGAGCAAAACCTACAGATGCGGTTTGTTGTTACTTGTGTAGAGCAAAGGATAAGGCATTAAACAAAAGTCTAACCCTAAAGTATATAGGCTGCTTTTATTTGTAACAGCTGACTCGAGCTTCTGCAATGTTCTGTGAGAGGGAGAGGTTTTGCTGCAGCAAAATGTCTTTATGTGGCCATATAAAATTTTACTACTAGACAAATTACTGTGCGTTTTCAGTCTGTGGTTACTCGTGTATTTCTGTTAAATACAAGTGTGAGTGGAATTTCCACAGAACGTGTAGAGGCAGCTCTAAATGAATCTTCAGGTGGCCCGACACATATGCTTTTTTAATGCTAAATTTACTGAAATACCATAAACAGTTTAATTACTTAATTCCTAGAGCACATTGAGAATATCGGGAGAGAGCAGCCAGACTGTGGGTAGTGGGATCCTTCGCTGTTTTATCACCAGCATCAAGCAGATCATCCTTCCTGTGCTCTGGCTGGAGTGCTCTGTGTGCAGGCGGCACAGACACTCCGCAGCGGGTGCCCAAAGCCACCTGGCTCCAGCGCTGTCGGGCAAACTGTCCTGGCTTTTCCCTTGGAAAGAGCAGAGTCTGTGCCTGTAAATATGTGCTAACAGTTTGCAGGACATTTTAAAGATTGATGCGTTGGGTTTTTAGATACAGAATTTTTCTGGTTTCATTTATTTGAGGGGCGTTTTAGAAGCCAGCGCTTCCGTTGATGAGGTATATTTAGAACATGGGTTTCTTGTGTACTTCCTCAGCACCACTCCTTGGGTAAGGGACGCAGGGCAGGGAACCCTATGGAAATCAAGTAGGTGAAGCTGTGGAATGTTCAGGAAACTCAAGGTCTGTCCTGACCTTCTGATCGTGGTTGGATTTCTCAACTTTTAAAATGTAAATCTGAATTTTTGCTGCTCTGTAGACGGACCCAGTTTGCACAGTGAGACCATGACTAGCTTGCGTAAAAATACTGATACTCTTTGTAGTTAGCTGCTTCTCTTTTGCAAAACACTTTCGCGTTGGTGCAGTTAAAACATGATGAATTATTAGTGACCTTTTTAAATGCAAAGATATTATTTCTTTTTTTAAAAATATGTTTTATGGATTATGTGCCAATGTTCCAAAGTAAAATACCTTTTAAATTTAAAGCTGAGAATGGAACAGCTGGAGGTCTAATCCATTAATTTTTACAAGCTTCCTTAATACTTCAAAGCGAACATCTTAGATGATTTTGCTCTGCTGCTCCCCTCCAGCACCCCCTCTCCTCGTCTCCCCCCACGCCCTCCCTTCTAAGTCTTCACGTTCTGCTCATCTCCTGGCAAATGACAAAAGCACAGGCATGTGGGAAATGCGTTTTCCTTAGTTGCTGTAATGGGTGGTAAGATCTAGAAATGCACCCTCTTAGTGTGGCTCTTTTTATCTATATACTGATGCAAAAATACTTTGGTTGCTGCTTTTCTCATGGTCTTCTCCCCCGTACTTGGGTTATTTTGTGTGACGGTACAAGCGTCATGGTAAGAGTGTTTGTGGTCAGCAGCCATGTGTTCTGGGCTCATGCCCTTGCGAGACACCTGCCTCTGACCTACAGTACATCCCTCTCCCATGGGATTGGGTCTGATCCACGCTGGCCATTTTTAGATGGAGTTTTCCCACGTCCTGTCTTGCCCCGTTGGACAGTAGCTGTTCTGTCACACCTTATGCTCTCCCTCCACGAGATGCACGTGTCTGTCACTCATGGAAAGCTCCTGAGGTGAAATGTGCCCCTTCTGCACGCTCACCTTCTGCTGGGAGCCTTTGCTGTTTGGTTTCAATTTGAGGAGATGTATTTGTGTCTGCTCAGTATTTAACAGAACGGCGCTGTGCACGACACCGTGCCGTCTATGCTCTTACTAGCTTTGAAGATTTGTCTAAAAAAGCTTTTTTTTTTTTTTTTTAATTTTGGTCAGCAGAATCTGGTTACATTTAAGAATTGCTTTGATAGAATTTTTTACATTAAAATAAATACAGTTTATTTGAGTTTAAACACAAAGAGCACATGTGTGAGCCCTGACGGGGTCTCCCCAGCAGAGCATGCTGCTGGGGACAGTGCTTTGGCCCCGCTCTCGTGGCCGCTTTGCTTGAACTTGTGGATATTTGTCTTTACTTCCCCCCATCCTGAGCTTTTAAAAGGTGAGATGAGGGAACCGAGTTGCTACCTCTGTTTTCTTTTCACTTTCTTACCTTCCTTTCTGACTGCTGGGCCTTTAGGACTTGATACTCTTCATCGCAGAGAAGCCTGGAATCAGTCAGGAGCTGGGAGACAGCAGTTTTTTGTAGTAAAATATATGTTTTCGGAGTTAAGTCTGCATTTAATTAATTTTGTGAATTAGTATTCAGAAAATATTAGAAATCATTTGTATTGCTAATAGAAAGATCATCCTGAGGCTGAGGAAGCACAGTTAATTGAAAAAGCAGCCATTTGTAAAGTGAGGAAGATTTTAAAACATTTCATACCCTAATTAAGAATATATTCCTGATTTAAAATTGCGAATATTAATTCTCTGTGTGAAGCAAATACACCACAACCCCCTGGAAACAGTCACATCCTTCCTGCCTCCCCTTGATCCTCTCCCAAAATGCAGTTTGAGAAAGGCACCACTTTTTCTTTTCTTTTTTTTTTTTTTTTTTTTTTTTACTGTAGCCTGAAACCATTTTGCTAGAAAGATGTAAATGCTCTGTTCCCATATTCCCATATTCCCTCAGGGAGTGAAGGGTGGGCTGGCGTTATTACCTGGTCAGAATTTTTGCATCTCTTTCCTAGAAAAATTGTTCACTAATTTTTTTGGGGCCATTGTGATGTTCCTCCGTGATGACATTTTAGAGCCTTTTGTGCTCTAAAAGGTGCAGGTGAGAGGTGAGAGGTGTTGGGAAACGGGGATGCTGGAGATGAAGGATGTCTGAGAGGCGCAGATGCAGATGCACTGCGAGCAGGGATGTCCCTGGGGAGCAGGGCTAAGCACTCCCTCCCCTCTGCTGCTGGAGGTGATGCTGGAATTGTCTGTCTGGTGAGAGCAGGCGGGAGGGAGCGTCTGCCTGAGTGTTCCTGGCTCCTGGCTAGGTGGCACAGTTGGTCAAGTCATTCCCATTGCAGTTATGGATACTTGGGTTTATGTTTGATTTAGATCGCTGTGCAGTCCATATTCAGGTCCCACTCTATTATTATTTTTATTAAGATCATATTTATTGCACCATAAATTGACACAATGCTTTAGAAACCCGGGAGACGTTCCCACTGCTAAAGATTTACAGTCCAAATCAGAGAAACCAGGTGGTGTTTGGTCACGCGGTGGCTGGAGGAACCTTGCCAGTGCCTGGGAAACCAACGACCACGGTGCCACCGGCGCGTTGGCAGAGGATGCCGGGAGGGTTGTGATGGGCTCCCACACTGGCAGAGCTGGAGGAAGCCCGGGAATGAGTCGGGGCACTTGGGTGCCCATCAGAGGCTGGCACTCAGGGCTGAACAGTGCCGGATGGAGTGTGCCACTGGGCTCTGGCTGCGGTGCTCAGGGTGGGAATGAGCTGTGTGTGCAGGTGGGAATGTAGAGCTGAGTGTGTCTTGTTCCACTTGGTAACCTTCTTTCTGCATCGATTACTTCTGCCAGTGTGTCTGGTGGGGATGGTGCAGTTGTGCTGCCCCCAGGACAGCGTTTCTCCTCTCCTGGAAAAGCACCAAAAGCCCACAGTTACAGCACTGGTGATCCAGTGTGTGAGTGGATTTCTAAAGGAATTCCTCAGTCTGAGCAACAGGAAAAGAAATCGAAATGATGCGAGGTGGGTTTTCACTCCTCCTCCAGGCGCCTGGGGATGGAGCATCACCATGGGTGGGCTCCTCTGCTCGGCTGTTCTCCTCCGGGCAAGGGGAGAGGAGGGTCCACCCCCAGCAGGACCTGAGTGAGCTCTGAGCTGCCCATACTCTGGTGAGACTCCAACCTAGATGGTCTGGATGTAATAGTGCTGCACACAGGGTGTCCCTTGGAGGTGTCAGGCAATCAGGTAACTGTTCACGTCTGGTAGTTTTGATTGGACTCACTTGTTTTGTTAATTCTTATTGGTGCCAACGTGTTAGGCTAAAAGATTATTTTTTGCCTAGTCTGAAAAGTAGCTAAAATTTCAGACCAAACACAGTTTTAAAAGCAAGAAGTTATAAGTGTGCCTATTGTTTGTATTCTACAAAAAAAAAGAAGGAATTCCCCAGTAATCATAATAAAAATTACCACGATCTACAAGACAATAATTCTGAAACACTTCAAAAATAGTATTATCTTTCACAGTGCAAAGCAGCTGGTATTTTATGATGGAACAGATTTTATTGTTGCTGGATATAGGGTCAAACACTTGCAACACATTCTTGATTTAAACAAACCAAAAACATAAGTGCTTTTTTGAAGATAAAATCAGTATGATTTTTTTCCCTGGATGCTGTAGTTCCCTTCTCTACCTCTAAATATAGGCACATGCTGTTCTTTTTCTGCTGGGTGGAACAGCTCACAGCCCAGCTCCCTGTGCTCTCTACCATGCCGTCATTCTAGAGGCAGAGGAAAAAATAAGACTGTCTCAAGTGTAATTAAAATTGATAGGAGCTATTTTGAGATCGGCAGATAACAGAAAAGAGAGAACAGCAAAACACTTCATCGTTCTGGTTCTTTTTTATTGTTACTTGCCACAACTGGGAAGTTCCGAACCACCGTCGTTAATTCCTTGTAGCTGTCTGCGGATCGGGTGTGAGTCGTGATGGCTCTAAATGCTGGCAATGGGACGGTTGGAGAAGCCACAGGGAGCTCAGGGCAGCCGTGGTTGTTTGGTTTGTCTTTGCTTTTGCACTTTGTGCATGCAAAGTAGCATTATACATTACATGGTGAAGGGGTCTGTCCTGTGGACGAATCCAGTTCATGTGCTCCGTCCTGTTTTCGCTTACTTCAGCTGAGGCGTTGTGGGAATTGCAGGAACAGATTTGCCACTTGCAGCTGTCAGCTCCGGGGTGCTCCACGTTCTGGGATGCTCCAGGTTCCCAGGAGGGTGCCATGCTCCGGGCACCCCAAGGTGCTGATGGATGCCTGGCCACTGTGGGCTGGCAAATGCCACATTGGAAACATGGGGTTTATCAGAGCAAAAGTTTTGCTCCAGCTGATTTTCCAAATCCTCCTGTATTTTCCTGTACTCTTTTCTGAGGTGGTTTGTGCCAATGGTGCTGAAATGTTAGAGTTACAGAAGAGATTAAAAATCTCTCTCTTGAACCAGGCAAGTGTGAGCTGCAGGAGCTAGAGGAACACGCAGTTGGAGAGACTGTGATACAATTACGTTTTTATGTCTACCTATTAAGCATAATGAAGGGTTGGTTGCTGGCCTTAAATTTGGGAAAAGCTTACTGTAAAGCTTAAAGCAGAAGTAGATGCCTGTAATTACTGCTTTGCAGTGAGGAGTATGGTGAGCGAGGTAAAGGGAATAACAACTACTCATTGTCCAATTGCATTTCCGTAACTGCTGCACTTTTAAATGTCTGGTTTGAAAGATGAAATTTTTTGTTATATTGATTTTCAGAAGTAAGCTGAGAAAAAACAATGAAGGGGGGGGGAAAGAGGTGAGGAATGTCAAATGAACAATGCTTAGAAAGCACACAGCTGAGTGCTTTTGTGAGCCCCGCTGCATTGTTTGCAGAACCAGTTGATGTGTTTATGAAACACGAGGCCAGTAAACTTTGGGTTTGTGTTTATTTGGGTTTGAGAGAGTTGATGATAAACTGAAGAGTTCTAAAAGCATTGCATTTAATGTCTGCTTTTATTTGTCCTGGGTTGGGCAAACCTGGTAAAACACAGCTCGCTCAGTGCCAAGTCTGCTTTTTTGATTCTTGCTGCCTGATGGCAATACATCAGCAAACTTGGATCGTGGGGTCGATTGTTTGACACTGTTGTTTAGATTATGTTCAGTTTCAGATTGTATGAAACTGGTGAGAAATGAGCATTTACTTACGATGAAAAAAATAGTGTTTTGTAGCCTACATTGTTTTTCACTGTATGTAATAGGAACTGTTACAGCTCAGAACATCCCTGTGCAGTTCTTCGCAGTGATTACATGGCACCATTTTGCTCCTTGCGTGTGTTTGGGCCTATGCACTGCACTGAGGAACTGTTGCTGCTTCACGTAAAGGAAACAGGGGGAAGACCAAACCTTTTATTGTCCCCTAGGAAAATAAAAATCTAAACCATGTGGTTTTTCCTCTCCCCCTCAGAATCTGGTTTACATCTTTAAGATGGGTTTTTTTTTCCATTCCTTTTCCCTACCATCTTTTAGGATGTTCTGTACTGGCCTTTTTGTGAAGCTTCTCTTGGAATCTGTTTCAAGGGGTTATATTTGAAGTGTTCTTGAAGGCTGCCTTCCTTCCACAGTGGTCTGGCCCAAATAGAAATGTGAAAAGTTCCCATTACTGAGCTGTAAAAAAATACTGTAAATGGGTTATGCAGAAAAACCCATTTAGATAAAAATGCAATTTTCCCTTCTGCATACGCTGCTAAGAATTAATAGCACATTCTTCCTAAATGGGTACTTCTATATTATAATTTCACCTTAATGAAATTCTTTCCAAAACAGGAGTGTTTAATTTTAAATTTTAGAGCAAACTTGATCTGTCTTTATCCTCAGTGCTCCCCCCCTTTAGTTAAATCTCACTGGAAGGACTACTCTGGGCTGCCTGCATACACTATGGAGAATAGATGTTGGGTTTAGAGGCCAGTGTCACCATTTGACTGTAGTCCCTTCGCAGGGCATGTGTCACGGGGCACCTCTTACCCGTGTGACCACGTCCAGATTTGTGCTTGCTGGCAGGGTGGTTTGTGGTGTACACAAGAGCTGTGCTCTTACCGGGCCTGTGGCCACCATGCAATGGAGACACGAGTATGTCACTTCTGCCAGAAGCAGTCCCAAAGGGAGAACGGCAAAGCCCATTGTGGCCTTTGCCAGTGTCACCCGGTGTGGGTTTGTCCCTGCACATCTGGAGCAGAGGTGATGAGCCTGAACTTGGTGTGACTGGGCAGCACCAACGCAGCCCCTTGCAAACACACAGGCACTATTTTTAATACATCCCTTTTCTCTAGAAGGTAAATAAATGCCTAAATAAAAGAAGGAATCCTTCTTGGTGGTGCAGTGAAACGGCAGGGAAGGTGCCCCTGGAGACCTGGCTTGCCAGAGGATGCTGTGGCAGATATGCTCATCCTTCCTTTGAGAGACAGGTGAGTGTGTTGGAGTTATCCCAGCCTTCCCAGTAAGTGTGCCACAGCCAGGAGCAGCCTGTCCCAGGCACCAGAAAACCAAATCATATATTAGTGCTTTTTAATGGTTTCCTTTTCAATTAAAGGGTTTTACGGTGAGAACAAAACTGTACTGTAGGAATAGGGCTAATGGGAAGGTTCCTGCTTTAAGCAGCTATTCACTGCTGAGCTGCAGTGGGGAAAATGCTATACTAAATAAATTGCTTGGTGTTTCTTAGTGTTTGTAAAATGGCTCCCCTGCATAAGTGCTACTTGTGATGATGGAGACATGGATAGGATTTGATACAACTCAAAGTCTCCATGTACAAACTAAAAATCACTTTGGCAGTAATGCTAGCAGCCTTGTGCATCATTTTTGTGAGAAATTACACTTCAGGGGACTCTGTGTTTGTGACTCTGTGTTTGGGTGGTGGGTACCTTACTCAAGACTTGGCATCTGTTTGTTTTCTTTCTCTTGCTCCGAACTAACACCGAGTTTAATCCAAAATCTGGTTTTGAAAGGGGTATTTATAGGCAATGGGGCTTTGACTACTTAGAGTCGTCTTCCAATAATCTTCCAATCCAAGAACAGAAAAATACTACACTCCTCATTAGGTGGGTTACACAATAGCATTTATTCAGTCACAAAATTTCCCTTTTGTGACTCACTTTTTGTGAATCATGGCAGTTCAGAGCAGATTGCGGCTCACACTGTGCAGCGAATGTGCGCTTCCATGGCAGTAACATCAGAAATTTAAATGTTTCCGGGTGGCCCTCTGTGACTTTCAAGGTTTGTGTTGGGGACATCAGTTCTTGAGGGGTTTTGTGCAAAATGAAATCAAAAAAACCCCACGGAAACCATTGTCTGGAGTAACTCTGGGAGGGAAATGGTTCTGGAGTTGCAGCAGCATTTTCAACTGTAGGGCTTGAAAATGGGTGCTCTGGTGTGTAGAGTTCCTGCAAGAGCTGGGTTTATCATGCCCCAGAAGGGCTCTGCAGTGCTGGTGAGCACCAAGCCCTGCGGGGCAGAGCCGAAGGCAGGTGTGGAGCTCTGCCACCGGGCTGTCACCAGCTGGGCAGGACACATCACCGTGCAAGATCAGCACTGCCCCTGCCCCGTGGGTGCAGAGATGCTGCTGACCCAGGTGCCCGGGTCCCGTGCATCCCTCATCCTGTCAGGAGACATAAACCTCGGTGTCCGAGACAGGAGAGCGGTACAGCCAGCCTGGCTGCGGGCTGCTCGCACACTCCTGCGCTGGTTTATGCCGCAGGAGCAGGGAGCCTGTCACGGGAAGCATTTGCTGCCCTGGGTGGGTGGTACTCACCCAGAGCGCTGCTCCGTTCCACGCTAGGTAGGGATTTCTTATGCGTCACTGGTTTATTAATTACTTTGCTGTGGTGCTCGCTGTACCTGCAGGCACGCTGCATACTAAGTTGTGCATTTAAGTATTGGTTGCTACAGTAGAAATTTTGATGGCTATTGTTTCTATCAAAAAAACCCACTTCTCATCTTCAAAGTCGCAGCTGTTACAATAATTTTCTCTTTGAACGTGTCAGGATTCTGTCTTTGATTGCACACTGGATTGTCTCTTGTCATTGCAGAAAGGTTTGGGGTTTTTTTGGTAGACGGAAACATTTTTCAGTTCATCCCCATCCCAGTGCTGCTTTAAAAAAGAGACTATGCTGAAAACAGGTATTTAAGCATATAGATCTTCAAGAAAATAACTGGGTTTGACTCCTTATTTTCCTGGGAATTTCATGAAGCTGATGTGAAATAGAGCTTGCTTTTACAATGTGAACTTAGACTTTCAAAATTTCCCTTTTCCCCCCACTCTTCTCTTTGCTTTTGATGGCACCAGAGATCGTGATTTCAAAGATTTTCTTCCACTTTCTCATTTGCTGTTTTTGCAACTTACACCACCCAAAAAGAATAAATCTCTCTAATTCTAACGCCGGTTTATTCAGCTTTAGACAAGTTTTGGGAAAAAATAAAATAGAGAATGGAAAAGGGGGTGTAGGAAATTAAATAATGCTTATTCTTTTACCAAAAAAAAGAATGTGAAATACTAGATTTTTCCATTTTGTGTGTCGCTGTTTTCTGAAGCTGGGAAGGCTTTAGAAATGTTGGAAAAGAAAAATGGGGAGGTAAGTGATTAAATAAACAGTAACACTTGTTTTTATGGTTAGAAGCAAAAGGAAGAGAGGGAAGGATGAGCTCTCATGGCCAGCTTTTAAAAAGTATATATGTGTGTGGAGGGCTGTTGGCTGCTTGGGCTGCTGGCTGGCTGTGGTGGCTGGCAACCTGGGGGACCGAGTGCTCTGCTGTCAGACCCTCCCTGCCATGCTGCTTGTTGAGAGCACCTTCCATTGGAAACTGTGTTTTGGCTTACGTGACGTGTACTGGTTGTGCTCTGTCTGCTTTCCAGAGACAAGAGTTTCCATCGGTGCTGTGATGGGCGCTCACTGGCATGTAGCAGCTCCCCAAATGTGGTGATAGGATGAAGGTGCCTTGGAAGCAGAGCTCCTCTCGCACTTCTGCTGAGGTGCGGAGAGACGTACCAATTTGTGGCTGTTCGTGGTTCATGGCTTAAATTGTGATGCTCTGCACTAGTACAATGTTCGCCTTGGATCAAAGGGCAGGAGACCTTCTGAAATGGATTTCAGAAGCCTCTCCGAGCTAAGTGAAAGACCAGGGCTAGAGTGTTTGTAACTGTCTCACTCTGGGTGTATGTGCAGTCTCTTTCATCACTGAGTGATGTTGGTGCCACCATAGTGATGGGAAAACTGGACATAAGTGGGGGACAATAGAACTGCATCAAGCACTGAACAGATTATCCCTTGGAAAATAGGCGAAGATGGAATGGTGGGAGACGCAGGTAAAATCTGCACACTTGCTCCTGGTTATGATTACGCGTGTGCGTGCTTCCAGCAGGTCATTGTAAGACTATTACTTGCTGGGTGTATCACTTCAGAAGGTTAAGCATGACTAAATCAAGACACCCTCTCGCTGGGGTTTGCCTGCGTGGTTGCACGTGATGGAAATCTGCCGTAGTTTGTAAATCCTGGCTGTGGTTTTGAACAGGCGCTTTCTGCCCTTGTGTTTTGTGAGGAAAAGAGCTAAAATGGACTCACTGTATCTTTAAAGCATGAAATCCTCCCTGGGAAGTCGAAGGGGGAAGGGACCCTTTCAGGATTAATTAGAGATGTCTTGCTGTAGACTTCAGGTTTTACTGATAAACGCCAGTCCCTCACCCATGGCTGGTGGTGGCTGCTATTATTTAATCAGGGCTATGACAAGGAATCTGAGAAATTTTCCCTTTCTCCTCCTCTGTCTTCCATTTATCTGCCCTCCCAACCTGTTTGTTTGTCTATGGTTAAGTTCTCCATGCCAGGGAGAAGCAGAGTGGAAATGTCAGGGGTCAGGCTGCAGGCAGGGAGCAGGCAGCCTAGCTCCAGCCTCTGACTTTCTGAGAAACGGGAGATGCATTTGTCCCAGGCAAGGTTAACTCTTTCCGCACAGCTGCCTTCTGCCCAGGAAGACCTGGAGGACTGGAGGCAAGGTGGCTATGTAAAGACACTGAGTTCCTCTCTGTTCATCCATGAATCCTCTGGTCCCCTTTGTTATGGGTGCGCCTGCTGTCATTTCACTCACCCTCTTATCTAAGCCCAGCAGGCCCAACATTTCATCTGCCTTGGCAGCTGTGCAGCTGGGAGGTAAGGCTGCGAGGATCCAA
Organism: Pezoporus occidentalis; assembly: GCF_034315485.1. NCBI lineage: Eukaryota > Metazoa > Chordata > Aves > Psittaciformes > Psittacidae > Pezoporus > Pezoporus occidentalis. The sequence continues at coordinate 2,223,261 of NW_026912801.1, read as the reverse complement.
ACCTTGGAGAAGGATGAAGGGTAGCATAATCTGTTGCAATTGCTATCATCTATACCTGTATTTCCAGTAAACAGAGCACTCATCCGTGAAGGGTGGGATGCTGCTGTTGGGAAACGTTTTTGGGCAGAAGTGTGACTCGGGTTTGCACTCAGAAGGTACCTGGAGACCAGTCTGAATGCCTTTGCCTTCAGAATAACCAGGTTTGATGTTGGGCCAACTGCCTCGGTATCTCACAGGCTTTAAGGTGTGGGCAGTGTGGTGGTTCACGTGCGCAGCAGCCCTGGCTGGTGCAGAAGCAGTGGCTGGGGCTCACAGCTGGGGCTCAGTGAGAGACGTGGCTGCGTGACTCGAGCTGTGCTCCCGGCATCGCCCCCCCTGTGCGCAGCAGCGACGAGATTCGGCGCTGGCATGGAGGAGATTGTTTGTTTGGTGCCGCCTTTGCATTTGTGTTGTGGTGGAGAAGCAGGTGCTGAAGAGCAACTTTTGGCCTGGTTTGACAGAGCTCTGAGTGCAGACAGTGCCCTTCTTGGGGCACTTGAGCAGGAGATGACAAGGTAGTCCTTACGCCATCGCCATCGCATCATAGCTTTTTCATAGTTGGCTTTATTTCAGCAGTGAGGGGGTTTGTGTGGAACGTGCACACGTGGAGCTGAACGTCGTCCCTTCTTACATCTTCCAGGGACATTGACATCGTTGTGGGTCAGGAATCCCGTGAGCATGTGGCTGGAAAGGGAGCCCCTATTTCAGCGCTGGGTTTGAAAACGCGACTTGTCTGTTCCATGTTGCACTGGCACATTCTGTTGATTTTCTGGTTTAGAGTTAATTTTGCTCTGGAGCAGTGCAGGGTGTGCCGGTGACTTCCCTGCCTCGGCAGCTGTTTGCTCCTGATTCGTTGCTATTCTGAGAATTTCGTGAAGTCTCTCCACAGTGATGTGACAATTGGAAGAAAAAGATGAGCTTATATTTTCTTACCCTAATAGTGGCACTTACAGACGTACCTCAGAAAGCCGAGTTTCTTTGTGTGATTTTTTTAAGGTGGATTTCCCTTGCTGCCATTCCTCCTTCACATGGTTGTGGATTTCTTCTCTCTAATGAGTGGTTTGCTTTTTCTTCAGATAGATTTAATTAGAAAATGTGCTGTTCAAACAGATGCTGGTCCTCCATCAGCTTTGTGACCCCCAGCTGAATCACCACACCTTCCTGCTGCTTTAGGGGTTGTTTCTGAATGCACCAAATCCACTATTTGGCAACAACATTTCCATCTTTCTGTGGCCAAGATAAAATCTGAGGGATAGCGAATCTGGGGTTGTACCAGAATCTGTGAACTGCATCTCTGCAGGTGCCCTGGTGAGACCCGGCTTTGCTCTGGGGTCTTTGCTCTTGCTGGTCTCTTACACTGTGAGTGGTGAAATTGTTTGAGCTCTTTTTGATTTCACGGAGGCCCAAGGTCCCCTCATATAAGCTGCTACTTCTAACGCATCAACTGCAGTTAGAGATCTCCTAAAGAGGAATGGGATGTATTTCAAGGTAACACTATAAGTGAACGGGATGAAAGAGCTGAAGATCCTGGATGCTGTTTCTTCTCTCTTACTGTCAGCCTTTGGTAAACTCCAGTTGTATTTTCATGAATATCCTTGAACTCATGTGGCTTAACCTGGAGCATTAATGCACGTGATCACCATTTCTTGGTGTGCAAGAGCCTCAGATGTGTGAGGCCCCTGGGAGAGATTGACTTTGCCTGTGGCAGTTTTGTATTACGGTCTCTCATAATTGTGAGTTATAGATGGGGCAGAGGCAGCTCCAGGAGCTGTGGGAGGAGCTGGGAGGAGCCTGGAGGGATGGGAGCTGGAGGACCCTTGGTCCTGGCCTTGGCCACCAAGCTGGGTGCAGATCTGGTTTTGGGAAATGAGGACATGGACTCTGTTGATTTCTTTGGGAACAAGGCAACTAAATACATCAAAGTGTTTGGCCAGCTGTACCCAGGCCTTTACTTCACAAGAGACTAGTGATATTTCAGTGACAAATGTCCTTTTTTATACTTGGCTTTTTACTCATTTAATTTGCATCCTGAAACTAAGTGATCAAAAGTTCTTTGAAGGGAACTTTTTTCACTCTGTTTTCACTTCATTTAAGGAAAATAAAGATTTCCATGTATAATGTGCAGGGCTTAAATATCCTACTTATTGTTGGCATTTCTATTTTTTCCTCAGCAATTATGTAGAAGCTCTTGCACAAATCTGAGGAGAGAGAGCTGGAATTTACATGTTTCCTCCTCTGTTGCGCTCTGTGCATAATCACCATCAATTCACTGCCTTTACAAACCCGCTTATGCACCCACTTCCCTTGCCAGGGTGAGTGGGCATTTTCCTGCTATTTTTGGAGGCTTGCTCTGTGCACTGAAACCTGCATTAGGCTGAAGGCGATACTGGTACCTCAATGCACTGGGGTGTATTTAACAATTGCATCTGACTTCTGTGCAGGCAGAAAAATCCACTTGGGTTTTATGACCAACTTTTTCTTTGCTCGTGCATTCTGGCTGTCGAGAGCTGGGTTCCCAGAGGCTGGAGTGGGGCGTAATGCTGCCGTGTGATAATTTGCGTACATATGAAATAAATGTGAAAGTATTGGATAAAAAAACAGCACTTCCTTACTCATCACGGATGTGTGGGTTGTTACCCTCGGTGAAAATAGGCTCAAAGCATTTAGTTAGTGCAAGTGAGTGATGTACGCCAACAGCAGAGAAAACATGGGATCAGTCAGCCAATATTCACTCCTACCGTGGAGTTCTCCTTTTCATGTTATGTGCTGGATGGATGCAGAGGTAGGGGCAGGGCTGAGGCAGCTGCAGCGCTTTGGAGGGTGGGGTAGGAGAAGCTGTTTGTAGCCTTCATCCCAGTGCTGGGTCTGAGTGTAAATGCAGTGGAGCTGGCGGGCAGGATTTAGGCAGTTAACTCCTTTCCAAGATGAGCAGAAGTGCTCAGAGCTCCCAGAGGATTTGCTGGTCTCGGATGGCAGCGTATGAATGCTGGGAGCATTGAATCGGTTATGCTGGGATGAGTTAGAGTTGCCAGACTCCCATTTGTTTTCTCTTGGAAGCATCCAGGAATGGTTTGACTGTTGGTGGCAGCTGGTTTGATTCGATTTTTAAAGCCATCTTCCCTCACTTGGGCAGGGCTATAGCATCTCATAACAGGCAGAGCTTAGGAGAGCATGGTGTTGGTGATGGCACTGAGGAGCCTGACCAGCAGTTCAGAGACATGTGGTTGGGTTGCATTGACTTAGAGCATGGTTGAAGATCTGGCCATCAGCTTTCAGTGGCTGTTAGACACAGCTGTGGTTTGCCTGCATGGGAGAAGGCAGGCCTGTACTAGCAGGAAGCAGCAGCGGCTGTGATGGGACTTGGTTTGCAAGAATGGTCTTTTATTACATGAGATGCAAAACCCCAACCTCGCTTCTTCACAAGGGGGCCAGGCAGAACTCCTCTGTGGCTTGTGTATCTTGCAGAAAGCCAGACCGAGAGTGAATGTGTTAAACTGAAAAGAGGAACTGAAAGCATCCATGAGAGAGGAAGGATATGAGTTAAAAACAGTCCGTTGTCCCTGTGGCTGTCTAGGAGGAGTTAGTGCTGTCCCCAAGTACGGAGCTTCTGGCTCCCCTCTCTGACACAGAGCTCAGGTTTCTTCTCAGCGTCATAGAGCTGGAAGGCAGTAATTTAACAGTAGCCTCCAGAGAAATAAAAGGTGTAGGGAGTTTCACACTTTCCCATAAAGCCCTGGGCACATATTGCTCTAGGCTGGGCAGTGGGCAGCAAAGTGGGGAACTGTGGGTTCCCCCTTTGTCGTCTCAGTCAGCATGGAGGGAACACATGTTTTAAAAGAGCAATGTTGTTCTTATCCACACATTGTTCGTTCTGTGTCTTCAAGGTCATGCTGCGCGCAAGGTGAATGCCATTTTTTCCATCAAGGGGGTTAGCATGTTTCCTACTTACTGGTGTTTTCACCAGTTTCTTCAGGCCGCAGAATGTGGCCAACAGTCTGAGTTTGTCCTCAAGTCATATCTGCCCTGGCTGGCTGCTGGCGCTGTAGGGTAGGACACTGCTGTCTGACTGTAGCCCTACAGCCGTAACAACAAACCCTTAACGCTGCTGTGGGTCTGGGCAGCCTCCCTGTCGTGGTGCGTGCATCCTCCCATTGCTCCTGGTGAAAACAGGAGCGTGAAAAGAGGTCAAGGGAGAAAAAGTAAAAATACGTATTCTCAGCAAGCACTCCGTGTCTCCTGTTATCTGAATTCCGTGCAAGCAGCGAGCGGGGCTGGAGCTCTGTGCCAGCTCTGAGGCCGTGGAAAGCAAAATAAACATCTCTGCAGCATGGGCTGATACATGCTCCCTTTAGAGTCAAAGGCACCTCCAATTAATCATGCTGTCTGTGGAGGAAGAGGCTTTGACGATTAGAGGACATTGCCAGACCTGATGGGCTGATGGAGGGGAGGGCACTGCTCAGTGTTGAGGGCAAATGGGCTGTGTTCTCAGCCCTGGCCAGCAGGGCCGGCTGTGCCATGCCTTCAGGTGAGAGGTGTCTTATCTGCGTCCAGCAAAGTCAGATTTAATCCTGGTTCGTGGGATATCTTAGTGGTGTGGGACAGTGCTCAGTGCTGTGCATGCATTTTTCACTGGAGAGCCTTCTCTCCTTTGTGAGAAAGGCTTTTACAGTGAGGCTCAGCTGGCTCCATCTCAGCAATAAATCTATGGGCTGACCAAGCCAAATGACTTCTTGAAATGTTAATGAGTGAGATGTGGCCGATACCCTGGCGTTGGGGTATCTCTGCACAGTTCTCCTGGCCAGCAAAGAGGGGAATTGCCTGGTCCTGTTTTGGCTGTGCTGCTCATTACGAGTCCTTGGGATCAGTTGTTCATATTAACTACAAACACTTCTGACTTCCTTTATTTTTTTATTACAATATTGGGGAAGGTGGCACCTTTAAGCACCTCACAGGCTTTAAAAATTGCGCAGGTTACAGAAAACACATCAAGGATTTTGGTAACGGAGCAGAGGGGCTTTGCATTGAGCACCAGCAGCGTGCTTGGTGCTGCAGAGTCCAAAGCCAGGCATTACCAACAGAAGAGGCTGATCCAGTCCAAAGCAGGGTACAGGTTCCCTGGGTGAAGACCAGAAGTAGTGCAAGTTCATGGAATAAGCATGTGGCTGGTGCCATGTTTGTGCTTATAATCAAATGCAAGACGTGCACTTCCTGGTCAAGAAAATGCCTTTGTCCAGGATTTTGTTGGTGCTACGATGGTGAGGGAGGAGATAGTTCATTTGTTTATCAACACAAATGAGCTAGTTGTGTTTAGAAATACGAGTTTGGATCTAAATTAATCTGTGGAGACTCGGTCCAGTGTGCAGGGAAACATGAAACGTTTTCAGACCTTATTTTTCTTGAAAACTGAAAAAGATGATTCTGTGCTGTGTACAAATACAGAGCTATGTGCCTGAACCAATATGTCAAACTGTCATGTGGGAGATTTGGTGAAAAACATCTTGTCCTAAGGGAATAATTTTAAACACTATATGTAGGTTTGCTGCCTCATAAGAGATCTTTACTCAAATCTATTCCCTCTTACAGTAGCTCAGCATCTGCTTAACAGGCACAGGGTGAACAGAAGCCTATTAATGCATCCTTTAAGAGTGGTTATCAGATGGTAGAGGGGAACCTGATCACTGGTGAGGGAATAGAGCAGTTTTGGCCAGATCCTGCGATTTAGCTTTAACAAGATCAGTAGCAGTGCAGGGCTTCACGCTCCGCTGGCCATCGAGGGCGGCAGCGGTGGGGCTGAGCGGGGCGGGCGGCCGGAGCCTGGGCAGCGCGGGCGGCCGTGGCTTTGTCAGAGCCGGTGAAGAAGTGTAAGGGATGAGCCCTGGGGCGAGGAGCCATTCCAGGGATCTTCACCTCCTGTTTGTCACTTCAATCTTGCAGGGACACTGAAATGTGGAGTGGAACCCATTCCCAACCAGACCCCTACCAGACTGTGGCTGCACGCTCACGCCTGCTTGTTCCTTTTGGTGGTGGTGGGTTTGGCAAAAATGAGAGGAATGGCATGAGCAGCACCTGAAAAGCATCAGAAACTGCCAGTGCTGCTGTGTAGCATCCGCGGTTGCCTTGGCTACACCCCATCCCTCCCTCCATTAATCTCTGCTCTCACCAGACGATGCACATAATGCATGCTAGCAATGCAGGTGAACTCTGTTTTAATGGGATTAGGTTACCTAAAAATGGGGGCACATCTGGATTTGCAGAGTGCTTGGTGGGGTCGTCATGGGTAGGAGAACATGTTATTTTTAAAGAATGCCTGAGAAGATGCTACCTGAGGGAAGAGGCTTTACAGAGCAGCTTAATGTGGGCTGAGGAAAGAGGGAGAGAAGGAAGCTGGAAGGATTGGAAGTGTCTTCAGGACATGGTGTCTTCAGGAGTGAGGAGAGTGACGAGATCTAATCTTGCCAGAGAGAAATACGTTTTTCCTGTGTTGATGTGAGAGAGCAGCTGTAGTGTGTGTATTGAATTTGGTGGTGGAGCAGGATTCCTCATCTTCTCCCTGTGTCCCAGCTGTGGGTGCCCATGCTCCTGGGGAGGCTCCTGCATTCTTACCGTGCTGCCGTCACCGCTGTACACACAAACAGCACCCAATGGCTTTCTGGAGGCACTCATGGCTTTGGGAGTAGAGCAGGGCAGGAGAGAGCTTCCCAAACGTGCAGGTCAGAGCAGGAGCTGCGGCGGGAGGAGGCTCCCGAGCCTTCCCGTACTCTGCCCATGCCCCATGCCTTGGCGACGGAAACGTGTGTGTGGGTAAAGCCTGCTCAGGAGCTCAATGGGCAGCTCTTACCTAGAAACAAAATTTAATGTTGTATTTTTTAAAACCGTTTTGGTCCTTTGGGAACGGAAAGTGTCCGAGTGTTCATCTGCCTCTGCAGGAGAGCAGCCCCGTGTGTTTGTCCCAGAGGCTTGTTACAATCCTTACCATTGCTGCTGTTTGTTGTTCTAACTGATGAATGTTAGCAAACTGTGCAGAGATTGCTTGGAAATATTTACCTAAAACATACGGTTTGAACTGCAATAAACAAACCTGCTGGAGTATTTGCTGAGCATGAACATGCAAGGGCTGTGAAAATGGCCGGACTTAATTCACTTTCATGTTCCAATGAATGTTTGCAAATATTTCTTCGCTGTAGCCACCCAGCTCTTCCAGATGTTGTGGCTGCCTCTTGGAAGCGCCTGTGCACAAGCTGAGCTAATAATATTAATCAAACCTCATGTTAACTTCCAGGGCATTCAGTCATTATCGCAGGAATTTTCTCTGCAGTGAGCAACTTTGCACACTTGGTTGGGATGAACCGTGCTGGGTTTGCCTCTCTTTGTCTGCCTCTGAAATACGGAGTATGGGTTGCTGCTCTGGGCAGGGTGATGGTAGGATGGGCCATTAGAATTAAAAAGGAAGAAAGTTTCCAGTGCTGGAATTTAAGCTCGATCCATGCAGGAACTGGCTTTTGGGACCAGCCGACGTCACCCCACTGTGGGGTTGAGGAGGTGCCACTGCTGTGGGCGCTGGGCGGAGGAACCCGCGGTGGTCGCAGGCAGTTGGTGGCTTTTGCTCTGCAGGGGACTGTCCTCCCTGGAGTGACCCCACCATCACCTATGGGGGCTGCTGGGGCGTGCGCTGAGGCTGGTGCTTTGGATTGAGGACACTGTCACAGCTGAGCTGTTCCCGGGCTGCTGCTGGTCCTTGGTCACTTCCTTGCTTTCGTGCCTTCCATGTGAACACGTTGGTGCTTGCATGTGGCGGTTTATCTCTTATCTCTACTTTAACATTTGCCATTTTCAGGCAGCACCAGCTGGTTCTGCTTGTGTCTGTCCCAGGTTCTGTTGTGTCATGTCCTTTGGTTTGGAGAGGAAGTCTCCACCCAGACCATCTCGAGATCCCGGGCATGGAGGAGGGCTCTTATTAGAAGGGTATTGCTTTTGCTAATAGCACGAGTTTCTTGCAGTAGTTGCTAATAGAGGCAGTTGTGCAGTTTCATAGAATCACAGAATAGTTAGGCTTGGAAAGGACCTTGAGATCATCTTGTTCCAACCCCCCTGCCGTGGGCTGGGACACCTCACACTAAACCATGGCACCCAAGGCCTCGTCTAACCTGGTCTTGAACAGTGCCAGAGATGGAGCATTCACAGCTTCCCTGGGCAAGCCATTCCAGTCCTTTACCACCCTTACAGTGAAAAACTTCCTCCTTATATCCAGTCTAAACTTCCCCTGTTTAAGTTTTAATCCATTGCTCCTTGTCCTATCACTACAGTCCCTAATGAAGAGTCCCTCCACACCATCCTTCGCATCCCTCTATTCTCTCTAATCTAGGCAGCCTTCTCTTCTCCAGGCTGAACAGCCCCAACTTCCTCAGCCTGTCTTCATACAGGAGGTGCTCCAGGCCCTGATCATCCTCGTGACCTCCTCTGGACTTGTTCCAACAGCTCCATGTCCTTTTTATGTGGAGGACACCAGAACTGCACACAGTGCTCCAGGTGAGGTCTCACGAGAGCAAAGTAGGGGGGCAGGATCAGCTCCTTCGACCTGCTGGTCACGCTTACGTTTAAACATAATTTGTTTGAAAATTCCTTGGTTTCAATTAGGTGTGCATCATGACTGACAGTGATTTATCTGAAACTTGGCAGCCACGAGGCAGTGATGTGATGACACCGTTTTGCATTACCCGACTAATTTTAACCTGCTGAGTCCCATCAGTCTCCACTAGCAATACCCTCAGGTCTGTGTGCGCTGCAGAAGGCAAGTGCTGGGCACTGCTGCTTTGAAGGAGGCAGAGGCAGTGAGGAAGGCCGGTGAGACTGGTCTGCTGGGAGAGTTTGGACAAGCACTGGGCAGTATCTCCTGCTTAAGAACATGATTCTCATCAGGTGGATCAGCACAACTTTAGGTTTTTAATACAAAGGGGTTTGGGTTTGCTATTTTTTTTTTTTTTTTCCTCCAGAAAAGCATCATAGCTTTGTCAAGATGGAAATACTGCAAAAAAGTAAATTGGGGCTGAATTTGTCCCTTCAGATTGGCTTTGAGAAGACCTGTGCAGATGCAAGACTTACTGCAGGCTCTCATCCCCTGTGTGTTTTGGGTTTGAATGACCATTTTCTGTGCTCTTTAACAACAGACCAAGAGATCTTGAGCTCCCACACAGCATGTGGCATAATGTGGACAGTGGCAATTGGTATTGACTTTGCAAACTTAGGATGATATTAATTCACTTCATTTCCTTGGGTTTTCCTCTGAGGCCAGCAAGTCCTGTTCATCACTGGGGACAGCTTTTTGCATTGATTCCTTTATCAGTAATTTGCTTCTGAATGTGCTGGTTTGTGAGTAAATAAGGATATTTTTTTATTCTTTAGATGTTTGTACCATGTGAGCTTCCTCACTTAATTACTGGCGAGAACCTGCTCCATTCTGGGTGTTGGTGGTGTGGGCATGGCTGATGCAGGCATTGCTGCCGGTGCAGTGCCCCTCGGGCCTGGCTCTGATCCCGGCGCAGCACCAGGCACGCAGAGCTGAGTGCTGGGTCCCGCTCTGGGGACGTGCTGTTGAGAGGCTGGTCCCTGGAGCCTGCAGCAAATGCTCCTGCAGAAACCCCACCGCAATCCCGGGGCCCCTTGTGACAGCAGATCAGCAGTGGGACTCTTTCCTCTTTCTCTGCAGCAGAGGAAGAAAGCTGCTGTCACAAAGACTAATCTCAAGGCGCTGGCTTTTCCTGTGCCAAGACCAGCATGTCCTGTACAGTCAGGGAGACCTAAGAATAAGAAGTGCTGGGTACTGTGTGCACTCTGAGTGTTCGCTATCTGTATTTGTGAACAAATACAAATAAGAAAAGCCGTTTCCCTTCCTCAGTTCTCTGCACGATCCCATTTGAGTTTTAAATGTTTTATAAATAGAAAGTTATTCAGGTATATTTACATTCAGGGTAGTGAATTTAAATTTAACATCTCATCAAATAGCATCTATTTAGGGAGTCTTTTTTTTCCCCTGTGATTTTCCCGAAGTGGCATCCTAACATCAGCCTGGGATGCAGTGGCCGAGGCTGCCATGCCCACGGGGCACGGACTGCAGTGGACCAGCTCCGCAGCACAGATGTGTCCCTCATGTCAAGGGCCAAGCTGGAAACACCCTCAGGGAGGAAAAGCTGCTTGTTACCCCTCAGAGGCAAGCACAGGCTGTGCAGGGAGGGTCTGGGGCGTGATGGGGCTCAGGGGGAATGGGAGGGAAGAGTGCCCAGCTCCTCGTGCTGGGCAAGGGCAGGCTGTGTTAATTCATCTCTGCCTGCTTAAACTCTGCTTTGGGGTATTATGTGATGAACTCTGCTCCTTGGTGCTGCTTATTTATCAAAACTGACTAAGAAACCAATGCCAACCACAGGGAACTGTAATGCACTTTGGGATTTAGGGAACGTGAGCATCTTTGACCTGCTGGTGTTGGATCCTTTGTCCAAGCAGTGGGTGAGGGCATCTCGCAGAAGTGCAAGCCCAGAGCATGGCTGTGCCAGGCTGAGGTGTGTGATGGAGCTTTGTGTGGGGTTTGCGCACGGTTGCACTAATGCAGCGCGTGGTGGAGCAGCAGCAGTGCTGCTCTGGAACCGTGTTCCTTCTCCTGTCATTTACAGCATTGTGTCCCCAGGCTCTAAAGTTTCTCTCTGGTGTTATGATACTGTTTTGGATGCGAGCATATAACCAAGCATTAAAAGCATTTTCTAGTTTAAACCAGGGACTTCTAGACTAGTTTATTTTTTTAATATCACTGTGATTGTGTAATGAGCTGTTCAGTTCCTGTTTGGTGTCTGGTGTAGCAACTGCTTGAGTGAAAGGAATACAACTTGCCCCATGGAAGGTGGTCAACCTGCACTGCTTGGCTTTGTGAAGCACAAGAAGGATGATGTGAAGCAAAGCTTGAGGAGTTCCCTGAATGCTGTGGTTGTGTTGCGTGGATGGGGTTGTGCGTGTTGGTGGGTTCCATTGATGGGTTGTGCCTGTGGATGTGTTGCGTTGCAGTTCTCCTAATGCTCTCTCTGAACCCTTTCAGCCCACGACCTTCCCCCGAGCAAGACGTCGGCGGCGCAGACGGGCAGCCACCTGCAGTGCCTCTCGGTCCACTGCACGGACGACGTGGGCGAGGCGAAGGGCCGGACTGCGGTGCCGACGTGGAGGTCCCTGCACTCGGACATCTCCAACAGATTTGGAACTTTCGTGGCCGCCCTGACTTGAACAAAAGAAATTATTTTTTTTCTCTTTTTAATTTCAAAGGGCCGCTACTGCTAGGTGGACTATTTTTCTAGGTTGGTACCTGCTTAGTGGCATATGGACTGGAAAGGGTTAATTTAAAGTAAACCTCAAGTTTTTTTTAATCGTCTGCCACAGTATGTTACCAGTGTTAACCCTTCTGCAGTTAGCACACTTTTGCTTAAGATTTTCCTGCTAGACCACTTTCTCCCATTATTCTGTAACCTTGGCATACATTCATAGATGAGGCCTTTTCCTTTTTCATCTCAGCGTATGTCCAAGTCATGTATGTCATAATAAGACAAAGCTCCTCCTCCTCATTTGCTTTGTTTTTCCTTTTTTTTTGTTTTGTTTTGCTTTGTTCAGTGCTTATTACAATGGTGATCCTGAAGAACAGCAGTTCAGGAATAAACGCCGGTTAAAGTGAAATGGTCATCATTATATTATATATTATATTGACACCCAGCTTTTGCCAGTCACATACAGGCCAAACGCTCTGGTGAACATTCAGGCAAGGAGCCTGCCCTTTCCCGAGACAGCGATGTGCTGCCACTGGTACCGTTCCACCGCCCCGGCGGGGCGAGGGCGCGCTCCTGTGTGTCCCCTGGTGCAGCCCAGGGATGGAGCTGTCAGGAGCGGTCTGGCCCTGGCGCGGCCGGGGAAGGGAGAGAGAAGTTTTTCTGAATGAGTCAGGAAGTTTGCTGGAAGTTCGGAGCCATCATCACCTCCTTCGAGTGCCCAGCACCCCTCTGCTGTGAGGGGCAGCGGGGCCGCAGCTTCTGGTCCTGGTGGTGCTCCCGCAGCTCCCACTTCATCTCTGATGGAGAAATTACCCCCAGAGCTGGGGCTGTCACCAGTGTGCCCTGTGTTCCCAGAGCCCGTTTTAGCTGAAGGAAGAAGACGCTGTTGGTCAAAGCGGGGTCCAGTGTCCCATGCCCTTGTCTGTGGGTGCCCGGCTCCTGCTGCAGCTGTCCTGGTGCGGTGGTGGTGGTCAGGGTCAGCCCATGCAGGGGATGCAGGTGCTGCATGCCCAGGGTCAGCATTTCCTAACCTGCCAGGGCAGGGAGACCCCACGCTAGACCCCCCCAGACTCATCCGAGGCCCCGTTTCTGCCACGCATTGAGGAACAGTGCTACTGCACGCACACAATTAAAGGAAAACCATACTTTTCCTGCTCGAGATAGATAATGCTCATTTGAGAAGGAAGTTGGAAGCAAACCAGATAAAACCACGACTGACGTGATGATCCAACCCTCCTGCTGCCTGTTCTTTGTGTTCCTCCGCTCAGGAACGTGCACCACCCTGCTCAGGGAGCTCCCTTCCCTCTGCTCCCCGAAGCCTTAGAACATCACTGGAGATTTAGGTTTTAGCTGTGAAATAAAGGTTGGCCTCTAGGGTTATTTATTACTTCTGTCATGAATTCACAGAATGTGTCCCTGCTCAAGGGACAGAGTGTGAAGACTGTTTTCTGGTTTATCTTTGATGATTGTGCTGGGACTTTAATTATTTTGAAGTAATGGTCTCAGTAGGCACCAATAGAGAGGAAATTCTGCCTAAAACACCAGTGGCACGGGGTGGTCTGAAATCCTCACTCGGTCGTATGGGGCTTCAGAGAGACTCACAGTGTTTGGAAGTGTTATTTGAATGTGCTGTTATTAACCATGCATGGATTGATTTCCTCTTATGGGTCTGGACAGTGACTTGGTTTTGGATAAATCTGGATAGTTTTGAACCTTGATTTTCAATAATATTTTACTTTCTGTTGAAGCTGGAGCTGCCACGAGGATGAGGATTTTTGCCCATCCTGGAGCAATTGGCTTGGAGCTGCCTCACACCCACTTGGTTTGAACAAAAGGATGGGATGGTTCTGAGTCCTGTGCCTTCTGTAGGTGTACGCTTGCTGTCGAAAGCTCAGAGCTCCTCCCTGTACCTGCAATAAAACATCACCATCCCACTGAAATATCTCTTGGTAGGTAATAATTTCCAGCCCCCACTCTGCAAGATGCCCCTTTGCCTGTGATTTAAGTCCTGGTTCACCCAAAGTGGTGTTGAACCTGAAATCCTGCCTGGCAAAGCTGTGCCTGCCGGGAGTGATGCTGTGGTGGGCTTGGTCCTTGGCTCCTGCCCCATCCTGGCAGCTCCTGCCTATATCAGCCAGGTGAGTCTTGGAGGAACCCCAGCAAAACACTTGCCTAGATCTATGATACCGCATTTCAGTGCTTACAGCTGAAAATCTAGGAAGAGTTCGTGGTCCAGTGGCATTCCTGCATGGAGTGCAGCCCCATGGCCAACTTCTTTGTTTTTAGTTTTTCCTGCTGCATTCAGGAGAACAGGTTTTTCAGGCTTCCTGAGGTCAGGGATGCACACCCTGCTACCAGGAAGAGACCTCTCCGTGAACGCATCCAGCATTTCAGATCTGTTTTAAAGAGAAATCCTCCTTGAAGCAGAAAAGTGGTGACTTAGTTGGTCTCACCCACCCTTTTCTTCTGGTTTGCTCTCTGCAGCTTGTACTCCTCTCCTGCAGTTGTCCTCATCCACTTGGGACTGACTTCTTCACTTGCTCATAGAAATACAGAGTGGGAGTGATTCTTTAACCCCCCCTGGAATCCTGACAGTTTCCAGTCCTGTGAGGTGAGGAGGGCTGTGCTGAAGCCAGGGACTCTGCTTCTTGCCAAGAGTCAGAACAGAAACGGTACATATCACTGACCAGGAAGAGCATCGCTTCATGCTCACAACCTGGTGTATTCTATTCTATGATTCTGTGACCTGGTGTATTCTATTCTATGATTTGGTACTAATGGCACACACAGAAGGCTAGAGCTTTGTGCAAAGCTTGTGTTGCCTGCAGTCATGTCATTGAACTCATCTTCTCCATTAATTTGACACTGAATGCACTGATTTATATTTTTTTACCATATGAAGGCTCAGCACAACCCCACAGAATTGAAATGATTTCCTTTTCTGAATAATAATACCTCCAGCTGAAGTATTATTCGAGAGCTGTAGGAAAAAGCCTGTGGTGCACGAGGTAAGTTGCACTCTCATGGAGAGGGCAGCTGAGGCACAGATGCAGCGGCCCATGTATTCCCCAAGTGACCAGGTAAAGCCAGGACAACGTAAACTGGCTCCTGCTCATCCCACAGGGCTTCCAGATGGGGGAGAGGTTGTGCCAAGAGGGGCAGGTTGTGCCAACACAAAGTCAAAGACCCGTGGTGACTGGCCTGTTAAGTTGTGCCCGATATTTGTATTGTGAACAACAGCTAAAATGCAGCTTCACATTTCTTTTGGAGACCCTGCCTTGCCCGGTGGTTTGGGTTCTCCAGCCACTGGGAAGGGGCAGCCTGAACCTCCCTGAGCTCCCAGCCCAGCTCCCTGCCTCCTTGTCTTCAAGTTAAAATGTAGTAGCAAACAGAGCAAAATGTCTCTTGCGTTTAAATTGGGAGGAGGGATGAAGTATCTCTGCCAGAGAGAGAGAGGACAGGCCTTATTTATGAAATACCCGTGTTACCCTTCCCCGGATCCCTTTTTCCCAGGGCTACTGGTTCTATGTTCTTCTAGCTCGGTTGTTAGAACAGCACTGGCAGAAGGTTTAGACTCATTTTATTTAGTTAAGGGTTCCATGGTGGGGGTAGGGTGGAAGGGAATGAACATCAGAATTGGGCCATTGGGCCAGTTAGGGGTTGTGTTGGGTGCTGTCCATCTGCATGTACATCCTTGGGGCTGCTTGGCTTTCCTGAGCCAGGATCAGGCTTCCAGGCACCAGCAACGAGGCAGAACGTTCCCACCTCCCGTGAGGGGAGCACAGGGCAGTGGGACACAGCGGGGGAGACAGGGACAAACCCGGTGAATTTGGGTTATTGCTGTGAAGCTGCAGTGTGAGGTTTTCTCCAGGACTGGCTTCACGGCTGCCCAATGGGTGGTGTGTGAGAGCATAACCCATTTTTATAGAGTTGTTTCTCCTTTATTGCTTGTGGCTAATGGAGGAAACAGTCTAATTTTGTCTCAGAAATTCTCTATTAAAATTGTTGGTTTGAGTCCATCCGCTCGTAGGTTCTGACTGATGAAACTGCAGGCTGTGATTTCCGGCTGTTAGAACTTTATCACTATTCACTACCCACGAATATTACAGCTTTAAAACAGCCTTAAGCAAAAGGATGTTATTTCTTTGTACTGAATTTGGTTCATGGAAAAGAAGAAAACACCTCAAAACACTGGTAATCCGTACTGCATCGCAAACTCTTCTGAAAATGTTATTGCACATGTAAAATACGAAAACTTGACTCTGCTGTGTGTTAGGCAATCCTGTAATCTTTTTTCTTTTTCTTTTTTGGGTTTTTTGGTTGGTTTGTTTTTTTTTTGATTCTTGTTAAATTCATTTCCTAAATGCTTGGTTGGAAGACTGTGACGATAGCTCATGAAACTGAGTGGTATTTTTCTTTTTTTTTTTTTAAATATGTAAAGTGCAGTCTTCTGTATTCATGCATATTGTACATATCTGTATATGTTTTACTGAGCAACTAAATAACAATAAATATGATGTTAATGGTGGCTATTGTAGATTTCATGCCATGTTTGTTTGTGTCTGGAGTAAGTCCTTCTCCCCCTGAGATGGGAGAAGTGAAGGATCTGGTCACACACAGGTAAGCCCTGAGCCTTGCGGTGGTGGGTACCAGTCCTGGCCGTGGTGTGGGGAGCCCCTGGCCAGGCGCCGGCTCCCCGCGGTGGTGGGTGTCAGGGAGGCCTGGTTGGGCTGATCCGACAGATGCCAGACCCAGGACCCTGCTGAGCTGCCCTGTCTGCAGGGAAAGAGAAACCCCCAGCCCTGAGGAGGCTCCTCCCAGGTTCAAGCATCCCTGGCACAAGAGGCAGATCCCGCTGTGAGCAGGGAGCTGGATCTGCCACAGCACTTCTGGAGAGACTTTTGGGCTGAATTATGTGAACAAGAAGTAAGCAGGCAGAGCTCTTATCAAGGTTCTTCAAACCCCTACCTCTCTGTTGAATAAATCTGAATAGATTTCGAACTCTGAATCCTTTCACATTCCTGTGAGCTTTCCAAGGAGTCCTTCAGGAGAAATGCTGCACGGTGTTTTCCAAAGCAAGAAAACCCCATGCAATAGCCCAGGCAGTGTCCAAACACGTCGGGTTTGAGCTGAAGAAACACCCCTGTGTATGGTTCATACCTGCGGGAAGCACACAAGTGCTCTCCTCGTGGGTTTCCCATTGCTGTGAGGTGCCAAAGCTGCAGCCCTGGTGCTGCCCTGTGCTTCCCAGTGTGAGATGGGGCCACTGCGTGTCCTGTGCAGCTGGGGGATGCTGTGCCCGTGCCTGCACCTCAACAGCAGCACTTGCAACCTAGGAACAAACACGATGCATTGGATCAGGAGGCACCGAGACGCTGTGCTCCCTCTGATCCCTCCACAGTGTGCTGTGACACTGAAAGCACGTGTGGAAAAAGTACCACAGAACCATAGGGCGCTTTGGGTTGAAGGGACCTTAAAGCTCACCCAGTTCCACCCCAGGCCACAGGCCGGGACACCTTCCACTAGCAGGAGTGAGGGCGTGAAACTCATCGGAGCCATCTCAGGCCTGTGGAGGGAGAAAGCTGTGATTAATTTTCAAACCATACTTTCAACATCCTTGAAGGGACAAAACAATGTATGGAAGAGAAGTGTAATCATCTGCTTTAGAGACGTGATCTCACCGCTCCTTATGTTGGCTGGTGTGGGGATAGACAGAAATTTGTTAACTTGGCTATAAAAAGCTGGTTTGTTTTCTCTCTTGCTAAATCTGGTAATTATACATTAGATGCTTTGTAACTCCAGCTTTAAAAATACACAACTTGCTGGCTTTTCTTCTGCATGCAATCCTCCTGGGGAGTGAATCTTGTCACAGCGCTTTGCTCCTCGCTCTGTAAGTAGTGTGCACATTTCCCCCCTAACTTTCAGCTCAAACCCACTGAAATTATTGAAACTACTGTTTCAGTATTGGTGGTTTTTTAAGTTTGGACTTCTTTTTGATCTGGAGAGAGGAATACAAGCAGCGTTCCTGGCAGTGCAGTGCCTTCTTTGCAGTGGAAACCCACAGGAGATGAGACCTTCCCCTCTCCTCATCCAGTCGCCTGTTCTCTGTGGGACCAGTGCTGGTCTGGCAACAGGGAGCTTATGATGTTCTTCATTCCCACTGATGGCTCCCAACCTCTCTCCAGCCCATCCCAGAGCCGCTCAAGGGATGCTAACCCTGTACATGGTCCAAACTGGCCACGAGCTCTGCTGATAGTTGGACAGATCTCCTTCCATGCAGAGGCTTCTGTTGCTGCTCCAGCAGTGAAGCTGCCCCTTGGCACCAGCAATGCTCCTCTCCAAGCTCCTGGCTCCCAGAAGCCAGCAGGAGCTCAGTGTTCACCCTCATCACGTGAACAGGTGAGGATAACTGAATGCTTTTTGCTTTCCTCCTCCTTGTCTGGCTTTACTTGTCCTCTGGTAGCGTTTGTGACCGCTGGTGATGCCAGCACAGTGCTTGCTCACACCCAACACTTGCCTTTGTCCTGGTGCTCTGTGCTCAGAGGCTCATTTCTGATGTGTGTCAGTGTTAGCAGGGAATATGGTTTATTAGCTAAAGAAAAGGAAGTAGTTGGTCAGAGAGCTTTTGTAGTTCTTGCTTTCCTAATGGTTGTGCCATGTGCCCTGTGACTCTGCCGAGTTGTAGCCATGTCTCTTTTCCCAACCTATTTAGCTGATTTAATTCCTTTGAGGCTTTCGGTGTTCCTGTCGTGGAGGAGCCCCTATAAATACGTATGGCATGTTCAGAATCAGGGATCCACCGCCAGCACAGCTGGATCCCGCATGCCAACATCTGCCTGGTCCCTCTGCAGCCGGTTTGGCCACCAGGAGCTGTTCCCTGCGGAGCCTCCCCTGTGAAGCTCTCGGCCGTGTCTGAGCAGGGCACACAGTGGCGGTACACAGCCTCACCTCTGGCGTGGCTGTCCGTGCGAGCCAGAGTTGTTTAAACTCCCGTATCCTTGGCTGCTTGTCTGTGCTGGCTGTTCACAGGGTGCTGCTGGTTGGGGGAGTGTGGCAGGAGGCTTTGCATTCCCTGTGGACCAAAGCAAATAATCACAGGAATGAAAATTTGGGTCAATGATATCCTTCTGGCTGAGAAACCTGTTAGAAAATGGTTTCTTTATGAAACCATTAGAAAATGGTTAGGAAATGGGTTTCTTTCAATGTTAATTGAGTATTTACCAAAGTCTCCAAGCTATATTCCTGGAGCAGCTACTTTCCTGCCCGGTGAGCAGAGCTCGTCACCTCCGCAGCAGTTTTAGCTTTATGGCCAACAACAACATGCATCTTTTGCTCGTAAAGAGGCCGGAAGCTCCTTGCTCAGGTGAACTCGTAAGACCGTGGCTGCTGGGCAGAGCTGGACATGGAGGTGGTGTCTGCTCTGAGCTCTCCTTTCTGAGGCACTGCAGAGATCAGTAACGACGTTGCAGAAAGTGGAGGTGTGAAGACCTGAAGAAAACCATCGAGGTCATCTTCGGTCGGTTAGAGCAGGGCTGCTCCCTGCTCTCCAACCCCAGAGCTCTGACCAGCACCACTAAACCTGGCAGAGCACCTGGCGGCTCTTAACCTTTTAGTTAAGAAAATAGAACCAACCCACCCTTTATCCGTGCTGTTGGGTGGGGGTAACGCTGGAGGAGATGGAAGGGAAGAGCCCGCGGCCGGCCAGGCTGCGCTGGGGTTCGCCAGCTCTGTTCCTGCCCTCCCAGCAGTGGTGGGTTTGTGCCTCTTGGAGCCTGGGCAGGTGGCACATGGGGATGGTCCCACAGAGCCCCATGGACTCGGTCCTGGGATAGCTCATGGGATGGATGGGGGGGAACGGAGGGTCCTTCATGTTCCTGCTTGGCCTATGACACATTGTCACTGCAGGATCTGTAAGCCATTGCTTAGCCTCCTTATTCCCCGTTCCATCTCTCTTATATCACCACCTGTAAAACTGGCACAAGGGACAAACCGTGAGCCCTGGTTAGTGTTCACTGTGTCCTTTTAGGGGCTAATGCACAGATAAAGAAGCTGCTGAAATGCGACCCTAAATTGTATATTGAAAGTTTGGTGCTGGGAGGGCTCATGTCCTGCTGCAACACCCCCGAGGGTTTGTAAGGCATCAGGGTTAAGTGGTGGAGAATATTCAGTGCTGAGCTTCAGGAGGTGGGAACTTTTCTCAATTTCCTTTTATCCTCTGCAAAATGCCCCTCTCTCCCTTCCCCCTTTCTTCCCCCCACCCCCTTTTCTCTTTATAAAGCTGGAATTCTTCCAGACTCTGTTCTGGGCTTGCAAGAAAACTTTACTGTGTAAATTTGCTCTTTGTGTTGGAAGTCCTTTGTTTAAACAGCATTGTGAGCTTGCTGGGGAGGGATGGAAAGGGGGGGAGCTGGGAGGAAGAATTTGAAAAGCCCTGACCCCTGATGAATAAAATCCAGCACATTAACACATTCTTCAATAAATTCATGATTGCAGATAAGGTGGGAGTCCCCAGGGCCGGGCTTTTCATTAACCCCCTGCTGACTAACCCAAACAGACGCAGTGTTTTTGTGCGCGCCAGGACAAGCAGAGCCCTTTTGTGGCGGAGGGGCCGAGCGCGCATGGGGAGATCTCCTATAGGAAGCCAGGTTACAAAACGGGGCTCTATTTCAGAACAAACTCCTTTTGGTTAGTTTGATGAGATTACAGAAGGGAAAAGGCTTTAACAAGGGGCTTATTGAAGCCAAGGAACGGCTCTGAATGCAGCGCGGACCAGGGCAGAAAACACACGATTCCGAGTAAACAGCCGCGGGTGCAGCGCGGCCGGGCGCGCTCAGCGCGGGCACCGTGCGCACCGGGGCCGTGCGGGCCCGGCGCTGCCCCGGCACACAACCGGTGCGGCACAGCCCCGGTGCGCGCTGGGTCCCGCTCCGTGCCGCAGCCGCGGGGTGCCCCGCTCCTCTCCTCCCTGCTGCCGGCCCGGCCGCGCCTGGGAAGCTTGCGCCCGGTTGTCCCTGCGCTGGGGTTGCCGCTTTGCTCCGGGGCCCCTGCTCGTCCGCGCATTCGCCTCCAGTGCGTTTGCAGGGCAGAGCCGTGCCCCCCAGCCGCGGCTGAGCTCTCGGCCCTGCACCCCTCTTCGCAGCACGCCGGGCTGAGAAAGGCGCTGCGGACACACGTGCGCTGCGGCCACAGGGCGAGCGGCGCCTCTTGCAGGGCTGCAGGCTTTGGAACCTCCCTCGTTCTTGTTTCAGAGAGGAAAAACTACTGAGGACGTACACACTGTGCTCTTGTGGAGTCCTGTGCCCCACAGTGCCTCCCTCCCAGGTCTTCTGGGTGTTTATTAGAATATTTACATTTTAAAGTGGTCTGAGGTCTGCGGCTTGTGCTCCAAAGCCTTGGGCTGCCAGAGCAACTCCAGTGTAACTCAGCCCAGGGAAATGTGTTTTGGGATGAAACCCAGAAAAATGAGTTTGTATCAGGTTCCTGCTGCCTTTCCTGCTACTGCATGAGACTGCCCATGTGCTGAGCGCCTGCCCAAGGCAGGTGAATCCTGTCCCTGGGGAATAAACCCAGGTATTCTGGGAAGGACCCGGCACATGGACCCAGCTGTGCTCTGCTGCCCACCCCTCCAGCTGGCACATCCTGCCAGGTGCTGGATCCAGCACATCTGCACAAGGGCTGGAGGCTGCTGGCAGCATCAGCCCTGGCACCCACTACCTTTGGACCTTGCAGACTGAGCTGCCTTCTAACACTGCTCTTTTGGGGTGTAATTTCATTTACCTTCAGGAACTGCAGGTGCTCTGGCCCTGGCTGTGCTCCTGGCCCATCAGCATTGCATCTCCTCTTGGCAATGCAAGGAAACACCTCACATGTAAAGTGGTTGAACCTTCCTAGGGAAAACAGCAAGGAGTGAGCTACCCTTCCCTGCAAGCTGTGGCCTTCCCTCCCAGCATCAGTGAGCAGGCAAGGCAGGGGCTGCTTTTCAGCCTGTTTTGAACTATTTTAATTTCCAAGGTTAATAGAGATGTGTGTTGTATTTGCAATTAAACCAAACAATCTCACTGCACGGACCATCCAGGTTCTCAGCTCAAGGCAGTGAGATTGGGAATTGCCGGTTTCCCTAATCCATGGCTGATTCCTGCAGCTCTGAGATCTCCCTGTGCCTGGCACAAAAACTCTGTGCAGGGTTCGGCCTGAAATAACCCTGGTGGCTTGTGCTGTGTGTGAATAACCTCCTAAATGTGTTTGCCTTGTAAGCCTGATACACCTTATCAAGGCTCTTGCTCACAAGCCCTAGTGAAGGCGGCTCATTGTGTGGAGAGATTACTGCTGCTTCGATGCAATTTAATATTCTACCATTGCTCCATCTTGTTGACAAGAAGCCCCTGGAAGATCAAAATCCTGGAGGTTTGGACACGTGGGGATGATGGCTCCCTGTGAGCTGTTGCCCATCCACCCTGTGCCTGGCTGAAGGCAATTCCTTCCTTCTGAACATCCCCAGAAGCCCTCTCCCGGCGCTGCTGTCCCAGCAAAGGGTTTAATGGTTTGCACACGTGGCTCTGTGGGGCTGACGTGTTTGACTGCAAGGAGCAGTTGCAGCTCCTTGCCATGGAAAATCCATCTGTTCCCCTGCATTCCCTGGTGAGTGGGGTCTCGGAGCTGGGCAGGGCTGACAGCAGAGTGGGTATCATTTGCCGTGCACCCTGCTCAGCTGAGTGATGCTGCGCGCACTGGAGGTGGTGAGGAGGGGTTGCTCAGGCATGTTCCCCCCATTCCTTTTCCTTCACTCACTATTTGAGACTGTAAGAAAAGCCCATTTTCCACATGTGGGGCTATGTTATTTATTCTCCTCGCTGTGCTCATGCTCTGAGGACCCTGGAGCCCCTTGGGAAAGCCCTGAGGGCTGGGCTGGGGGCCAGAGTTCCGCACCGGGGGCTGCAGGAAGGGTCATTTCAGCGGGGATGTCTGGGGATAATCTGAAGGCAGGGCTTTGAGTTCCTTGTCCGCTGGGATAATTTAAGGCACCAGTAACCCTCCAGCAGAGGATGCTTGTGGGGCAGTTGGAGCATTCCTGCCACAGGAACGTTGCCCATCCAGGTGATGCCTGTGCTTGGCTGGCGTCCGCCCAATCCGGCAGGATCTTAGTTTCGGGTCATCCTCCCTCACGGACCAGCAGCAGGTGCTGGTGCTGGCAGCCCATGGTGTGGGCTGGGGTGTTGTTGCTCTCCATCCTGAGCAGGCTGTAGCTGAACAGTCGTTAACTGACGGTAACTGGGCTGGCTGGGTGGGAGGTCTGCCTGGCCCATCCACTGTGCCTCAGCAGGTCTGACATGTGTGTGCCTGGCGCATCCCAGGGCAGAGCATCCCGCACAGTCACACATGGCCAGGGGACAGCACAGGGAGCTGCTGACCTGACAGGGAAGGCATTTTCATTTCAATTTCAGCTGTTAAGAAGTATCCCTTTTTCCATGATTTATGGTGTGAGATGAGGCCAGGAGGCCCCCGTGGTCCTGCTCAGCTCACAGGGAGAGATCCCAGTGGGACCCGGCAGGGCAGTTACAGCCGGTAACGGGGCTGGCTCCGCCTCCCAGCACTTTAAAGGCTGTTTGTGTTTGATGGGCTGATGCGTATCAAATGCAATCCAGCTTCCCACTGTCTGCTCTGTCAGCCCCCTGATGTTGGCCTTTGACAGATAAAGCCCCCCCCCCCCCGAATTTCTGATTTCACACTGATGCACAAACATTCCTTGGCAATTTGAGCCCATTGTATTAAAGTAGTTAAATTCCTTAAGCATGTGCCTCTGAGAACACGGTGGTGACACTCCTTACAGAAATATCAGTGTGGTGGCAGCGCTGCCCCTCCAGCCATGTCAGGAGATCTGAAGCAGTGATGGTCCATTGGACTTTGAGCCATTGGGAAAGCTCCCGCAGGCTGCTGAGGTGCTCACACCATTGGGGCACAGAATTGGGGATGCTGCTGCATGTACTGGTACACAGCACTGTCCTTCACTGTCCTTTGCTGGTTGAGCATGCTGCAATGCGCACGTCCATGTGTTCTAGTGGGGTCCTCAGCTTTCGTGTGTCTGAGGAGCGACACACGTGCAGCTCAAGGCGTCTGGGGTGTAGACTTGCTGCTGTGGTGTGAATGAGGAAGGGTTAAAACATGAGCCTTTCTTGAGAAGTGCCTCTGAGAAAGAGCTCTGGCCATAGCAATTTCAGCACATTGTGGGACTTGGCTGCTGGACCTGGTCTGGAAGGCTCTTATCCCACCCAAGAGTGCCTACTGGGTCCAGGAGCAGCCTGGGAATCAGGAAGGAAGGTCCCAGGAAGGGAAGCAGCTTTGGCAAATGCAGGAATGTAATTGTTCTTTGCTAAGTAGGGGAGCTGGAGGGGGCACCGCTGCTGGGATCTGTTACAGTGCTGCAGCTGATCTGCTAGCCCTTGCCTCACAAACTACCCTGTGTGATGCAGTCACTTGTGAGTTAAGATTTAGTTTCAAATGTCTTAAGTTATTATTGATGCTCGAAAAGGTTACATCTGCAACTCATTTTCTATGTCATTGACGTTCTTTTCTGACAAATAATTTCAGAAATATGCAGCAGAATGTTTTGGCCACAAGTGCTGCAGCTCACCAAGTGCGCAGACCACAGCTTTACACATTTTGTGAGAAAAAGCTTAACTCCTCGTGTGCTCTCCCAGCTCCACTGCCTCGGCAAAGCACGAGGCTGACAGGACACTGCTGCCCAGTCCCTGCTGCTAATGCAGTGCCTGTGGGGGACGTGAGGCTCGGTGGAGCAGGGGTGTGGAGCTGGCAGGGGTTGGGGCTGTGGAGCCCTGGCCACATCCCTCTTCCAGTGATCGATGCACCCAAGGGAAAACAGCTGGGAGGTGACCTGTTCCAGTGGCAGCCACATCTCTGGTTGGACAGGCATGGTTTGGGAAGGGAATACTCTCGGGACCCAGTCCTCTACAGGTTTGGTAACACCCAGGCTCTAAAGTGCAGCATTAGGTGGTGTCAGGACCTGGAAGAGCTTCTGGTGTCATGAAGACAACAGGCCTGAAGGACAGGATTCAGCCCCTCTGCTCCGTGTCGGCCGCTGTGTCCCAGCGCGCTGGTTGCGGTCATGGCTGCTCCGCTGCTGGGATCACGGGAGCGCTGCTGGCAGCTGCCCAGTGCAGGGAAGTGCGTCCCTGGCTTCCCAGCTGCTGTCGCAGCCGGGTAGCGATTTCAGGGCGAACATAACGCAGATTGTTTGAATGAGAAAGCAGTGAGTGACCTTCTCTTTCTGGTTAATGCCCAGGTGTATGAAGGGGAAATAGGAGAGCTGCCTCCCAGGAATCACCACCAAAGCCAAGCATCATTCATGGAATTTGCTTTGGAAAGTGGAACTTGTCTTTTTATTTACCAAGCGCTGCAGATGTCCAAGATAGCATTTATATCAGATGGGAGCTTTTAAGTGCTGCTCAGGCAGGGCTGCTGACCTTCTTCTGGTCCTATTAAATGTTATGCATTTGAGACACTCTCTCCTATTATCTAAATCACCAGCCTGTCTGAGAAAGGTGGCTGCTGTAGTGAGCTGGGTGAGGTTAGATGTCATCGGAGTGTCTCTGCTTGATGTGCTTTTGCAGGCAGAGCTCAGCAGGAACTTTGCCACTGGGATGAAAGCCGTAGCTTAACCTATGGGCGGTTTGAAATAACTTCATTGTAGAGCGGTATCCAGAGTGAAGATGGGACTCCACAGGAACGCTTCCCTTTCCCCAGCTTGCCTTTGTTGTTGCTACTTTGGTGAATATTAAGAGGGGTTGCTGACCCTTGCAAGCCCACGACCTCTGTATCTGAAAGGCTGATGGAGAAGAACCTTCCTTCTTCTCAGCCCCGCCAGGCCAGCCCTTCCCCAGCACTCTCCTTTCTTTGCCAGCGTGACACTATGGAAATGCAGGCTATGGAAATGCACCTTCAGAGCTGCCACCCTTGGAGCAGATTTGGTGCGCTCCCACCGTGTGCGGCGACCGCTCTGCTTTGCATCCCTCAGGCAGGGTCATGCCTCCTCCGGGGAGGGCTCAGCAGGCGGCCTGGCTGCATCCTGCGAGCGAGACCCGGTGGAACATGTGGCTGATAGGAAGGTCCAAAGACTTCAGACTGATCTGGAAAGCATGTGGGAGGCACACAGCACCAGCTGCATTGGATCTAAGGAACTGCAGCGACTCACCTGGGTGGCTTGTCCACAGCAGCGGTGCTCTGTGCCATCACACCCTCATGCATAGGCTGCTAGTCCATCACTTGCCATCCTAATGCCTGATTCTTCCACTGTAAAAGGTAACACTTAGAATATCATTTGTTAGTTTTGGGAAAGGCAAAGCAGGGGACCAGATTCTGATTTTCCAATGTCTTCCTGTTTCAGGAGCTGTGCGTACATTTGGAGCTCCAGGTTCTCATTTCCCTGATGCTGGGCAAGCTGCAGTGAGGGTACAACACAGCTCCCAGTCTGATTCTCATTCAGTGTGCAGCTAGGCACAGCGCCTCTCCTCCTGCAGATGAGGGAATTTGTTCCTTTCAGGAGCAGCCGCTGAGGAGGGAATTTGATGAATTCAATGGAAAGGTCCTGGTTCACTACACAGTGAGGTTGGGTTGTGTAACTAGATCCTCAGCATCCACTGATGCCATGGAAGTTACCATAGTGGCCTTGGCTGCACTGTGAGAACCAGCGAGAATAAAGCTGGATTTTTTTCCTTTGCATTGGTCAGTAGCTGCTCCCACCACAACTTTATCCTGTGGGTTTGGTGAGCCCGTTCCTTTAGAGTGATCTGTGTCCAACAGGTAGAGCTAAACTAACGGCACTCACAGGTTAACCAGACAGCAGTTTGCATGAAGTCCTCTCACTGCTTGCAAGTTCTCCACAGGAATTAGTCTTGGGAGCATTGCTGCTTCCTGGGGAAGCCCAGCCAATGCCCCTGGGAGCTCAGGGAACCTGCCCGAGGCCCAGGCTCATGCCATGCCTGGGCTGGCTCACGTGCACACTGCATCCCACCACAGACACACATGCCTGGGGACAGTGGCAGCCTCTCTGCCCACGTCAGCCCTCACAGAGCAGCATCTGGAGAAGCCACCTTCTGCCTGGAAGAGGGCCAGGGTTCATGGAAGTCAAGCACTGTTGCACATATTTACCTTGTTCTTAATGTGTTGGCACAAGTTTTTGTCCTGTAAACATGGGGGCCCTGTGCTGGAGGAAGTTATAATGGCAGCTGCTAACTTCTATTAATTGTGTGAAGGGCTTGCTTTCCTCTCTGAGGTTTGACTCATGAGCAGTTGTGCTCTTTATTGCACTTAATGGGACATGAATCAACAGCAAACCCTCTGCTTTATCAGTTAATTATTTCTTTTCTTGTTTTATCAGAAGGTGCCCAGGGAGTCAAGACAACAACTTTCAAATCTGGATCTCTTCTGGTTAACAGCTGACTTGAGCCCCTAGAGTGCCTTCTGTGGCACTGTGAAAGCTAAGGTAAAGGTAGATGGGAGCATACTGATGGCAATCTGTCTCTTTCATCTGTGTTTTGAGTGCTTCTCTTAATGACAGTAAATATTTGTGCTTCAGCTAACAGGTGTCTCAAGAATCTCCAGCACAGTGAATTACTGTAATTTAGTTCCTGTATTTGTATTTTACACTCGTATTGTTTCCCATCTTACTTTAGTTCTTACTCTGCAATGCTGAGAGTCTGATATCCTGCCATCTTCCTTTCATGTGGAATCCTGTCTGCAGAGCGGAGGCACCTCCTGGTCCTGCGCTTGAACTGTGGCACCTTTCCGCAGAGAGGAAGGCAGGTCATGAAGGATCTTCATGAGGTCCCTGCCCCATCAGGTCTTGAGATTCTTTGAGCTTCTCTCCCTTTGGGGATCTGTGCTTTGCTGCCTAAGAACTGTCAGGGAATGTTCCTGTTTTCCGTGTTTCGGTGAAGGTGCTCCCTAAGATGTTTTTCCCATTAATCCAGCTGCACTAGGGAGCACAACGCAAGGCTCACACTGCTTAAGTGAATCCGAGCTTGGTGCTGGGGGCCTTGTGATGGGCAGTAATGAGGTGCTGGGTGGGTTTGCAAGGAAAGCCAACCGGCTGAGTGTGCGGGCAGCATGGGGCCCGCTGCCATGCTGCACGGATGTGCCAGCAGCTGGGAGGGGATCGGTGTGTCGGGGGATCTGGGAAAGTTGTGTATCTAAAACCTGGCAGGACATCTCCCAGGCCCCGCTGTGCAGTATCCGTTAGTCTGCCCGCGGGCGTGGGTCGGGACTCATTTGAGACACTCGGGAGTTTGAACACGGCGGTGCTGGGCACGGCCCGTGTCCGGACACGCTGACCATCGGAAGCCTCCTTGTGAAGCCACCGGTGCTGCGGGTTCCCGCTGTGGCCGACAACGAACCATGCCCAGGGCTGCTCCAGAGGCGCCTGCTGAGCGCGGGTGGGCCCAGACTGGGCACGTGCGGCGTGCCTGGCACCTTGAGGCCTTCTGCCACGGTGGGACCCCAGCGCGGAGACCCCGATCCCGATCCCGACCCCGCTCCTGACCCCAATCCCGATCCCGACCCTGACCCCGACCCCGCTCCCGTTCCCGACCCTGACCCCAATCCCGATCCCGACCCCGCTCCCGCCCCCGTTCCCGCCCCCGCCCCTGACCCCCCCTCCCGCCCCCGTTCCCGGATGTCGGCCCCGAGGCAGCGGCAGCTGCGCGGAGGTGGGAGGGGGCTCCTGGGCTTCCATTGGCTCCCCGCTGGCCAATCCCGGCTGGCCCTGCCCCCGCAGCTATATAAGGCCTGAGCGAGGCTCTCACGTGGTTGCCCGGCGCCGCTCCCGGCCTGCTCGTCCCGGTAAGGCCTCGCTCGGTGCCCGGGCGGGAGCGCGGGGAGGGCCCGGGTCCGGGTCCGG
Source organism: Pezoporus occidentalis (assembly GCF_034315485.1). NCBI lineage: Eukaryota > Metazoa > Chordata > Aves > Psittaciformes > Psittacidae > Pezoporus > Pezoporus occidentalis. The sequence continues at coordinate 2,195,019 of NW_026912801.1, read as the reverse complement.
GTCCGGGTCCGGGCAGTGCCGCTGCCCTGGGGGTCGTGAGGCGATGGGCGGGGGCTGCTGCGGGTCCTGAGCCTGCCCTGGGGGGGGAGCTCGGTGCCCGGTGGGGACCCTGGGCTGAGGCGGGCCGGGGAGGGGGTGTTTGCAGGGGGTTGTGGCACGGCCGAGCCCGGCGGGCCGCGGGGTGGGATGGAGCCGTGTGGGAGGGCGGGGTCCGCAGGTCCTTGGGCTGCTGAGGTCCCTCGTGTCCGTGAGCTGCGTGCTGCGGTGGGCCGGCAGCGGCTGCTGGCAGTGCAGGGAGGCCGTGTGGAGAGAAGGGGCACAACAGTCTGGAGCTCTCTTCCCAGTTTTTAGAAGCTTCCTGCTGCTTTCTAGCCTGGGTTCTTCCTGGCCTGCCCCTCACTCTGTGTTCCCATGGCAGTTTCCTATCCTTTCAGCTTCCATAAGGGTTCTCTTTCCCAGTGGTTTCTTTTCTCTGTGCTGTCAGTGAAGCATCCAGACACACTCGTCTTTTGTGGCTGGGCAGTGCTAGTGTCTCTCCTGGGACTGGTTCTGCAGTGCTTTGTCAGTCCTGGTTGCTTTGCCCCTGTTCTGGTTGGGTTCATCTTCCCAAAGTCTGGGTGAGTGATTCTCTTGTGCTCTACGAGTTTTGCAACCTCCAGCTGTAAGTAGATGAGGAAATACTAAATATTTTTCTAGTGACAGAACTATAGGCAAATTTCTGTACAGTCTGGTAAAGGGAAGAGCGACCCTCTGTAGGTATTCCCAAGTGCAGTGTGCTCTGCTCCAGCATGTGCCTGCAGCCATCACCAGTGTAAGATGTATGGGAGAGCCTCTGCCTTGCTTCAGTGTTCACTGACCTGCAATGGTCCCTGTGGCCAAGGTGATGACAGACCAAGGTGTGAATGTGCCCATGTGCCCAGCAGCTGCCTGTCAGGGATGCAGTGTGAGCCACATGGCAGTGCTGTCCCTCAGCCTGCTGGCAGTGCTTTGCCTGAGGCTGGTGACCACCACTGGCCACCTTTGCTGCAGGAGACGCAACCTTTCCAGTCTGCACGCAAGTACTTGTTTTGAAGGAGGATTGAAGTGACTCGTTAGATTTCTTGCTTGGATGCAACAGGAACTGTATCCTCAGTGTAAGAGGATTTGTAATTTGCTGGTGGGCTGTGCTCAGAATCACTGCTCATTCCCTGTGTTAAGGGTCTAAATGAGCTTTCTGGCTGTAATAAGATTGATGTGCATGGGGGTTTGATAGAGCTAATGACAAAGAATGCCTTTTCCTACCAGAGCAAGTGATAGATTTTAGGGCTGGCCTCAGCCCTAGGTCAGAGCTGGTGAGAGCCAGGTCTGCAGCCCTGGTCCTGCATGGAGTTGTGACTGGCATGAAGCGGAGCAGAAGCGGTGCTGACCTTGGCCATGTAGCCCGTTGCCTGCCCGGGGGGTGTTGCTGCATCCCTAAAGGGCCATGGGGAGATTGCCGTGGGGATTTGCCCATTTGAGGAGTGAGGAAATCTCCCACTTTCAAATTAAACTCTTACACTTGTCTGAACATTCTAATTTTCCCAGTATTCCCAGGCTCCCTGCCTGCACCGGTATTTATAGTGATGTTTTCTGTGGTATTTCTCTCAATGAGATAATGGAAAATGCGGCTTCTAGCTCAGGTTAGCTTTGTGCTTGTGGGCAGATCATTAATTCCGAGCTATAACCACAGCTAAGAAATATATTGCTCTTTAGACCTCTGCCTCATTGCCTGAATAGAACATGGCAGCATGCAGCCGTTCTTGCAGGGAGACTTACGGCAGAGCAGCGGTGCTGAGGTGTCAGTCCTGAGCCTGGCTGGAGCCTCCATGGAGCAGGAATAGTGGTTGTGTTTCTTCTGAGCAGTCCTTTTGTTGGAAATAAAAGGTTTCCTTGGCTGGCCTCAGCTTAGTTTCACAGCCTCCTCCTTGGCTCTGCATTGCTGGTGGGACAGCCTCTGTGGGAGCTGGTGTCTGCAGACAGACCTGGCCGTGGTGCTCTGTGCGAAGGAGCCAGCCTCCTCTCTGCTGGGGGAAAATCTCTGTCCTGCATGTTTAGTGTTTAATTCTGGTCATTTCTTTGTAATTTGCAGAGTGGGGGCAAGATCAATAGCGTTGCTTTGTAAATTGGCGATAGGAAACATAACTAACTGTGCTGGGGATATAGCTAACAGCGCTGGTCAGGAATCCTAAATAACTGAATCTGTGATGTGGCTTTTGACTGGGGATTTGGCCGACTCGGTCGGGTGAAGGTGGCAAATGAGACCCTTGTCACTTGTTCATGGGTGGGAATACGGATTGACCTGAAAAAAACAAACGTGTGTGAGGTGTGTGTGGGATGCTGCTGGCACAGGAAGCTGAGATGCCTTCAGAGTACTCTGGGCAAGGAGTTCACAGCCTGCAAGGAAGTACATAGGATGTGTTATTTGTCGTGCAGGTTGTGGGTAATGTCTGGATTTGGTGATGATCCTTGGCACAAGCAGGTGTTTCCAGGAGGCCTTCCCTTTGCCTGAGGTCTGGGTGCTGATGGCCCAGAGCCTGCCGGGAGGGTGGGCAATGAAGGTCTAGGCTGGCACTGGGTGATGTGGGGGGCTGTGATGATGTGCCGGGGGGGTGTTGCTTTCCTGGTCCCTGAGCTGCTGCCTGGCTGGTGGAAGGAAAGGGCCTTCAGGTGATGGCTGCTTATGGATCATGTGCAGCCCACAGCTATGGAGATCCAGCTCCCCAGCACTGCTGGACATGGAGCATGTTTGTGGTCTGGTGTAAGGATTGTGTAACGAGTTGTTTAAACTGCACTTCAACATACATGAAAGTAGAGCAAAGGGAGGGTGTCTCTGGGCTCCTTCAGCATCTCCAGGTCAGAAGCATTTGATGTCCCCATCCCTGCCGGTGGAGCTGGCGCTCTGGAGGCGTCTCCCCTGCTCCCACAGCCCCGCGGCTCCTGGCTATGGGCTCCCGGGGGGCTGTGCTCTGACCAGGGCTGGTGTTGAGGAGCTGGTGTGTGTCTGCTCCTCTGGTCGCACCAAGGAGCTCTGCCAGCCCCGTCCTTGTGTGTGCTGTGCCGAGGGGAGGGAAGGCAGAGCTGGTGGCTGCTCTTGGTGAGCTGTGGGCATGGGGGGGGGGGGGGCGTGCCTTGCATGGGGCCCTTCCCCATGGCTGGGGGAGAAGGCGCTGGACTGGAGCTGCCTCAGCCCTGCTTGAGTCCTGCAGCTCAAGGGGAGCATGGGATGGGGCCAGGGCATGTTTTACCTCCACATCTGCTCCAGAGGCGGCTCCCGCCCGGCCCCGTGGCCATCTCCTGTTGTGCCCCACAGTGTTAGTGGTGCTGCGGTGGGGCTCTGCTCATCTCACCCATTCTTTGGCTGCACAGCGGGGGACAGCGCTGGTTGCTTCCATGCTGCTGCCTGCTGGGCCTGGATGTGACATCTGGCTGGTGCTGCGAGGCCACCAGGACTGTGGAGCTCTTTCTCTGCAGCTTGTTCTCCTGGGGCACAAATTGCATCTCTTAAAAAGCACTTAATAAACTAACAATGGCTTGAAAGGAGGCAGTGAACAGAGCGACATCCCAGGCAGGCCATGAAGAGCTGGAGGAGGAGAACCTGTGAGGAGTGCAGGCTCGGAGCTGCTCACAGAAGGGTGCTGGCTTTAGTTTCTCTGGGTGAGAGCTCCAGTGCCACCATCCCCTGTTATCTCTGCTCATTCTGGGTTGGTGGTGGTTAACAGGGTGCCTGGTGCCAGCAGTTTGTAATCCCCTTGTATATCAGGAAGCAGGACCTGAGCTTCTGATTTATTTGCATGCTGCAGAGCAAAGGGAGGGAATGTGCTTGAGTGCTTCCTCTGAAGCGGGATGGGGACTTCGGGGAATAAATAATGTGGTGACACCAGGACTTATACGCTTGTTCAGCTGCATTGATTTCATTCAAAGGGTCTCTCAGTTGTATTGATCTGGGCCTTTTTGCTACCTGCAGAGCTTGGGGAGCAGGAGAGCTGGCCCCAAACACACCGCAGTGCCTGTCTGATGTTGTACCAGAGCTGCATGGTGCTTTGCACACAGCTGCTTGGCAGCTCTGGGGTGTTTGCTCAGGTGCCTGTGTAGGGGAAGAGTCTCCCCAAAGGGTTATGTAGTTAATCATTGCTAGCTGCCCGCCATGGATGGGGGAACAAGAACCTCTCTCTTTCTATACTTTAATTACTAAATGAGCCAATGCACAGGCTAACCTAACCAAATAACAACAGAATACCCCAGATCCATCCCCACCCCAACCAGTCTGTTCCGTGAGCCTGCCCCATGCCAGGGCTCCTTGCTCTGCAGTGAGGGCAGGAGCTGGGTTCAGGGCCGTGTTCACTGCAGCTCTCCTGGCCAACCTCCTCATGCCTAACTGGGGGCTCTGCTCTTGTCTCTCAGGGGCTGACCTTGTTAAAATGAATCACGTTTGGCATATCTCCCTGTGGTGCCTCTCCAGATAAAAGTGGTCCCAGCTCGCATGCTCTATTTTTGTTTTGTTTCTGTATGTGACAATTTTCTCTATACAAAACCCTCTTTTGTCAATTTGTAGAAGAGATTATGGGCAGACAAGAGCCTGCCTTCTTTATATCCATCTTGCACTTTCTCATGGCTCTGCGAAGGGCATTGTTCATGGCCAAGGAACAATGACATTTTTCTGTTCCCATATCTGATGTGATTAAAGGAGCTGTAGAGCAGAAGTTACACTGAAGCTTATAATGAACAGAGGAGACCTTGCTGCTGGACATGAGATGCAGGGAAGATTGTATCCCTGGACTTGCTTCCTGTAAAATAAATCCCCTTTTTTCCTAATCTGCAAAACCCATCTGGAATTACACCCATGATAAAGGCTGTAAGTGGGCAGAGTGCCTTCACGTTGGGCTCAGTGTGAGAGCAGGCACCCTTGCTCCCCAGGGTGCTGCAGGGCCGCAGATGGAGAGTGCATTTAGATCAGAAAGCCCAAGAAAGAAGCCTGCCAGCAAGGGGGCTATAGCTGCTATAGCCTTTTAGGAAGAGCAAAGAGGAACTTGCATTTAAGGGTTTTTAGCTGAGAGGGTTCAGGGACATCTGTAAAAGAGCAGGAGGTGAGAAAGCTGGCTCTTGGCGACTGGGCTCAGGCCTGCTTTCCTTCCCTTGAAGTCCTTCACAGCAAGAGAGTCCTGCTGGGGCTGGTGAAGAGGCTTGGAAACGGCTGGGGGTGTTTCAGCCTCCTTTCCTGAGGAAATAACCATGCCAGTATGCTGTGTGTCCCTGCCCTGCTCCAGGCTGCAGCCTCCTGGGGAGGGGCTGCGGCTGCTTCACCTGGGCAAGGTGGCTCCTCTGGCCCAGGAGCCCTCACCCCATGGGAGGGGGAGCTGCCTTTGCCCTCCCTGGGCATGGAGGCCAGCCTGAGCTCTGCAGAGGAAGGATTCATTTCCACCTCCCTAGGATCTGGCCATGGCTTCCCTTGTCTTGGGCTGGGGGGATGCTCATCCTTCATGTCCTTTCCCTCTCTTTTCCTGCAGCTTGCATTGTCATGTACTTTGTTATTGATATGTAAAATGGCCCTTTTGTAGACTCCCAGGCACTTGTGTGTGCCAGAAGGGTGATGGTCTGGGGCTGTGGCAGGGTAGGGCCCTGCAGGCAGATGCTTTCAGCCCGGGTGGTGGGAGCTGGTGAGCTGTGCAGCAGTGCTCACAGCCGGGACCACCGTCCTGCTGGGGGGATGCTTTCCATCCAGGCTGGTTTTGGAAGCCCTGCCCTTCCTTGCCAGGCATCACCCATGTATGTGGTGGGGCATCTCCCTGGTGTTCTCCGTTTTATTCTCCATGCACAGAGCTTTAGGCTGCTGTTGGTAACTTGGACAAATACACACAATGTGCTAAATGCCTGGTCAAGAACTGATCTCAGCATCTGTCCCCCATTGGCCCTGGATTTTCACCCCCAGACTGGGGATTGTGGCAGCCTGGGGAAGTCTGCCTGGCCTGGACAGGGGCTTGGATCTGCTGCCACTGTGAACATGTGGGGCACAAGGGAGGCTGTTCCCAGCACAGGGCTGTGATGGGATGAGTGGGGCTTCATGAGAGCTGGCAAGTGCTGGGTGTGAGGAGCAGTGACAGGCCTGTTGGTGTGGGAAGGGGGGCACACAGGAGCACCTGGGTCTGCAGGCAACAGTTTTGCAAGACAGAGACGGTCTCATGCCTGTATTTCAGTTTTCAGAGCTGTGGAAGAAGGGCATCTAAGGACTTTGTGACTGGCATCCTTGCACAGAATTAGTCATCCTGGAGCTGGTGTCGGGAGGAGAAGGACATGCTTTGTATTGCAGTTGTGTTCTCCAGTGTGCTGTTTGCTGTACACATTTTCTTTTCCTCTTGGTAACTTCTGTGTGGACTCTTGCACCAAAAGCAGTATTTACCAATGCACATTCCGTCTACTGCATGGTGCTGAGATGCACCACTGGAATACTAAATTGTCTCCATCGCAAGGCAGGGCTGATGCTTCACAACAGCATGAGCACCAGTTCTGCAGACCCTGCAGAGGAGGCCAAGGCTCAGTCCTTTTCCCAAGCACTTCTGGGTCTGACCATCCATCCTGAAGAGGCCTGGGGTCCCCTGTTGAGTGACTGAGGTTCAGGAGATGGAGTTTGTGGGTGCCCAGGAGTTGGGGTGTCAGAGGGATGTGCTTGATGTGCTGTCATTGGCTGTGCCCTCGCTGCTGCCTGCCCTCTGCCCGCATTGCCGTGGCGCTTGGGAACTCTACAGCTTCCAGAGGTGGGGATTTGGGTGCTCAGGCTGGCTGGATTTGGTTCCTAGCTTTCAGTGTGACTCTGGAAGTTGCTTTTGGTTGGTGGTCTTTGGGCTCATGGAGGCAGCTCCAGCGGCTCCGATGTGCAAACCAGAGGAGAAGGCTCATTAAAAATGCAGGTGTGTGGGGGCAGCTGCTGTCACCGCACTGCTGTGGTGTGCCCACAACAGGAGTGCCTGTCCTGGGCTCTGTGTGCTCCTGCGAGGCAAAAAGAGGTGCTGGGCAGGGCTGCAGCAGGGGGGACACTTGGTGACAGGGCACCCTCCAGCTGTGGCCACCTCTGCAGTTCCCTCCAGTGCCTGATGACTGCATCGGCTGTGGCAGTGGGGAATGTTTGTGCTCCTCACTGGAAGGAGGAAAAAACCCTTTTTGTTAACAAATTAATCCCTGACAAGTTCTCCACATACACATGGTCCTATATTAGCACAGGAGGGGTTAATCCTGGGAGAGGGCTGATGTTGGCCCAGCCGCACAGGACATAGTGTGTTAAACTGAAAGTTGTATGAGGGAGAAAAGCTTTCCTACCCCCAAGATGAGGAAGGGATCAATGAATCAAAGACATAGGTATTTCATAAAGCACATGGCAGGAGGCAGCCTTTGGATTACTAGAAATAATGTGATATATTAGCACTTGATTTGGTAGAGTCTGCCTTACACTAAAGAGGAGGAGGGTGTAAATTGTGATGATTTGTGTAGAGTTTCTGACATTATCTTGGCAAACCGAAGGGCTGTCTGCTCAGATAAATGCACTTGATGGCATCGTGCATGTGCATTTTTATCTCCACTTATCTCCGTGATTAGAAGAGCCTTGGGTGGACATTAGGAGGTCTGTAGAAAATGGGGCTTCGCAACAAATACAATTGGCAGTCTCTGGCATGCCGGGAATGGCAAGGACAGCACTGGAGAGCTGGGCTGCATGAGCACCTGGAAGAGGCCCTGGCACAGCCACGTTCCCCTGCAGGGCTACCCACTGTGAACTGTAAGTTAAGCTTGTCTGTAAAACAGGGAGACCATCCTCATTCTGCGTCGTTGCGAGAGCTTCAGCTGCCTGTGAGCAGAGATAACTGAGGATGTTCATGCTCCTTTTTTTGTCGATGGGCCTTTTCTGCAGTAGCTGCTTAATACTTGTTCCACATACAAAAGCATGTTGCTCTTTTGTGCATTAGGACTCCTACCTACCCATAAGCTTTTAGTCATCACTCCAATATCAGCTCCTTTATATTTAGGCTTTAAAGTCAGAGGGGTTTTGCTTGTATTTTAATGCTAAATTTCAGTTTGTGGCATTGCAGGGCTCTGGTTAAGTCCTCTGTACAGATCAAGCTGTGCTGTCAGAGCCAGCTGCTAGGATGTGAAGTTTGGGGCCGAGTGTGTCTGCTGTGGCTGGAATTGAAGCTCATTGATCTGATTTTGCAGGGCAGACCAGTGGCTGAGTGACTCCTCTAATGTATCTGTCTGTGAAAGTAAGGTCAATGCTGGGTTGTGCAAACAGGACTGTGCTGAGTGTCCCCGAGCTGCCTGCTGGGGCTTCACAGACCGGCACATCCTGTGTCTGTGTGGACATAGACGTGAGCCCAAGTGTGACCATAGCATGAGCCCTGGGCAACAGCATTTTCCAGAGTGGAAGGACTTATTCATGCCAGTGCAGGCTTCTGATGGAGATCCTTAACTCTAATTCCTGTCTCTGGTCCTCTGACAGCAGAGGAGCCTGCTGCTGCCTGGGGAGTGGGGACAGGACCAGCGGCAGGTCCCAGCAGCACTGGGATGGTCCCAGCAGCGCTGAGATGGTCCTGGGAAGCCTGCACTGCTGGCACAGTGCACTGCTGTGTGTGGGTGCTGCACAGGGTGCTTTGAGCAGTTAATGCAATGTCCCTGACCATAATTCTTTTTCCTCCATTATTTCATTGGCTCTAAGTGTTCCCGCTTCATAGAACCCTGCAAAATCAACAGTTGAATTTAGTATGACTGAGTAATTCATATGGCACAGGTACTGACAGTGGTAATTCAGCCTCTAAATTATAATCATAAATCTCGCTGGCCTGGCACTGCTGAGGGGTGAGGGCTTCATTGGGCAGAGCAGAGTCACTCAACTAATTAAACAGGGCGAGGAGCCTGTGGCTGCCTGGGCGCAGTGGGTGCGTGCTGGGATTCATGGCATGAGCCTGCTCCAGCCTCGCTTGGCAGCCGCTGCACCTCTCTGGTCCTCAGCAGAGGTGGTGGCCCTGCAAGCATTGCCCGTGCTGGGGTGAGAGGCAGCAGCGCAGCACCGGCTGCTCGGGGCAGGCAGAGGCACCGGGTGGCTGTGCCTGGGCTTTGGCAGTGTGGTACCCGCTGTGCTGGTCACAATGCCTGAGCTGGGGCCGGTGGTCAGGTTTACAGGGTCAGGTTTGTCAGGTTTAGATGTGAATTTGTGTCAGAGGTGAGTTGGGTCTCTTCTTCGTGCTCCTCTGAATCATAACAAAGGAAAGTCTTAAACTGTTTATAGTTTGGTATTATTAAGACAGATGCATTGCTTCCTGTTTCTGTATTACCAAAGAACAGCTTTGGCCGTTGTGTCCTGCTGAGCTCACCCCGGCTTTATGTAAATACACACATACCACGAGCAGTGAACACCCCAAGCTGTGAGCATGGGGCTGGGAGATGTGGTGCCTCTTGGTGCCTGGTGTGAGAAGCAGGATGAGAGGGTGTGCAGAAGCTGTGCAGGTGCTGCACGTGTGTGGGAGCCAGGAGTGGAGACCCTGACCCTCCCCAGCTCAGAGCTGATGCTGCTGTGGATGCCATGGGGTGTGAGCTAAGAGGTTGGAAATGAAGGAGGTGCCCTGGGTCAGGCTTGGTGGGGGGTACCCAGGACCTGCCAGGCATGCAGGGGCTCCAGTGTGCAGTGGAAGTGCAGTGGGAAGCATGGGAAGTGCTCTCCACTTCTCAGCCCTGCTGGAGGATGCTGTGTTCACCAGACCAGGGCCAGTCCTGCCCCGTCTGCAGGAGGAACCCCGCTCACTGGTGGTGGCATTGGTGCTGATGTGCATGGGGTCATTGCGCTGTGGCCCCCTCCTTCCTTGGCTGAAAAGTACAGGTAGGCCCCAAGTTACTGAACCGTGGGAAGGGTTTATGAGCTGGACATGCAAGAATGGTCCAAAGTTAGAGAAAATGTATTTATTACAACACTTTTCATGGGCAAGTTATCATTTTGTCAAACTTTATTAGAGAAAGTAATTAATGGGCTGTAAAAGGTGCTAGTGCGTAGCCAGTAAAAGAGCTAGTCCTGTGCAAATTGGCAGTTCCCAGATTTATGGTTCCTTCTTTCCCCATTTATTAATATGGAGAATGCACATGAAGTGTTGTAGGAATGGACTGGTGAGCCCTGTGTCCATGCACGGGTGCCGTGCTCCTGGGGCTTCACCACAGCGAGGGGGGAAGCAGAGCCGGGGGGGGGCTGCTGGGGTGCAATGGCTCCTTCAATGGGCACCAGAAACACCCCTGTCTGCTCTGGAAGAGCAGAGAGGAAGAGCATAGGGTGCAGCCTCAGTGCTGGGGGAGCTGCATCCCCACAAAGGGGCTGAGTGTGGGGCTGGGGTGTTTGGGATGTGGGTGCCCGGACCCTGGGGCACAGCTGGGGCTGCGCAGCCTCCGTGCCCGGGGGGGTCTGACCTGGGAGATGTGTTGGCTCAGAGCAGCTGCGGGGGCCGGGCCAGGCTGGTGACCCTGGTGCTGGCCCTTCCCGAGGCCCTGGTGGCTGCGGTGCTGGGACTGGGCAGTGGTTCCTGTTCTGGGCTCCTGGCCCGGCCGGGGCCCCTGCCTGGCCTCCCAGCCGAAGGTCCCTTTCTCCTTGGCCTGGTCTGCTCCTGGCCCAGCTCCGTGCGTGGTGTCTTGTTTTCTCCTGGGGATTATGTTAATACCATTGATTGGTTTGTTTTAAATAGCCCTGGCTGCTGGGTCATTATTACTAGATGCTGATGCATAATTTATTGATAGAAATATTGGCTGCCTGGTAGAGGGACATTGACTTCCACCTGTTAACCCTTCACCTGCCTGCGTGACCTCCCATCTTCTCTGTGGTCTCCTAACACCCAGCTTTTCCTAGGCTGTAGAGAGTGGTTTTTACGTTCCATGAGCTCCTTTCTCTGCTCCCCCTCTGGAACAGCTCTCTGTTAGTGGCTGCCTTAACAGCCGGGGGAAAAACGGCACGGTTAAAGTGGCTGGGCTGAAAGGAGAGCGCGTGTTAGTGCCCCTGACTGGCACTGCTTTATAGTGGCCTCGTGTCTCACTGCTGCAGGGTGCTCCCTGTGCCTCGACTGCCTTGCTTTGGGGTACTTGCGGGTTTGCTTGCAGAGATAAGCTGGGAAAAGCTTTTCCTGTTGTGAGCTTTGGCTGGAGGCGGGCGGGATGGTGCCGCTTTGCTGTGGGGAGCCGAGCCCGGCTGCTCCTGCCGTGGGGATGCTGCCAGTCCGTACGCGGCGGGGCTGGATCTCCGTCTCCACTGGAGCTGGCAGTTTGCAGGGAACCCATTGGCACGGGTCAGGCTGCTGGCAGGGAGCAGAGCGCTGCGTTACGGAGCTCTTGGCTGGGCTCGGGGAGTGCCTGATGTTTAAAAGATCAGAAACATGAAACCAGAACTAGCCAGTGAAAACAAGGGATTTTGCTCAGGCTCCACAATTGCTGCCTGCTGCTCTGCTTCTGCTATTATCGCACTTCCTACAGTGCCAGCAGCTAATCCAGGCTTCCCTCCGTGCTGGACTCCCAGCTGCAGGGAGCTGCTGAGCCTGCAGCCAGTGTGTCACTTGCTTGGCAGGGCCCTTGCCCAGAGGACCTGGGGCTGATGGGGTAAGGTTGGTGGAGCAGCACACCCAGGCAGCCCCTTTCCATCACCGTCCTGCACCAGCAGATCTCTGCCGTGAGCCTGGCGCGCTGCATGGACAGGCTTTTGTGTCTGCAGCCCCAGCCCCAGGGGCTCTCAGTCCCTGCAGATGTGGCATGCCAAAGCCAGCATGGTAGCGGAACCACCCGAGCTCCTCAGCAGGAAACTGCGGGGCAGGGATGTGCCTGAAATCTTTGGGACTTGGTGACTTCTGCCAAGATCTCATGGCCCCCAAACCTCTCTCAGTTGTGCCTTGGCTTTCAAATCAGACAGGCTGACTCTGGAGTTGCTTTATATGAAGTATTTGTAAAAGAACCCAGAATCAAGATCTTTTATTTTCTAGAAATCTCTTTCCCCAGAGACACAAGTGTGTGCACCCTTGCTTTTGTCTGTCGCAGGGAGCACCTACCTTACCCAGAGAGGAGGAATAAACCTGGAGCTTGAACCCCTGGCAGCACGGAGTGCCCTGACTGCTGCTGTGTTCCTGGGTGGCAGAGGGGTGCCCTCACCTGCCTTAGGTGATGAATCCCACGTGGTGAATGTCCTCAGACAGCACCATGGCTCTGGTTTGCACGGGCAGTTTTTTGGGAAACTTCTGTGGAAGTTTCTGAACCCTTCTGAGACCAAGCACAGGCTGTGGGGTGCTGGCTCCTGCTTTATGGTCCTGCCTCCTCTTCAGATCAGGGGTGAGCCCAAGTGCACTCCCACTGCTGACCCTCTGATGTGGCTGAACCCCTTTGAATGGATGCTCGTGCCCTGGCAGGGACCAGGAAGTGTCTTGTGGCAAAGTGCTGTGGTTCCCTTCAGTTTGCAGAGATGAGGAACCGGGTGACTACTTTCTCTGCAGGCCATGGTCAGATGTCTTTTATCTCACATTATCCTGGTTTTCTTTGCACTGACATTTATGCAGATCCTAATTTGCGTCCCTTGCTTCTGCTGCCAGCATGACTTTTGAGTCTTGCAGGCACCTCTCCAAGCACGCCCTTCGTCTTGCCTCATCTTGTGTTGATCAATAGGCTGCTTGGGGTGTGCTGCTGTAGCCTTGCTGCTGTCAGTGCAGGCCCACCCATGCCCACCCTCTGCAGTGGAAGGAAGGCAACCAGATGTTCCTCATGGGCTCAGGAGACAGGAACATGGAAACAAAGCTTGGCCAGAGTTCATGTCTCATACTGCTGGTGTGCTCTTCTGGGCCAAGGAATGCTGTTAAAGCACAGTGTGATTGAGGGCCTTACTATTGTGCTGCGACTTTGCTAAACCGGCCCAAAGTAATCCTCTGGTGGGTTCAAGTGGGAAGCGCACTTAAGTCTGCACCAGACTTTGGCTTTTGATTGGGATGTGCATGTTGATGAGATTTAAGGGTATCACAGCACAGGTCTGAATGCTTTCAGAGCTTCCTCTGAAGACCCTCGGTGCCCTGATGCGCCAAGAAAATAGTCCAAGAAAGGCTGTTTGCAGGGTGTCTGGTGCTCCCAGCCAGAAGAATGGAAGGAGGACGTGAAAATAAGTAACAATCTTTAAAAGTTATCCAGATGTACTTGCTGGCCTTTCTTTTGCATACCCAGAGCTGGTTTCTGTCTTCCTTGCTGTAGGTTCTCAAAATCTTGGAGGAAATGGATTTTTGGAGGGTGAAGGAGGGAGAAATCAATGAAGTCAGATGCTAATTTCACAACTGGAAACATGTGAAATGTGTCTCATTTAAATGGCAGAGCAGCAGGCGGCCCATTTCTCCTGGTGTGTTTCTGCTTGTGGTGATGAAGCTTTGCAGCGCAGCAATGGAGCTTCAGGCGAGGCCGGAGGAGGGCAGAGCACCAGCCCCGTCCCTGGGCTGGTTTTCCTGGCTGCAGCACGCTGATATCCTGGCTCCGCTCTCTGTTTATGGAGGAAAGATTTAAGTTTGTTTTGTTTTTCAGATTGTTGCCCAGGAAAGTCAATTCTAAGCCCTTCCAAGGTTCTTAATTGGTAGGTTTGTCAGTGCTGGTTCAGGCTGCAGAGGGAACAGTGCTGGCTGTGGCTGTGCCAGCAGGGTTGGAGGGTGCTGGGGGTGGTCCCAGCTCTGCTGCTGGGGCTGGAATGGTTTTGGGTGCTCCATCCTCCTGTTCCAGGGCAGGGGCAGCTCTGTGACTCGTGCAGGGCATGCAGCAGGCAGTGCTGCAGCACAGACCTGTATGGCTGTGCTGAGGGGGCTGCTCCATGGTAGAGGACTGGGCTAGGCTGGGGTTTGCTGCAAGCTGCTGCCCCTTCCTTTGTGTCCATGTGTTGCTTCCTTAGAGGTGGCACAGGAGGGAGCGAGCCTTGGCTCTTCGTCTGTCCCCATGTAAACCTCCTAGCCAACTTTCCAGCTCCGTGTCAGGCGAGGGACTCCTTTAGCACACAGTGTTCATTCGCAGTGAAGCCTCTGGCAGCTGTTTTCCTTGGATGCATTCCCTAGATCAAGAGTCAGCACATGCTCACCACGAGACCTATTTGGTAAACGAGTTGAGAACAGAGATAATCTTAGACTGGTTTGGTTTGCCCAAGAGAGACTGACACAGGCTCAGTTCGTGTTGGAATATTGCTCTGGAGCTGCAGTCTGCTATCAGGTTTGGTCATGCAGCTCCTGGTCAGGTAGCTGCCACATTACTGGGTGTGAACATACCCAATTGCCTGTTGTGTGTGTGGGGATGACCCTTGTACTGTGGATGGGAAGGAGAAATGGAAGAAATTCAGTCATTTATAAAATGGATCTATCTAATGTGCTCTTGGAGACCCGTATACCTACATCTTGCTTATGTGTCCTAGGGAAACAGACCTCTGTGCCCAGCTCTGAAACTCTTGCTTTTTTTTTCCCCAAAGTCTGTCAAGGAGAGCTTTGGGTGTTCTGAATGAAGTCACAGTGTAGGAGGTGCCAGGGAGCCAGTCTGTCCACTCTCCAGCAGGGCTTCTTGGGGTGATTTTACCAGTAACGGTGTCAATCGCCGTCAACACACATCTCTGCTTTACCCTACTCGCTCCTGGTGCTCTTCTGAGCCTTCCCACTGGTGCTGCTCAATGTGTTTCTCACCATGGTGGAGGTGCAGCCCAGGCTGAGCCCTGCCTGCCCCATTTGGGACTGGCCCATTCGGGACTGGCCCTCGGTGCAGAGCAGTGTGGTGATGCTGTCAAAATCCCTTCTCTTCCTCACACTACTCAGATGCAAGTTTGCTTTTGCGGGAGCTGTCTGAGCGCTGAGTGCCAGTTACATCAGGGGGGACAAAGCCCTGTTATCTCCAGGAAGAGCTGAGAGGATGTGGAGGGAAGGAGAGGCTCTGCTGTGTGCCCATGGGGAGCTCAGGATGGAGGTGCTGTGCCCGCTCTGCACCACAGAGCGCTGCTCAGGTGTTTGGCCTGTGGAATGCCGGGAACAGTTCTAAAGCTGCACGCCGGAGTCAAGCAGAAAATCCAGCTCCAGGAGCTGGTTTACACAAAGGAAAGATTTGTGCTGGAATGCCCACACAGTTTGTGCATTCAGCCACTCGGATAGGGGGGATTGGGCATCCCATCCGCACAGCCCTGTGCTGCCTGGGATTTGCAGGTGCTTAATAGCAGGAATCAAATGCTCCTGTAAGAGCAGAGATACAAGGCAGAACTGCATGCATGTTGTCCTTACCATGTGCTATTTGTATGAAAGAATAATCCATAAATCAAGATATTACAAGGTTATTTAGTGATTCTTCAACTGTTATACATGTGTCAACAACAAATAAAAGAAGCATTTGATAGCATTAGTCCACGTGCCAGGAAATCCTCCTGGTTCCTTTTCTTACCTAAAGAAGGGGAGACCTAAGGCTATTTGGATTAGTGTGCTGTTCTGTGATGCTCCTGCGCAGACAGCGCATTCCTCCTAAGCACTGCCAAGAATTTGCTGTCACCAAGATGTGTGATGTGATTGCAGTGGAAAATACATGCAAATGTTTAGCTGCCTTTTTTTTTCTAGAGGGGAAGAGATCTTGATTAAACAGTAATTAAGAGTGTTTTGGACAACACGAGGCAGTCTCTCTCCCAGGTGCTTAATAAGTGCCAAGGCTGTTGAGTGAAGTGTTTATTTAGCATAGTAATAGGAGGCAGCTATTGCCAGGCTCACCAGATCTGGAACCGTGCTGCAGGCTCTGCCCCTTTGAGGGCAATGCAGGGGCAGAAGAGCCTCCTGCCTGTCTGCTGCCTGTCTGCAGGGCTGCTGCTTCCCTGGAGTGAGGAGGGGGATGAAACTCTCCCTCCCTGGGGTAGGTGGCCCTGGCTGACTCCTCTTAGCCAGGTTCTAGCATGTCTCCCTTGCCCCCTGCTCCTCCGTAGGACGCTGTCCTCAGGCACCATCCCCACCAAGCAGGAGACCCAGGCCACAGGCTGCTGCTGACTTGTGCTTCACTGGTCTGCCTGTGGTCCTTGCCTTGATGCCGAGATGCTGCTGGAGCAGGTCCTGGGTGGAGGTTTTCCTGCACCACTGGGTTAAGGGTAAAGGAGGCCGCTCCTCTTGGATTGCTGGTATTTTTTTCAAAGATGCTGTTTGCATTGATAGATTTCTGGATGATGCTCTAGAAAAAAAAAATAAATCAATGTCTCAGTGATTGTAGCAGGAAGGGCAGTCGATTGGTGAAAGAGCTGCAGCAGCGGATTGGGAAATGGATTTTCTGCCCTCCAGACATTAACTTGAAATTCTTTGAAATGAGGAGAAAACAATCTGTGTCAGAAATGAAAAATTAAGGAGGTTAATGTGGTGCCTTTTCCACTTTTAATTTCTTTGAATTCCAGGATGTCCTTGGAGGCTGGTGGGAGAGCTCCACTGCTCCATTCCCGAGCCCTGCCTGCTCCCGCTGCCCCCCGGGTCACCGCAGTGGGGTGTCCTGGAGGGCGGCTGCCCTCACGGTTGTGCAAGCACAGGGCTGTGGGGTGTGTGGGAGCAGACAGGAGGACACGTTTTGGGTGAGCTGGCTCCGGGTGTTGCAATAGCTGAGTCTTTGGAGATCAGCTGCTTGGCTGGGGTCCTTTGCTCAATAGCATTCATGAGCAATAGCTGAGTGTCTGAAGGGGAAGCAGTGTGAGTGCTTGGGCAGGGAGGTTTCCCATGCTGACACCCTCCCTGGCTTTCCATAACGACACATGTCGGTGCACACAAGCACACACATGTGCACACAAACACATGTGCACTCTGGTACCTGCTTGGGTGCAGGCGGCTCCTCTGCTCTGGCCCAGCGCCGTGCCCTGCTCCTGGTCAGGGCTCCTGCCGGGGACAGCCGAGCAGAAGGCTTCAGGCCATTGTTCTGCTTCGGGTAATTGTCTGCACTTCAGCCTTTCTAAACAAAATGCCTCTTTCTTTCCTGTGGGGACCACTTTTCCCAGTCCCTTGGGTGGTCTTTTTATGCAGGTTTTTATCCACTCTGTGGTAGGCTATAGGCAGCTCTCCAGAGAGCCAGGAAAAGCTCTGCTTGCTTTACTCTGTTGCAGAGGGGGAAAATGAACTCCCAGGGTCTTGGTTTTGGGAAATTAAAACCCAAGATGGAATGAAAAAGGAATGTAAATAACAGGAGCTTTTCATCCCCACTGAGCTGTGGAGGGCTCGATTCTTCCATGCCCTTGGAGCTGGTCTGTCTGAGCCCCCTTCTCCCCTGCCGCAGCAGCCCACTGGGGCTGGGTGGATGCAGATGTGCTGTCCCTGCCCCAGGCTCGCCAGTGCTGTTGCCACCTCCACTGGAGGCACTTTCAGCTTCCACAAAGCTGCTTGCAGATGCTCCACTGGCAGCCCCTCCAGAGCCACAGGCTGAGAAGCTTGCGGCTCCTGCCTTGGCAAGGGGAGCAGAGAGCCTGCCCAGGGAGCACAGCCTCTTGCTGTGGACCCCAGTGCTGATCATGGGGAACACCTGGAGGTCCTGTCCTGCTCCACCAGTGCCTTTCTCAGCCCCAGGCCGGTCTAGCTGGTGAGTGAGCGGGCAGCCAGGACTGGGAGAGAATGCTGGCATCTTCCTTGGGATAGTGGCTGGGGTCGACATCTATCAGAGGAGGAGAAGGGGCTTCTGTGTGAGGAAGGCTAGAAGAGCAGGTCTGTCCAGCTGGGAAGGGGATGGTGTTTTGGTCCTGGGAGTGCTAGCCAGCCATGGATAGTTGTATATGGAAGGCAAAGGTTCATTAGAAGTAAAGGTTCATTAATTGCTTTGTTACAGTGCAAGAGCTAGGGGCATGTAATGGAGTTAACCAGCAGTTTGGAAACTGAAGTACCTTTTTATCATGGTGCTAACTATGTTACTGAAGTTAATGGTTATGGATTGTTGTAGAAGCCAAAGCAGAAATGGATCCAGAAGGGAAACGGGTGAGTTCATGGGACAAAAGTCTATTTGTTGTTACTGGTGGTGATGGTTTGACACACGGTTTGGCTCACTCAATCCCTCAGTGGGTAATCATGAGGCAGGAGGGTGTTATCCCATCCCAGGGAAAGGAGCAGTCTCTGGGTCTGGTTTCTTGTTTTTTTTCCCTAGTGATGGGGCTGGGCCATGGTTGGGGCAGACCCCGGCTCACAACCCTCCATTGCCTGCAGGACAGAGGCTCTGGCACAGGAGCATGGCCAGGGCAGGCAGGGACTCATTAGAGTGGCTCTCTTGCCCCTCCACCTGAGCTGAGCTGTGGGGTGTAAGCTGGGGCAGGATTTGGCACATTGAGTTTATAATATGGATCTAATTAAAAGAAGATGTGTGTTTCCTCAACTTCACTGTCGTTATTTATTCCATTAACTGGAAGGCAGAGACAGTGGCCACTTCGCTTGTTCCCATCTGCATGAAAGTTTATCATTCGATTAATTTCTCTTTTGCTTTGCAGAATTGAAGAGGGAAATCACTGAAGTTAACAGTGAGGTAGCAGGGAACAGCGAAGGACATATGGGTATGTAAGGGAAGCAGATGGCCTATCTGAATAAACCACATCATATAAGTTTATGAGTCAGGCAGGTGCTCTTTCCTGCTGTTTTATAGTGATGTCTTAAGGATTTCCCTTTTGATATACGAGGGCAAATCGTCAGCCGAGCCCTTCTCTATCAGAGGCTAATCCAAAAGTAAATCACTCTAAAGCAGCAGGAGAGAGGTCTTGCAAGGCACCCACTATAGAGATATTCTTTTGTTATAAATCATTGGAGTCATGTTCTTAAGAGATTATGCTGGAAAAAGCAAACAATATAAAAAGGTCAGATACCAATAGTAAAAATGAAATAGTTTGTTGCCTCCTTCTATCTACCCACTGAGGAGAGGCCACCCAGGCCCGGGAGAGGAGGTGGTTCCTCAGTCCCACCGGCGCGTGGCTGGAGGTGGGGATGGGGCTGCCTGGCTTGTGCAGGGTGGGAAGGAGCTGGGCATGGAGGTGAGACCCCTACCCAGCTGCTGGTGGGTGTCTGCCCGGGGTTCGCCTGCCCCAGCGCCCCATGCTCCATCTGTCCCTCTGGACACTGCAGGATCTGCCCCTCGGTGCCCATGGGAGCACCCCTGGGCTCTGCCCGTACTCCAGGCTGTGGGGGTGCACAGGAGGAGCAGCTGCTCACATGGCCAGGCGCCTTGCTGGTGGCTTTGCTGCTGGGCCTGTGTCTGCTTTGGCTGGGAGTGTGCAGGGTGTGTATGGGGCAGAGCAGGGGTATGTGTGCAGCCCCCTCAGTGCTGGGGCAGGAGCAAGGGGAGAGGTTTTGCTCACACATATCTCTGCGTTGAGCCTGGTTGGTGGGTGATGCGGTCTGTCATCACTGCTTGTTCTGCTGCTGGGGAAGACCCTTTCACCACAACACTGCTCCACGATCAGACTATGCATTAAAGTGCTTTGCTGCAGCTCCTGGTGTAATAGCAAAACTTTAGGGAAATGTAAGTGAAAGAACGTGTGTGCTGCTGGCCCTCCATATGGATGTGCTCTCTGAGAGCTGGTGGTGATGTCGGCTCAGAACACATCCTGCTGTGCAAGGCACAGGGCTTCATTTTGCAGGAGAGATTTATTCCTGTGCTTTAGTACAACCTGAGCCTCTGCCTCACCAGGTAGGAAGCACAAGTCCAGGCCTAGGTTCTCCTGCTGAGAAGGTGCAATCGCTTGGCAGTGCTGGTGAGCAGCTATGCCATTTCCTTCCCCTAATCTCAAAGTGTAATTAATAACATGAGTAAACCCACCATAGGCGCTGCTGCGGACTCTGACATGCTTTGGCTCTTTAACATGACATCTCCACATGGGCAGCCTGGAGCTCCGTCTGGCAGAGCGGTGGGTACCGCTCGCATGCTGCCGCTCCGACAGGTAAAGCACCACTTGGCAGCCCACAGGCCGAGGCAATCCCTTTCCTGGGGCATTCCTGCTTTCTCGGCCCTCTGGAAGAGAACGAGCTTAATTACAGTGAGGGCCTGGGCTTTGCTGGGGCACAAGTGTCCCAGCCCATGGGGGGCTGGCGGGCAGATGGGGCAGCTCCATGGGCTGGGGGCTCCTCTGCGGGTCAGGCTGGACGATCTAGTGGCTGCTGCCGCCTTCTCCTGCTCCATCACATCAGATCAGTAGCAGCATCTCTGCTGCCAGATCACGAGCATGTGCCTCCCCACAATTATACTTAGGCTGTTGGCTGTCCCTGACACAGGCTCGGATTAGGAGTCCCCGTGCTGACACGCTGACAGGTCGGCCTTGTTCCGTGTCCAGTTAAGTGTGTGATTTGTCAGTGCACGAGCGCAGCGGCTCCTGCTGCTCCTGCCTGTGCTGCCCAGTGCCAGGCTGGGCCCATGCCCCGCAGCCCTGCAAAGTGGGTCAGACGTGCAGCAGGGCTCATCCAGCCTGGGGCAGGGCTCTGTGGGGCTGGGGACAGCTGCTGGGTCTGCAGAGCTGCTGAGGGCAGGGAGCCGCTTCCCTGGGTGCTGCCGCATCTCCCTGCTGCCCTTGGGTGTCCCTGGCTCTCAGCCCCGTGGGGCTCAGCACCAGCGGTGAGTACAGCAGGTAGTGCTGGGAGGACATGCGGTCTTCCCTTAACCCACCAAACGTTTTTCTGCCATCCATGCACCTTCCAGCTCCAGCAGGTAAAGCTGTGTTTTAACAGCGTCAGTTTCCACCCCTCTGCATCTCCAGCTGACTGGCAGAGCAGCTCCTTGCAGGAAAACCACTGTAACAGTCCCTTGCAATCCAGAGAAAAAAGAGGGTCAAATTCAGGTTGCAGAGGCTTTCCTGACTTCTGAATGCTGGATTTGAAACACAGAAATAATGTCCTTTTAACACAGCACTTAATCTGTAATACAGTTTTACGAGTCTATGGGAGCAAAAGTGGTCCCTTTGCTGAGTTTAACATTTATAACTTTAAAACTGATGAACTGATTCGCTTTGAATTCAGCTTCACTTTAAAGCACTCACTGCTCTCTGCAGCCCTGGCCAGCTCTGTGGAGACGTTGGATGCTCAGAGCCTTTGGAGCTCTGAGGATGGTGGCCATGCAGCTGCAGGCGGGTGTGGAGCAGAGGTGGTTGTATCCCTGCTGCTTTGACTTGAGCTACATTTTACTGCATGTTCAGTGCAGGAACTGTCTTAACAGTGATATAAACCAAACTCCTGTTTCCAGAATGATCCGAGGCCAAAGCTCTTTTATCCTGAACACACCATGGAAACAGAGGAACCTCTCCTGTAATGCTGTGTTTTCCTTTTAAGAGAAACAAACCCAACAACCCTCCTAGGAGCTGAGATGTAGAAGGTCAGGTTAATGAAGTGAGACTGCACTGCTAAGTGTTGAAGTTAAAATATGCAAAACTTAACCTCAGGTGCACAACTCTGACTCTGCCCCCTTGTGCATATTCATTAAAATACAGTCTCTAATTACATGTCGGAAGCTCTGAGCTGTGTGTGTCCGAGTGCAGAAGTGGATTCCGTGCTGCCAGGTGGGTTATCAGTGTGAGGCTGCTGCAGTGTGAGCTCTGCCACATCAGACTTGTGGCCTCGCCGTGCTGCCACAGGTGAGGTCTGACTCCTGTCCCCATGCTGGTGCACAGTGATGGAGGTGCACTTTCATCTGTCCCATTCCCATGGACATTTATACTTTTAAGGTCTGTCTTTTCTGACTTCTGGTGCTGTTGCGAGTGTGGAGTGGCTGGGCTGGAGCCAGTGGACACCCAGAGTGAGCTGGTGGGGTGGACTGGGTGCAGGCTGCAAACAGACTGTGGTGAGCCTCAGCCCTGCTCCAGAGGGATGAGGAAACTCCAGCTCTTCTGTGGGCAAACACAGGATGAGAACTGACCTGAGCAACGAGGCACAAAGAGCTCTGTTGAGCTGAGCTGTTGTCCCTTGCTGTGTGTGCCATTAGCATGCAGCAGTGTGTTCTCAGCTGGACTTTCTTAGCCTTGGAAAATGGGTTTAGAGGGTTTTTAAAAGGTTTTGCTGCTGCTGTTCAAAATATCCCTCTCTGATTAGAAATAGCACATGAGACAAATGGAAGGAAACAGCTTTGGTGATGTCCTAGAAACATCAGAATTATATTGGCTTTTTCTTTGCTGATTTTCCACCTGTGCTCTCCATGCAATGTCTTTGCACTAAAAGGATCCCTGTTCACACACAGCGTCGGCACTGAGCTTACATGCTGCCTAATCCAGTTTAAAGCTAGTTAGAAGTGTAGGGTATCCTAGAGGTGCCTTTGCTCTTCTGTTTAGAGCTCAGGTGAGCTCTTTGCCCTGCCTAGTATCCCCATGCAGGGCGGAATTCTATTGAAATCCATATGGTGTTTTGAAAGCATTCCTCTGGTTGCTGCTGGAGGCTGGTGAGGTCTTGTACCTCTTCACCACTGCCACAACTGGGGTGCTTATCTGTGCAAGGCATAGTTAGTGACCCAGTAGATGGTCATGATGTTGCCTATAGGTGTGAAGCATTGTTGGTCAGGGATGACTGGAATTTATCCTGATGCATCCCTCAGCTGTGTCTTTAAAGGGCTGATGAAGCTCCAGAAGCATCTTGTGCAAGTAGTACATGAAACAACTGCAGTGAAGAGGCTTTTCCTGAAGTTTAGATGTTGGGTCTTCCCGCTATGTGGGGAGTCACTCTGAACATAAACAAAGGAACATCTATTGTGTGTGACTTGGCGCTGGTGGTCCTCCTGCTCTAAAGCCCAAGGAATGGCTGATGAGACATTGCTGAGAGCAGACTGCTGTGAGGGATCTGCTTCTCCAGCCTGACTGGGACCAGCAGTAAAAGGGTTAATGGTGCTGGCATTTTGGTATTAGGGGTGGGGCCTTTTTCTGATTAACTTCAAGCCAGGTGTTAATTAATGCCAGTTGTATGGGCTCCAAGGAGAGAGATGAGTTGCTCATTTCTGAGCACAGCTCCTAGCTGTCTGAGTGTAGTTGAGGGGAAACCTGTCAGACATGAGCATCAGCTCCTCACTGAGCACAGAGCAGCTCTGGGCTCTCCTGGGGCTGCCAGATTGGTGTCCAGCATCAGCTTACACCAGCGTGCCTCTGAGCCCATGTGTGGTGCAGGACTGCTTTAACATGTGGATAGTGCAGTGCAAGGTGGTAGTACCCAGAAGTGGTGCCCACTGCTGAGGTGCAGTGATGCTTCACCAATGGAATTGTTTGCTTTGAAGAGTAAGGATAAAATATCTGTCTAGAAAACAGTGTGAAATACCCTATTTTCCTCTTCCTCATGTTTAGCATTTTGGAACCCTTCTCAAGGTGTGCTGCTCCTGCTGTGGGCTCTTTGGCACCCAGCCCTTTGTACACGGAACGTCTCAACAGCGTTGCGTCAGGGTGCTTGGATTCCTCTGAAGGCTCAGGTCTGAGAGACCTGCCCAGCACCTGGTGGTGAGCTTGAGCTTCAGTGACTTTGAGGAGCTGCCTTCAGCTTGGACTTAGGGCAGGAGGAGGTTGGATGGAGCACGGGTTTTCTTCCAAGGTGACAGTGCAAACAAAACCCTCCTAGGAAAGAGTTAATATCGGTCTGTCCTGATGGAGTGAAGGGAAGCAATGATATTTTATATCATTTTGATATCCGGTCTAAATTAGGCCCGAGGGAAAGTCTGTGGCCTATTTAACCCAGCATCTGTCAGTTATCATTATTTTCAGCCAACTTTAGTAGTTTCAAGACTAAAATTTATATCTGGGGGGAGGAGAGGGAAAGAGGCCAGTAGGAGCTGGATTTGGCTACTTCAGCTTTTGTTGGAAGCCTTTGCAGTGGCCTTTGGGGAGATGGTACTTGGGATAAGAAGCAGGTTAGTTGGCACAGCACTGTGGGTGAAACTGGCTGTATGGACATGAGCAGAGCTGCGTGGAGGGTGGCACAAGGAAGCTGAAGGGAGGATGTTAGTGAGGTTCTCAAGGATTAGTCTTGGGTCTCGGTGGCAGCGTTGGGTTAATTGTCTTGCAAGAAAAACTGGAATTGGATTATGAAATTTGGTGATAGTGTAACCTTGAAAAGCGTTCTTGACATGTGTGGATGGGCATCCTGATGAGCAGGCTGCAGGGCACAGCAGGGGCTGGGCTCGGTACGTGGCCTTGCTGTGGGTGCTGCTGCCATGGCTGAGCACACGGGATCAGGGGCTGGTTTCACTGGCTGATGGCAGGGTGAGGGCTTGAGAGCTGCTGGTGGGATGCAGCTGTGAAGGAGGCAAATCTCATCGTGGTGGGAGCTTTCAGCAGAGGTGTTGCTGTGCCCACCAGGCATGAGAACCTCCCCGGGCAGGCTCAGCCTTCACTGCATCCCCCTGCACAGGCAGCAGTCGCTGGAGCGGAGCGGAGCCCAGGGTGAGGCACTGGCATGTGCCAGGACCTGCCCTAATTACCTGAGCTTGGCCTTGGTGGTTCCCAGGAGCAGGCACGTTGCTGTGGTGCTGCTGTGGCTGCTCAGTCATTAAACAGTGTGTGGTGTGTGGCACATGGGAACGGGGACTCCGTCCTGCCTGCGTGGACACCGCTGGCTGCAGTCAGGCAGCTGAGCAATCCTACCTGCTGTCATCTGAAACCAAGCAGAAACTCCGAACTCCTGATGACTGACTAATGCAATTGCCCTTTTGTTTCCCGGTACTTCCGAGAGAAGCAGAGGGACTCTGAAGCCTGCTCTGTCATAAATCCTTGCTCAGGTGCAGAAAACAGAAACGTTAGCAGCCTCCTCCTTGCCAGCAGCCTTCTCTATGTGCTGTCTGCTGGAGGCGTTGGGATGTACTGGGTGGATTTAGTTGAAACAGAGACCAGAACTTCACACCCGCTGTATGGCAGGAGCTCTGAATTGCTGGTGACCACGGTGCTGCCGTTGTCACCGAGCTGAAACTCCGGGTGTGTGAAACTGCTGCTCGTGCCGATCTCTAATGAAAAGTGCTTCATATTCTCTAGGAATTAAAACCTTCTCGTAGGCCAACAAGGAGGAGCTTCCTGGTCTTGTGATTTGGGGTCACAGCAGCCTCTTCCCAGCACGTGGTGGAAGAGCTGCTTCTCTTGGGCCGTGGGGCCGTGCCAGGCTGTGCCGTGCCGGGCTGCCTCCCCTCGGGAGGTGTGGAAGGTGCTCCCGGGTGGGTTTGCTGTCCCGGCACGCGGGGTTTCGAGGTGTGCCCGTCCTGTCCTTACGCAACGCGCGGGAGCGGGTGTTGTGTAACGTGGTTGTGTAAGCAGGCACGGGCTGGTGCCAGGGTTTCGGCACCCGGCCATGCTCTGTGCCATGCTCTGCATCGTGCTCCTTGTGTTTCCGCTGCAGCCTGAAGGGGATCCGTCCTGGAACTTCTCATCTGCTTTCCTGGCATTGTCGCAGGGGCTACCTGAGCTGTTTCTCAGAACTCATTGCTTGTGGAAGGGCTGTCTAAAGACATCACTTGGCTATGGGTGGTTGGCACACGTGGCTGGCCCCTGCTCCCGTGTTTAGCAGCACCTTTTCTGGTAGATGTGGTGGTGGCCGGGGCTGTCTCTGCAGGATGCGAAGCTGCCCGCGTGCCTGGACACTAATGAGAGCGGCTTTGCTCTTACCTTGCTCTCTGCCCTCCTGTTTCCAGCTGACGTTAATGGGCACTGCGCTACCTGTTACAAAGCTGTCTTGCAGAGGAAATGCCAGGTCTTCCCTGGCACCAGCGCCTCAAAGGGGTGCTTGAAATGAGCTCACAGGGGAAACAGAGCTTCCCCCCGCGATGGTGCTGCGGTGACAGTGCCGTGTGTGGAACATGGTGAGCCGGCTCTGGATGTCAGCGCATTGTTCCTGGTGAGACACGTGTCACGTTGCATTAGCTCAGGCCGGCAGCTACCAGTGGGAAAACGTTTCTGCGCGTTCCTCGGCTGCCCCCGCTCCCGCAGGGCAGTTGTGCCTCTCGGGGCAGCAGCAAGCTGCAGCCAGCGCCGGGGCCGTCTGGTGCTGTGTACACGGAGTCACCAGGGTTTGTCCGAAGGCAAGCGCGCTCCTGGAGGAAGAGGCTGTTGAGAAGGCAAAGCTCAGTTTTGTTTCCTGGTAACCTGTGCTGGGGGTGGAGGTGCGGTGGTTTGGGGAGATGCACCATGCCCAGACCGAAGGCAGCACAGGAATCCTTGTTGCTGCCTGCAGGCTTTGGAGATGAGAGCTGGAAGGGTGCTGGGTGCTTCATGAGCATTTGGAGCAGGACAGAGCCGTGCATCTCTGGGGAGTTGAAGTGGCCCCTTCTGCAGCTGTGTAGAGGTGCGAGTATGGAGCTGGAGCAGGGCTCCTGTGGAGGCAGGATGGGACATGGTGGGAGGACATCGGCTCTCTCAGATGGAGGGGCTGCAGCCCTGTGCTCTGAGCAGCTTTTGGTGCTGCCCTGTGTGATCCTGCTCTGTGGGGCTGGCTCCAGCCCTGCCTGGCTCCCCCGTGGCGGGTGAGCTGCTGCCTGCTCTCATTATTTTGTTACTCCAGCATCAGCTTTTCTGAGCCTCTCCCTCTTTATTTTCTTCCAGTGTCAGGAAGGTGAGGAGGTCAGATGCTAATGCAGTATTTCTTTCCTTTCGTAAAATGTACCTAGCAGATGAGGAGTGTCAACACTGATTTGTTTTTCAAGTGTTTCTGCAGGATTATTTTCTTGTTAAAAGTGACAAGGAGGTGCAGAACTGTCGGCCTTTAGCCAGAGATGTCATCTTGTCTTTGCATAGGTGAACAGGCATGAGATGACAGAGCACTTTTTTGTGGGAAGGATGAAAAGTTGATCCCGATTTACTCATTTCCTTAAAAAACAAAAAGGAGAACATGCCCCTTGTCTGTTTCTGGTCCTCAGTAATAAGAGCCTGGTGGAGAGAGGAAGCACCTGTAAGGCCACAGTGCAGGGTGGTTCCCTAATGTGAATCTTTGCAGAACCACTGTCAGTGTTGAAGTGGATGTTTCAAGCATCTTGAACCTTTCCAGGTTTCTTTGCATCCTTTGACAGCAGATTCTGACAGTGGGCTGGGCACAGGTGAGGTGCTGCTCTGCTGTAGCTGGCAGTGTGGACCGCACAGGGAAGCCCTTCTGGGCCCTAGCTGTGCTCTCAGGACATGCTCAGGAAGATGCCTTATGCTGGGACCCTGCGGGTGGCTGTTGTGGTCTGTGCCGTCCCCGTGCAGCTCCCCTCTGCCTCCGTGCAGCCTCCAGTGACCCTCCTGGAGAGGCGGCGCTGCTGATGGACGTTGTTGGCTGGAGCCGGGGTCCTGGGGGTGTCTTTGGCTGTGGCACATGGAGCTGAGCGTGGCTGGTGCAGCACACGGCGGGCCCAGCTCTGGGGCTGGGGTTTGTCTGGGTCAGCAGGGGTGGACTGGAGAACCCGGGAGCGCTGGAGATAGGATGGGATGTGTGAGGGTTTGTACCCTTGAGGCTGCTTATGCGTGGCTCCGTGCTGCTGTCTGGGTGGAGTTTCTGCTGCTGTTTTGGTGTGGTTTTCGGTCCGGGTTTGTGGCCGCAGCCCAGGCAGGACATGGTTACCCCGGCTCTGCCTCGGAGCTCCCCTTTGCCCTGTGCTGTTTCCAAGCATGCTCGGGAGCAGTCAGATGTGGTGGGTAGAACCAGGCACCGCATGCAGCGAGGCTGGAGCTTGTGCTGTCTGGACACGGGTGAGCTGCGGACTCGGGTGGCAGCGCTGGAGCGTGTTTCTCAACAAATTCTTTTTCTTCTCTAACGGGCTGGCAGGTTTGTTTTGCCTCCATTTAGTCAAAGCAAGGAAAAGAAACTCGGTTTTAAGAAGCTTTCCCTAGTGATGCTTCTGAACACGGTCTGTATTTTTTCCTATGGCAAAGCAGTGCCAGGGACCTGCAACCACATCTTATTTTTTTAGTAGGACGATGAAAATAACCTCATGTGGCAGAGCTGAGTGCTCCCAGGCACAGCAGCGTTGGGTGGGTCTGGGGTATCAGGATGAGAGGTGCCTGGGGAAAACTTCATCTCTTCTAATTTCTCTCCTCTTCAGAACCAGAGCTCTGTAGGGCTGTGGCAGGTACGAGCGGAGCAGCTCTTCCAAACCCCAACTGCTTTGTGCTCTTATACTGACTCCGAAAGCAGTGACCGATGGACAGAAAGCTCCCCTGTTCATTCCCAGCCCGTGTGATGTGTGTGAGCAGACAGGATTTCTTCCCATCAGTTGTTACTGCCTCCCTGTGCAGAGCGCGCGGCTCAGGACAGCCTCACCAAAGCGCTTCAGCAGCGCGCCTGTTCCTTCACGCTGGTAATAAACAATTTCCTTACATGTAAAAGATGAAGCAAAGGTAGTTTTTGGAAGAGAGCCAGCTTGAAGCGGGAGTGGAATTCATTTCCCGAAGCCTTTTACTTAAAAGTGT
Organism: Pezoporus occidentalis; assembly: GCF_034315485.1. Lineage (NCBI taxonomy): Eukaryota > Metazoa > Chordata > Aves > Psittaciformes > Psittacidae > Pezoporus > Pezoporus occidentalis. The sequence continues at coordinate 2,166,668 of NW_026912801.1, read as the reverse complement.
GCTCATAATCTAACAATTTAGCTTTTCATAGAGAAAACAACCCTGGAAAAACAAGCAAACTGCAGACAACATATGAATGGTCCCTGTAGGGAGATGTCAGACAGTGAGAGCAGACAGTGCTGGCGAAGGGGGTGAATCAGTGTATTCTTTTGTCATAGCTCCAAGTCCAGAAATTCAGCAACTTTCTCCAAAGTTGTAGTTAGAGGAGTAATAAAAAGGCAACTGACTCACATGGAAACAACATCAGTGGAATAAATCCAGGCAAAAACAAAGGGGGTGAGGCTCAGGCTGCTGCACAGAGGCTCTTTGGTGGGAGAGCTCAATGTGCTTCCCTCTGTGGTGGTGGAAATGGGTGGATTAAAGTTCCTGAGATGAGTCTAGCCTTGTCCAGAAGTAAATTAGCAGAAGTAAATAACGTGTATCCACCTTGCCATGAGTCTGGCTTCATTACCAGTGTGATATCATGCCTTGTTTCGAACAGCTGCTGGGATCTTGGAGTGAAGTATTTAAAAATCAAGACAATTCTTTTGTTTGGAAAAAAACCCCAACCCTTAAAGCCCTGAAGTGACCTTTTATCCTGAGCAGGGACCAGCGGGCTGATGGCTTTCTCAGTTACAGGAGTCAGGGCCCAGCACCGGAGTGCTGCCCGTGGAGCGCTGCCGGCAGCCTGCACTTGGCCCTGTTGTCTCTGCGTGTATGGACTAGTCGGTGGGAAATGAGGTATTTCCTCTTTGCAGCTCACTGGTACAGGAGTGCTGGAGGTCAGATCCTGCCCTGCCGTGCACCGGCAGAGCCTGTGCGGTGCTGGGGGTTGTGAGCACTGCACTGTGTGAGCAGGATCAGGTTCTGCACCAGGTGTCTGGGGCTGTGACCTCCTGGGTCTTCTGGGGCACGGTGAGTTAAACACGTTCTGATTAGCCTGCACTGTAACTCCAGCGTTTTAATTCTTTCCATATGCGAGATCCAGTCTAATAAGGCAAAGTTTAAGACCATGCAATCTATTTGGGATAACCATATGGATTAAGAGTCAGACTGTGCTTTGCTGCTTCTTGTATTTATGCTAATACAGAGACATTTGCTAACGCACGCGTAGCTCATGCCGGTACCTGTTTTTAAACATGTGACACCAAATGGCTTGCATTAAAATATTTGAAAAGCAGTAGAGCTGTGAAAGTTTCTCACACAGACCCATCAGTGAGGCGCAGCAGCCCCAGGGAGCGCCCGTCCTGTCCCTTCCGCAGGCTGGGCACAGCCTGCTGCTGTCCTCCACAGCCCTGCATGAGGGGAGAGCAGCCCTTGGGGCAATGGGGCCTGGCTGGGTCTGGACCTTCCTGCAATGGCCAGGGCTGAAATGGAGGAACTGGTGGCCATGGAGAGCCTGGGGCTGCCTGCAGCCGGCAGGGCACGTGGTGGTGACCGTGGGGTGCTGGGAGGTGTTCCATCAGGGCTCACCCTGCTGATGCCTCCTGCGTGCTGGAGCGAGGTCTGGAGGGAAGCAGCGGAGCTGGGAGCTGCTTCACTGGTCATCTTCTGCAGTTTCTTGGTTCTCCTGGGAAGATCTCCTTCCTCCTGTTTCTTCCTTGTCTTGCCAGTTGATTCTTTCTGTTTCCTGTGTCTCTATTTGACATGAAGTTATGGATTTGAAATACTACTTTAGTGCTCTGCTTCTGAAGTTTTCTCTTGTGCTCTGCAGTGAACATCCCTCAGGAAAAGGTCAAACAACCCTACCTACAGTCACCTCTTCTGCAGGTACCCATCCGTGCTGGAGCTGGGGAGGGGTATGGGTGGATGCAGGGCTTTCAGCAGTGTCTGGCAGGCTCCAGAGCCCCCTTTGCTGCTGGCTCCCGCTTTGCCATGGGGTATTCCCATGGCACCCTGTGAAGATGGGAAGCCTGGCAGGCAGTGTAACCTCTGTGTCTGTTGTTGGCTCCTTGTTGATGAAGTGGTTGTTTTGTTGTGTTCCTGCAGCTGATGGCACGAGGGCATGGCGGCTGAGACGGTGCTGAGCAGTCTGCTGTGTGTCCCCAGGGTGAGGACAGTCACTTGCTGTTCCCGACTCTGGCTCTGTCCCATGGAGGGATGTGCTGGGCTCTCCCCTCCACAGGGCGCAGCCATGTGGGTGAGCACTGGCTTCCCTAGGGGCTTAGGGCCTCTCTGAAGGTCTCACCCAGTCTGGGGGGAGCAGCACTGGTCCCTGCTGCCCTGTGGAAGCACTGGGGCGAAGAGCAGTGCTCCCCATCCTGGTCTCACAGCCCTTGGCATTCACCACGGGCCTGATGACGAGACGTGGTCAGAAGCACCAAGTGTCTCCCCTCTCCTCATGGGGTTTTGTGTTGGCTGAGGGTGGGAGCCTGCGCCGTTGGCTGTTCCCAGGGTACCGAAAGCATCTGGGCTGGGATTATAGAGCAGTCAGCTTGTCATGGGAGCCAGAGCTGGACCGGGGTCTGCACGAGCCCTGGAAAGCATTTCTGAGTGGGAGTTGCGCTCCGTCATCCGTCACTTGCTCAGACAGAGAGGAGGGAGTCAGTGTGAGACATGGCAATGTCTTCCTCCCTGTCTCCAGCATTAATCTAAATGCCAAAATACAGACCTTGTGGAATGCGCCGGCGCTGCAGAGAGCGCCAGCCTCTAATTCCGTATGGAACATCCCCCAGGTAGGGCCTTGGACACCCAGCACATGTTTGTAGGTGACTGGGGCATTGCGGCTGTTCCCTCATGCCTGTGTTGGTTGAGGAAGGAGCGCGGGAGAGGGGAGCAGAGATGCTCCCAATGCTGGGCTGGAAACTGAAGGGAAAGGATCATTTTACATTCAATTTTTGCTGAGTTTATCTTGGTTTTCATCAGATTACACGTGGGATAACTCATCAATATTGTGATCCTGCTGACATGTGAGCGAGCTGCTGCATAATTCATGGCTGCTGCAGGGCTCTGGCAATGGGAGACTCATATTTAATTGGACACCTCAACGTTCCACTTTGCTGGATCAGCCCTGGCATCGCATCCGTGGTGGTGGATGCTGCGGTGGCCCTGCCTGCTGCAACCACCTTGCAGGAGCTGTGCTGGTGCTGTCCTGGTGTCACTGCATCGTGGCTTCATGATGCAGCACTTGCTGGGAACATGTGGCAGCGTAGCCCTCTGCATGGCATGGTTCATGTCAGGCTGCAGGACATCACCCACTGCAGAGCAGTTCACCTGTGCTGCCCTTTGGGATTCCTCAGCTTCAGGATGCTCTGTGGAGGCTGCTGTGGAAGAGTAGGGCTCCTGAGCTGGGGTGCCTGTGCTGGAGTGCCCAGCAAGGGAGGGACCTGGACCTGGCAGCGGGGTGTTGTGCTGGGTGGTTTCAGAGCAAAAGGCTCTGCAGCAGATGGGGTTTCCCTGAGACTGAGGCTGCCTCCTCCCTGCCAGGGCTGGGTAACAGCAGCAACAGTGCAGAGCTTGAGCAGAGCCCGAGTCATTAAATAACACTGTAATAGGCAGAAATGCAAAGAAAACTTAGTAATGGCCTGTTAATTTTTTAATGCCTGTATTGAGTAAGAGACAAAGTAACTAATTCCCTTCCCTGTGCTGAACAGTTCAGTAAATTAGCTGTGCAGAGCTCAGAGCTGATCAGGGTTCCAGAGCTCTGATTCCCCAGCTCCATGTTAGGGTACAGACAACTTCTGCACTGTTTCCTTCCCCTGGGCAGTATCTGTCGTGGTGGAGGTAAAGGAATGTTACTGCCGGTTTCCTCTGCGGTGCCAATTGGCACCCGCTCTGTGGGGCTGCATCAGAGTCCAGCTGGAGAGCCCTGCTCCAGAAGCAGGCTGTTGGGTTGACTTGTGTGGCTGACTTCCTGCTGTGGCTCTGTCTGTCTGCTGGCTCTTTCTGTCCTCGTGGTGTCCATCGCTGGCAGTGGAGTTGCCAAGAGTGTGATGTAGAAAGCTCTGTTCTGCTTCCCCGGTCCGAAATGCTGCAGTGGACAGGGACCGTGCTGGTGGTGGGAGGGGAATCGGTGTGTTGCCTTCTGCACGGGGTGCAGCTGGAGAGAGCCATGTTCTTACCTGTGCGACAAAGACTCTCAATGTAGGGCAATAAAGTGAAAGTGGTGACGTGTAGGTGTAGGGTCTGTGCTGCCTGCGTGTCAGCGCTGACATCTCAAGGGCTCAGTTTCCAAGCGTGGATGAGTTGACGGGAGGCCGGCAGCAGTCAGGCACCCAGGGTGGGATTTGGCGGGTGAGCACTGAGCTGAATCTCCAGGTCAAACATGCCTGGCTGATCCAGCCCATGGCTCATGTCCGTGGGATGCAGACCCTAGAGAAACCTGGTCTTTGGCTGGCTGTGCTGGAGGCAGCGCATGTGTCCCTTCCTCTCACCGCCTGGTTGAAACTGGAGCAGGGATAGGGAGAATTCTCTTCCATTTTTGTGGTGCTTCCCTCCATTAATTTTCTGGTTGTAGTACATTACTCATGGATAATTAAGAGCGAGCTATTAATACAACATTTAATATTCAAGTGCAGTGAAGAGGAGAGAACAATAAGTCAAGGCATCATATACTACAAGGCGCTTTGGTTTAGTGATGGAATTTTTTTTGCTGGCTCTGGCTATCAGAGCATAGTGCTGCTTCCATTTAAGTATGGTCCTGAGAACTTCATTTATTGATAGAATACAAATAGGACATTAAATCAGGGGAAGTGAATTTGAATTGCTGGCCATATATACAATTATGAACAGGATTGGATACTTCTATCTAGTGTATCTTAAGTTAGGAGAATTATGTTAGAGACCACTAAAGAGAGCTTAGAGTGTCTTAAAATTAATGAGATTGAAGTCTGTCTAGGAGAAAAAATTAATGCTAAAATGCAGCTCTTGCATTAGGGATGAAGAGTTTGCTTCGGAGAAGTGGCTGTGCTGTGTCCAGATGGGGAAGCATGGGGTGGGCAGGCTGTGCACCAGCATCACATCAGTGTGTCTCGGCCTGGAGTGCTGCTCCTGGCCCCGCTGTGCTCATGTACGTGGTGGGGTGGTCACCAGCAGCAGGGAGCCAGCCTGGCTGGGAGGACACCTCGCAGCCCCTCACTGGCTGCTCCAGACTTCTCCATCCAGGTCTTGGGGGCTGCCCCAGCACTGCAGACCTGCTCTGATCAGCTGAGTGCCTGCAGAGCCCCCTCTGACAGTGGTTTGGAGTCTCTGGGGCACATTCTCCTGTCCCCTAGAGGCCCTAGAGTTGAGCATCCTGTGTCTGCAGTGTGATGCTTTTGGGAGCTGCTTCTCTGACAGCCACCTCTTTGTAGGGATGCACTGAGGCGTTTCGGACCAGCCACAGAGTCCATTGACTTCTTGTGCCATGAGTCTGCCTGTAGTTTGAGATGAGGAGGGAGGTTTAAGTCCACAAGCACCTCATCTGAAACATGCGGTAGCTGGGGCACGCACCATGGCAGAGATCACTGTGCCCTGGGCAAGGGGGTCCCCGCACTCCTGCCTGGAGTGGGTGGGCACAGAGTTTCAGCCCCACACTGGAGTGGGGAGGGGGATCTCCCATTGCCCTGTGTCTGGCTGGGGTGGGTTTGGTGAGGCAGCAGCAGGAGCAGTGCACCACAGTGCGAGGCAGCTCTGCCGAGCTGCACCAGATCTCTCGAGATGGAGCACGTAAAGATGTCAGGAATGGAGCACGTGTAAAGGTTGCCATTTACAAGTGAGTAATTGCAGGAGTTGCCACACAGCTGTCTCGGGCGGCGCAGGATGTTGTTATTTATATCCCCAACGTTCCCATGCTGCACAAAGGCACAGCCCTGCCCCCAGCACCGTGGTACTGAGCCCAGCGGCACTGGCCATGTCCTCCGGTGAGGGGGTCTGTGCCCAAGGAAGGGCCTTTGGCAGTCACTTGGGTGCTGGGTTACCCTGTCTGGGTTCTGCACACACTCGTGTCACGGGGCTTCCTCCAGCTGCACCAGATGCACCTGATCACCCGCATGTGCGTGCACAAGCACCGCAGATGTAAAGACTCGTGCTTTATTTCATCTGAGCTGAATAATGGGTTGTTTACAGATGGGGAAGGGTAAGTGAGCTTCTGACCTCTCCTGGGGTGGTTTGTTTATAGTTCATAATGATCCCACTAACTATGCCCATCTCCTTCAAGGGGGCTGCTCTCTCCCATAGGCAGCCTCTGTGCTCTCTGAATCCCAAATACAAAGTGCCCAGTCTCTGTAGGGAGGAAAAACAACGGGCTGATCCCAACCAGTCTGAAATGGGGAATGTAATTGAACATAGGCACGGTATTGATTCCCAATTAAGCAGCAACAAAACAAAGTATTTACTAGTATAATAAAAATGTTGTCATTGTTGACAGCATTTAGGCAGAAAGCTTTCCTGGGCCCATTGTGCGCACGCATCTGTAAGTGTCATATAAATAGCTGCATTTGTCGATGAGGAACCTTAAGGAGGGCCGCCTGTTGTGGATGTGTTTGCATCTTTGACATCAGAGCCTGCTCAGCAATTAGCAAACGGCCGCTTCCCGCAGCGACTGCTCCTGGTGTCCCCTTCTAGACGAGCAGGTCTGGCAGGAGCTGCGGTGGAGCAGGATGCTGTGTCCAAAGGTGGCACCATGGAGGTGGCTTGGGTGAGACCCGGCTCCTCCGAGGGGTTTTATGTGCAGTGTCAGTACTGAAAACGGTTGGAGCATTCAGGCCAGGCTGGACATGAGCAGCCAGCGTGGCTGTGCTGTGTGGAGCAGCATGGGTTGGCTGCAGCCCAGTGCCCATGGCCGGGTCACTGCCTGCCCTGCCCTGGCACCACCGGGGCTGCTGAGAGCCACTGCTGGGGGCTCCCACCCTGCTGCTTTCTGCCTTTTGGTGGCTGTGCAGACCTGGTCCATGGCCAGAGGCAGGAGCAGAGCAGGCACTGCCATAGGTGAGCTGGAGGTGAAGCCTGCCAGGGTAACCCTGCTGCTTGCACTGTGGAGCCTCCAGGCTTTGGACTGGCACAAAGATGTGCAGAAGAGATCCTGGATTTTTCACTGAGGAGGTGGCTCCGTCATGAGAGAGGTGTCTCCTCTGGACAGGTATTTCTAACAGTCTTCTCGTGTGGTGGTGGGTCTGATCTGCTGGGGTTTGAGTTCACCCCACAGCCTGCCAGCCCTTTGGTGCCTGCTGGGAGCAGCAGTTCCTGGTGGTGAAGAGCTGTGACCCTGCAGCTTCCCCGTGTCTGCAGGCAGAGCAGCGGGAGCGGGCGCAGGGGTGTGTGAGCGTGGAGCCCAGAGCAGGGGCCTGGGGGAGGGAAGGCTTCAGCAAACATTTCCTTGCCACCACAGCCCTGACCTTTGCAGGGCTGGCGCTGTCTGATGCAACAGGCTGAACCTTTCCAGGCTCCGGCTCCAATCTGAAAGGCTTCAGAGCAGAATTGATGGCCGCTGCGTTGGCCCCACTGTTTACATCCAGTGCTCGCCCAGGCACTGCCGGAGGATGGGGAGAGGGATCTGAGCCTAGAGTGGACCCCCAGGCTTTGTCTTTCTCCTGAGTAGCCTGACGGTGTTGACTGATGCCCGTGGGCAGTGGTGCTCACCATGAGGGCTGGGTGCTGTGCTGTGGGCAGTTGTGCTGACTGGGGCGCAGCGGGTGCTGGTGTGGAGGAAGAGCCGTGCCAGGGCATGGGGACGTGGCTGAGCTGGGTACTCTGGAGCGCTGGTATTGGCTGGAGGGATGGGTGGAGGTGTTCGTGTTGACCATAGGTGAGAGGCAGCTTTTCCATGCCAGGACTCAGACCCAGTGCATTCAAACTATGCGGGGTTGGTTTGTCAGCACCTGCAGTGCATGGGCAGGAGCCTCTGTGCTCCAGGGGTTGGTGCTGGAGAGGTCGTGGGCGCCTGGCTCTCAGCAAAGCAGCTCTTGGTTACAGAGATGCTGTTGTTTGTGTCCTGCGGTGAATAAAATTAAACAACTCTTTATTTCTGAATGACAGCCCAGGGACCGCACTTCAGCTCCGGCGCGCTGTGAAGTGGCTGCATCCCAGTGCGTGTCCTCTGGGGCCTGAAGCCCTCGATTCATTAGTTGTCAGGCTCGTAGGTGGATTCTGCATTAGGCCTTTAATTTAGTGTATTGCCATGGGCTACTGACCACATGACACTGCTCAAATGTGAGCAAATCTAACGAGGATCCAGGACTGCTCTTTAATTTGGTGAGAATAACAGAGCGAGCAGGGGCCCGGAGAGTGCTAATCATGAAGGAAAACTGGCTGAAACCAGGTCAGCCGGTGCTGGTGGCTGGTGTGATGGGATGGAGAGGGGGCACAGGAGGCCCGTGGGGAGCTGCGAGCCCCGGCACCCGCGGTGCTGTGGTCCTGTGATGGGACACACCATGGCCCCAAGCAGCTGAGCGACGTCTTCACTGCCACCCACCTCTCCCTGTGGCTGAGCCCCACGACCTGCAGAGCCCAAGGGGTGGTGAGGGCGCTGCACGCAGGTCCCCAGCCCATGCTGGTGTCATGGGGCCATCCCCTCATGTCCTCAGTGCCTGTGGGAAGGGGAAGGTCCCGGGGTGCTGGGCGCCTGCTGCCCTTGGAGCCAGGGGCAAAGGCCGGTGCCAGCGGGCAGCCGCCCGTGCCTCGGCGCTGTGTTAAGTTGCTTGGCACAAGGGGCCCCGTCCGCTGCTGCTCGCGTGGGGCGGCATCCGCTCCCCAGGGTTAGATGGGGTTCGTACAATAAACAAATTCCCGCTGCTCTCCTGCCGGCTGTTCCTGGATGGGGCCAGCTCCCCTCGCAGGCATCGCGCAGATTTATTGCGTTACGTTGGAGCGGTGCCTGAGCTTGGCTGGCTTCTTTAAATCTTTTTTTTTGAGCGGGGTGGGCTTTGGGAGAGGGGGCACAGAAATCCTTTGCAGTAATTCCTGTTGACTGCAGTGACCAGCGAGGCAGAACTGATCAACTGCAGGCTTCCCTGCCGCTGAACTCTGCCAACAAAGCGCTTACATCTGCTTCTGCACTAATGGGAACTTTATGGACTGGTGTGTCCCCCCCGGCAGCAAATTCCAACAAGGTCACAATCCAGAAAGCTGCCACTTGACACCGGCCGTGAAGCCCTGAGCCAGCCGCAGGAGGCCAGGTTGCACTGAGGACCTTGTGGGCAGATCCAGCACTGCTGCTGCAACTGATAGCCTGGAGGCCCCTCGGCATCCCTGGGGTGCACTGCTGGAGGAGCCTGCAGATAGGCACCGTGTCCAGAAGGCACTGACCCCGCTGCTCCAACAGGGAGGCGTGAGGAGAGGCCTCCAGCAGTGCTCCATGTTTTGGGAGGCTCCGGTCCGTGTTCACCATGAGCGTGGCTTTACCAGCACCAGCAGTGGTGAGGAGCCGCTGGCGGCCTGGCCCTTTGGCGGCGAGGGAGCCTGGGGCACCAGAGATCTCCCTTCCTCTGGGCTCCATGCTGTACATCAGGAGCTGCGCTGGCTGACGCGGGTGTGGACACGAGCATTTTACATCCCCTTCACACATGGTACCTGGCTGTGGTGGGGCTCAGCAGAGGCAGGGAGCCACCGGCCATGGCCTCTGCCTGGGAAGCTCTTTAAAACTTCTTTTCTCTCTGCTTCCCTGAGTGCTGGTGGGTGGTGCTGTTCTCTCTGCACCCCTAGAAGGCTGTGGTGCAGCACTGAAGTGGTGATGGCCAAGGCGCTGGCCGGTGGTGCAGGGTGAGCATCGGGTGCCTGCAGCTCGGGGTGTGCTGGGAGCACGAGTGCTGTGCTGTTAGTGTGCAGGGTACCAAAATCCTGACGGGATTGCTTTGAGGCTGTGTATTTTCCCAGGTTTAATGAATGACCATTCCACACTAATGTTTATTAAAGTGATTAATACTTTAATTTGGGTGGAAGAGAGTTTGCAGAGACATCACTTGCTTCTGCACAAGAGTTAGTGTTCATTTTTCAGGGAATATGATCAGTCCAGACAAGGCCTGCTGAATTGTGGGCTGCTTTGGCAGCACGGGTGTGAGAGATCATGGACTGTCCCTGATGAGCTGTCTCTCTTTTAATCTAAAAGAGATGCAAGGCCCTGGTGGGTTTGAGCTGGACTAAAGAGAAGGTGGTTTCAGTGAGTGTGAACCTGGTCCACCCCCGTTGGACATCTCGGCACTGGGTGAGGAGCATAACCAATGTGCAGCATTAGGGGAGGGGTGAACGCTGGGCACGACCAGGGATGTAGGGATGTGTCCATGCCGTGGGGCTGCACCACAGCTTCCAGCTGCTCCAAGGAGCCAAGCGAGGCAGGAGCTTCCCTCTTCTCGCATTGTGCCTCTTCCTTCACTTTTCTCAAAGCCATGTCTGTTTTCAGCCCTTTGAAACAAAGCCCATGCCGTCCTCCAGGTGCCCTGTGGCACAGGGACAGCCGGGATGAGTGTGCCCGGGTGTGATGGCTGGGACTCTGGACCTTGGCCGTGGGATGGAAGTGCAGCTCCTGCTTCTCATCACTGGAGACATGACTGCAGCCGGTGGGAGGGGGCTCAGGTCTCTGCCGGGTGGCAGGGAAGGTGGGTGCATTTGGTGGCTGAATGCTGTGCCAGCCTGGCTCCCCATCTCCTCCCTGCTGTGGTTTGCAGCCCCCACTGCCTCTAAACAAACTGAAAGGTGGTGGTGAATGAAGTCTGTTTTTCTTAAGCATTTAGTGTTGCTTTCGGTTTGCTTTGATGATGTCTTCTCACAACTAGTGTAAACAGACTGCGCAACGGGGAGCACTCACATGTGTACAAGAAGCTGCACATGAAAGACAGAGGCATCTTGAAAGCCATAATAGTGCCAGTTAAAGGATTTGTCACTAAGAGCACTTTACAGATAGAAAGAACTTACTAACTAGTGTGACTAGCAGCTTGCAAGGTTTAATTGATGTGTATTTGTTGTCCTTTTATAGCTCTTCCTCTTGGCACTGATTCCAGCAGTTGCTGGTGCAAGTGGAGCAGCCTCTCTGCTGCCTGAGTAGGTACCAGGAAAAAAAGCAGGGCCAAGCCCTTTCCCAGGTGCCCCCAGCCAGGGCTCTGATCGGGGCTGCAGTAGCCCCAGGAGCTTGTCCCTGCCATCGGTTCCCCCTTGCGAACTGGGGCTGGGCTCACTTTCTTGCTCTGGGTTCTGTTATTCCTCCCGAAGTGATGCTGAGGTTTGGAAGATAAAGCTTCTCAGTGCATGAATAGTATGGATAATTAATGCTTCTGCCAGACACACTACTCGTGGCAAGATTGATTGACTATTAAGGTCATAATGCAGAAGCCACCCACACGAAACAAACAGGCTAATGTTAGACTTCAGGTTAAGCCGAGAGTTGGTCAGCTGTCCACGGTCACAGTGGGGGCTTCCAGTCAGCTGTCAACAAGTGATTGATTGATGTGGACACCTTCCAATCTTATTCTGATTATTCTCAGCAGCTTGCCTGGTGGCCATTTTTCAGGACTTGGCAGCACTCAGACCTCCAGGACTCAATGCAGTGACTGCGCGGGGCTTAACCCTTTCCTTTGAGTCCACACGTCTTTGTTATGGGCAACAGCGGCAACACATGAGGGAAGGGTTGTGTTTGTGAGCCCCGACCATGGAATCCACTGGGAAACTCCCTGGGATCACGGGCGGGAGCGATGCTTTGACTTTCAGGTGTTTGTGATTGGCTTGGCCTGAGTAAAGCTGTGAGGAGGGGATCTGCCGGGAATTCACCTGGAGTGGAGCAGGTGCAGCTTCGTAACCTGCATTCTTTATCACGCTGTCTTTTGGGGGCACTTTAATATGCCACAGAGTAAATGGTGTGCATCAAACCCCAGCAGCAGAAAGGAGAGTTTGGTATTCAGAGGGAATATACTTGATCTGGTGTGAGAGACAATGAGTTAAAGAGGCTCTGCTGGTTTGGAGGATAGCGCTTTGAATTCATAGGAGGAATTTGTTGCCTGGATGCTTTCTGTGTGTGCGCATGAAGATGACTTAAATATATCTCCGTAGCATTTTATGTACATGTTATACTTGGTGTGTGCCCACGCACATGCTAGTAAGAAAGTGAAATGGTAATTACGTGTGCTGGGTAGGCATGTTTACAATACACAGCCAGGTTGTGAGTTCTTCTGGCTGCAGGTTTGTAACCTTGTACGTTTCCTCCTGTGTTTTTCAGCAGTTTTGGTGTAGCTGGTTTAGGGGGCTCTGGCTTCTCCTTCCCCAGACTTCACATCCATGGTTTTAGCATTCAGACCGCTCCCTGAACAGCCTGCCGTGGGGAAACATCAAGAGCCCTTTCTGCTCCACGGTTGGATCTTTATGTAACTCAAGTGCATCATTGCATTTTTATGGTGCAGCCCAAGAGCGTGGCGTAGCAGAGCTGGTGCAGAGATGTTGCACACAAGATTGTGACAGGAGAGCTGAGCTGAACTACTGCTGCGTTGGTCCCAGCATGGCCTAGGAGCCCTTCTCACACCCCTGACAATAGGCTGCAGTCTGAGGTGTCCCGTGGAAGATGCTGCAGCAGGCTCCGATCCAGGACCCCTTAATGTCAGCATCTCTCCTGATCGAGCAGGGACTGGGTCTGGAGCCAGACAGAGCTGCTGGGAGCTGAGCTTCCGTAGCAATGGCTGAGTTTTACTCATCCTGTCTGCTCTCCATCCCTTGCAGGTGGTGATTTGTCCCAGAGCCAGGCAGATGCTGACTTGGACAGTGCCCCCTCACAGCACTTTGCTGGCCTTGTTGACAACTGTCCCCTGGACTGCAAGGACCATCTTCTGCTGCATGGCTGGGCTCCAAGGTGTTCCTGCTTGGAGCTCCTGCCTGAACAGCCCAGCCTGGGTCCTTTATCCATAGCAGCCTGTGTCCTCTGGATGCTGAGCATTAGCCATGGAGGAATGCTGTGTTAGCTGTGGAGCCCAGCCCTGGTTCTTCTGCCTCATGCGGTGCCATGTCCAGATGCCCATGGAGCAACCCAGGGGCCAGAATCTGCACAGTGCTGAGCAAGAGCTGTGACAGCCTGTGAGCTGGTGGCCTTGCTGGTGTGGACAGGGCTGGGAGCCAGCAGTGTGGCAGTGGTTGTCTTCTCAACCAGCGGTTTGCAGGCCTTGGTGTCCTGTGGTGTGAGCCCAGCCAGTGCGGCCTCGGGGCTCCTGCCGAGGCAGTGCTGATGTAATAACCCTGGTGAGAAGCTGGTTAATCCTTGTAAGAACTGCCCCGGCTTCCCTAGAACTGGGGTGACTGCCACTGGTTTGTCAGCCCGGTTGTTTCACAGGGATGTGCAATCGGTTGCTCTAATTTAGCTTCATTCCCGCTGAGCGGCACCACAACCGAGGTGTCACCGCAGGACTGGGTGCGACGGCAGCATCGCTGGGGGCAGCAGTGCCGCCATCCATCTCATGGGCAGGGGGCCCAGCACGTGCTGGCAGGCAAGGGGCAGCGGAGCACACCCGGTGTTTGTTCCTGCAACACAGGGAGTGCCATGGGAATAGCGACCTGCTCCCAGGCAGGGGGGCTGAGCTGAGCTGCGCTGGGTCTGGCAGAGCTGATTGTTCAGGCGGTTCTTGGGAAGACACAGTGAGAGCAGTGAGCGCTGCCCGAGCCCCCCGCGGGGTGATGGGTTGTGTTGGATGTGGGCATGACGTTACACTGAAGGGGTTTTGTTGGGTTTTGTTTGTTTTTACTAAAAGGTGGAAGGAAATCTTGTTTTTCTTCCTCTGCCTCCCCCTGCTATTCTCCATCTTTGCCAGATGCATAAAATCAATACCAGGTACAGGAGAGGGGTTGGGTGTTCTACTCGAGGCTTCCTGCTTCCCAAGGACTGTCTTTACTTTGGGAGAGCTGCAAAGCTACTACAGAAAACAAACATCCCTCCAGCTCCCCGCTCCGGGTCAGCAGCCGCCCTCCCTCTGGGCAGCGAGGAGGGAGCACATGATGTTCAAAACGTGTCCATTTCCAGTGAGACAAACCGCACGGCTTCAGTTCAAAATGAGCGAAATAAAAATGTTCTCCCAGCAACGCCTGCCCGTGGCCCGTTCTTGGGTGCAGCTGGGTTTGGTGTTGGCTTTGTTCGTTTTCCCTGCCCTGGGAAGACATTCTGTGTTGGGATGAGCTGGCCGTGCCGCTGGGCCGGGGCTCCGTGGTGCGGGGGGGCAGCGCTGGCCATGGCAGCCCCTGGGCCCCTGCCAGGCGTGGGGCAGCTGCCGGGCTCATGTTCCCTGGCTGGGCTCAGCACCACCCGGCAGGACCCCGTGCTCCCCGCGTCACTGCAAGGTCATGCTTTGCCCTCGCTCCGCAGCCCCTGGCCCCACTGGCTCAGCCCTCAGCCGTTGTGCCCTGCAGCCCCCCGGGGACCCCCACAGCCCACGTTCAACCCCAGGGCCGTGCTCTGGATGCTGCTCTGTCACTGGGGCTGGTGCGGGGCTGTCCCCCCCATAGCTCAGGCCTGGGCAGCTCAGCTCTGCTCCCCCTGAGCACGCGGCTCATGCTGTGCTGGGACCGGTGGCTCAGCTGCACTGTGGGCAAGGCCCCTGGCTCATGTGCGCCATGGGCTGTGCCCGGAAGCTCCTTGGAAGGCTGTCCACTGCTGGCTCTCAGTTGGCCGTGCCCTGGTGCCGTGACAAGCATCCCCTGTCCAGCGTGGATGTGTGCAGCAGGTGCACACAGGACGGGAGCAGTGGGGTTAGCTCAGTGTGGCAGCCCGTGCATGGTGTACAGAGCGGTCCCGGCTCAGCGCCCAGAGCTGGCAGCTCCTCAGGAGCGTGCTGGGAGCACCAGCGTGGAGGTGAGGCCCCTGGAGCGCGGGGTTCTGCTCCCATCCCCAGGAGCGTGCAGCGAGCGCAGCTCAGCGCTTCCCACCGCAGCTCTGCGCTGGCACACGGGTGCTGTCCCGTCCGCTCCCGCGGTCACCGCGCCGCTCTCAGTTCATCCCAAGGGCAGCCGGGGACTCGCGGTGCCAGGTGGGCCGGGCCGAGCAGGTGCCACCGCCCGGGACACGTTCCCTTTGCCTTTCCTGGCCTGGGGCGAGGGTGGCCGGCGTGGACTGGCCGGGGGCCGCCTGGCGCAGCGAGCACCAGCGGGGCATTTCCAAGCGCTCCTGCTCCTCCCGGCTAAATATAAGCCCCAGTAGGAAGCCTACCTCTTGCTAGTTTTGTGTTTCTTGCCTCTGCACCTCCTAACCCTGGCAGCGGGCCCAGCTGTCTCCAAGTCTAAGATGAAAATACCCTTGCAAATCCCACTCATAAAAATACCTGCTGTATTCCCAAAACATGCCTGAGATAGCTTCCAGAGAGGATGGGGAGCTAAAATAAGATGCATGAGCTCAGAGCCCCATTTTCCACTGGCCCCACAGTTCCCGTCGCTGCAGCGCACCACGCTATGGACTGAAATGGAAGTGCTGCAGCACGGGGTGGCTTCCCGCTGGGAACCAGGCACTCCTCGGAGCAGAACCTGCTGCAAACCTCTCATAGAGCACCAAAACCTCGTGCTCTGTGCTCACCGCCTGGTTTGCACAACCTGGGCGATTGTAGAGGAAGCCTGAGTCTGAGAGAGGGGTGCAGAGCTGTGGGGTAAGTTGGGTCCCCAGAATCAAGGTAAATGAAAGGCCCTGTGAAGGGCAGCAGGAGGCTGCTTTCCACCCCGTGGCCCAGGTACTGGCAGGAGCACGAGCCACCACGCCGCCTGTCTGCAGGCATTAGCTCCTGGAGAGGAGTCGTGAGCCACCCGCGCGGCCATGCTGTCCATGGAGCAGGCTGTCGGTAACCTGGGAAGCTGCTTCAGCCCTGTGCTCTTCCGAAGTGCTCTGCTGCAGCCTGTGACCGTATCCCAGGTCCTTTCGGGCTCACACGTCTGTCTGTCCTTTTTTAACAGCCCACTGCTGTTTTGACGCCAAGACATTTCCTGGATCAGACGCAGATGTCCCCGCAGCCACGTCCTGCCATTGTCTCTGCTCGGCCGCTCCAAGCTGCCCGCAGACGTGGAGGCAGACGCGCCCCTGGTTTTCCCCCTTGGCTGTGGGCAGGGATGCGGTGGGACAGGGCCAGTGTCTGGTGTCCGCCTGCCTGGAGTGGGCCTGGGGCTGCAAAGGAGCCACCGCTCCCAGGGAGGATCCACTTGAGCCATGAGCTCAGGAGAAAATCCTGTTCGGGCTCAACAGCGATGCGCGTGGGCACACGGGATACAGTTGCCTCCCCCCTCGGCACCACGGGGCCATGCAGCCTGACACCCCTATGATAACATTGCTGCTGGTGCTGTCCTGGATGCTCTGAGCTGAGCTTTATTTGGCAGGGCAAAAGCCATCCCCTCTCTTTGGACAATTACTTCCTGATTCTCATTTAACACCGGGCTGAATGGCAATATTCAAAGTTAACCACTCCACTTGCATTGCCTTATATGTCAGCAAGTGCTACTTAATGATCTGTGAATGGAGGGAATGCTGGGAATGGGCCGGACCGCGTGTGAAATATCTATCCAGAGTCTATAAATAATGCAGCCTCTTTATGCTTTGCACAGTTTGGAGCTTCATGGGAGGAGCATCTCCCGGCTATGACTGGAAGGGACTGTAAGTGATTTGGGAATGAAACAAAGGCGATGAATTGCAAAGAGAGGGACCTTTCTGTTTCTGCAATACCCTGAAAATGTGCCTTGTCCATGTAGGACCAGCTCCTGCGCTGGCACCAGCACCCGCTGTGCCCGTGTGGCCCCTGACACCGATCCCACACCAAATGACCCTGTGAACACCCACCTGGGCTCTGCCTCTCACCAGTGAGCACCGGCGTGTTCTCCCTGGCACCGGTTGCAGTTGCCAACGAGCAGCTGCGTTCCGCCCGCGTTGGCCCCAGTCTATGAGCACCGGCCCTGACCTCAGCTGCCTCTGTGGTGCTGGGTTTCTGGCTCACTCCCTTTCCTGCTAAGGAAAAGACCTGGTGGGGGGGAATAAAGGCAGGTTTCTGCTGGAGCTGTCTGCTGGGTTTTCTAGGGCAGCGTGGGGGTTTCCCTGCATTCACAAGCTGACGGTTTTGGTTGGAAATGCCAGGCGGAGGCGGGCTGCAGCATTGCCATAGCGTGGGTGTCCAGCCTGGACACACCAGGGTTGTCTTCTCGGAGACAGCCGAGAGCCCAGGAGAACCACGGCCACCACACATGGACACGCAGTGAGAGCAGCCTTCCTCCGCCCTCGCCCCGGCCATTCCCTCCCTGCCAGCAAAGCAACCTGCCCCCGAGGGCTGGCACCCCTGTGGGTGCCGGGGTTTGGGTAATCATGGGACACGTTTGTGTCATAAACAAATACCTTGTCATTGCTCTGCATCTCCTGTGGAATGTGCTGCACGCGGCGCTTGCAACGGCATCTCTAGTTAATAGCTGCAAAGAGGGAAGGAGCCGGTGCCACGGCAGTGATGGGCAGCCCCGAGCCTGTCCCGGCTCAGCCCTGCTGCTGCCGTGGCACAGGTGGAGCAGCCCCAGCCGGGCCTGGCTTTTATTCTTCACACCCTGCTCGCAGGCGGTGACAAGCCCTCGCTAAGTGAGGTAATAGCCAATTGATTTTGTTCCGTTTTGCAGCGGGCAGTAATAAATCACACAGCTTGTCAGGGGGTGTTTCATGTTTTCAGTGAGAGTGTGCCAGCAATTAACCATCAGAAAGCTCTTGTGGCTTTGCTCTTGAAGACGTGGCTGCAGCCTGAAACTCAGGAATGCGGGGTCCTCCGCCACCAAAACAGAGCAGCAGTGGCTGAGATTTACAGCGAGGTTTGGTTTCCAGGCTCCAAAGTGGACAGAGCAGGAACTGACTGATGAGCAGGAGGAGCAGCCGCCCCAGCCAGGGGCACGGCTGCCTGCGAGGGGACATGGGAAGGGTTGAGCTGTGGGATGTCCCCATCTCTGTTTCCATCCCCACCTCGGAGCCGCTCGTGCCCCCGTGGGTGCTGCCGGGGCCGGGTCCCTACAGCCCCCACCAGGCTGTTGGGGTTTGGCCGGGCTGGGACGCACGCGGGTGGTGTGCAGTGGGGTCTTCCCGGCCTCTGCTGCCTGCTCCTTCCCCTCTGGGCTCCTGCTTGATGATTCCCAGATGGTCATGGCTCCCTTTTATTTCCCATAATCTTTGTTGCTCTGGGAAGGCCGAGCCAGGGGCAGCGATGGAGGCTGGGGTGAGGGACGAGGCAGGGAGGGTCAGGACCCCAGGGAATAATGCGGGTTTCAAAGCAAAGCCTCTCACAGACCTCATTTGCATTTGGACACAGGAGTGACTGCTCTGCATGCAGAGCTGGAGGCCGCAGGTCCTTGGGGGACAAACGGGAGCAACTGGTCAATTGATCCCTGATCAGAAGGAAATCATCTTTGGGGTAACTGCTCTCCAGGCAGTGGTGACACCAGAGTCTTGTCCCTGCCGGGTGCCACCAGCACCCAGCTGGGTCTGCAGCTCCTCTGGTGCAGCAGAATGAGCCGTCAGGAGCAGGATGGGCATAGGCAGTGCCCTGAGCACTCCATCACCTCCAGTTACACCAGCAAAGAGCTGCCTCTGCCAGGGGCCCCGCTGCGGCCCCAGACACCGCTGAGGTGACAGGCTCCAGTCCAGAGCCTGGCCTGGGGAAGCTCCAGAGTGGCTCTGGAATGGGGACATGAGCACACCCGGGCCCTGCTGCTGCATATCCATGTAATAAACAGAGCTGCTTAACTCACCCTGCTCTCTCTGCATCCCGCCAGGCACTGCCACTCTCTGGGTGATCTCCAGATGCTTGTTACATGAGATTTCTTTTATTCTAAGGGACTTGAGATAACAAGAAATGAGTTAATATTTTCTTTTGTTAATACAACTTCTCTTTTTTTCTGAATCAACTGCAAGAGAGATTTTAAAGGAAGAAAATTAATTACTGGATGTTTTGTTCCCTGATTTACACATCAGACTCACACTGTGTGTTTTCATGCTGAGATTCTCCCTTGTCAGTGTGAGAGGATGATCTGGGGAGCAGCATTGCCCTGATGCGGAATCTCTGCCCATCCTGCACTGGGGTTGTGCAGATGGGGAGCGTTTCCCATCTCATGGCTCACCTCTGTGCTGGAGCGAATTAGAAACAATTCCCCAGACAAAGGGACCGACATCCTTGTGCAGGAAGAGCTTTGGGAAGGCTTCTGAGTAGTGGGAAGGGCTGTGCCACCTGCACCTCCCTCCCTGGGATCAGACTGCCCAGTAAGACCAGTTTCCCTGCTGGCACCAGTTTGGGCAACTCAGTGACTCTGCTGGAGGTGCTGGTGCAAGCACCGAGGCCCCAGCATCCTGCAGCGTGAGCCTAGGAAAGGGGCTGGATGTTTTAATGGAAACGCAGCTGAGGTTTCATGGGTTTGTTATGGGTTAAAATTCCAGATTTGAGGGTTTTGTCATGGAGCTTTGGCGAGGGAACGCCGTGCAGAGATCCTGATGCTTACCGTGGGGACTCAGCACAGCCGCCTGTGGCGAGCAGCACTGCCCATGGACAGAGGACAGTTGTTGTTTGGAAGCTGCTCCATGGGAGGCAGCGGCTGTGGGGAAGGGCAGCGCTTCCTCCCCCAGCCCCCGAGGTTTGTGTGATTTCATGGGAACTTGCGGGAAAAGGGGATGTGTTTCCTGCAGCGCTGGGAAGAGGAGCACAGGGTTTGATGGGGATTTCATGGGCCCCAGGCGTGCAATGGGCCAGGAGCTGCTCATGGAGAGGAACCTGCATGAGGCAAACCTGGCTCTGGCTGCAGGTGCTGAAGCAGAGCACGTGCTGCATGGGGTGTGGGGACGAAGAACTCCCATTAGACTGTGCTGGAGCAGTGATGTCCGGGGAGCCAGGCCTGCAGCGGTGCCAGCAGCGGTGCCAGCAGCAGTGAGGGGCGAGCCAGAGGAAACCTCTGGAGCACTCTTGTACCCTGTGTGCCTATTCAGAGCTGTGGGGCTGGCAGAGCTGACCTGGGCCAGGGCTGTGGGTCGGGGGCTGATGGCTCATGTGCAGCCAACCCCATGTCTCTCTATGCTGGAGCTCTTTCGATGCTGGCATTGCTAGACACTGGGGCAGTGTGACAGAGACCAGTTACACATCTCCTTTCCACCTTCTGTGGGCTTTCTTCATCTGCATCCCACTGCCAGTCCGTTTTTCCCATCCTTGCTCTTGTTTTCTAACATCCTAAGTGACTTCTTCGTTAGGTGATTAATCTGCCTTGTGAGCTTGCAGCCTGGAGTGCTGTGTGTTGCTGGGCTCTGACAGCCAGAGGCAGGTGATGCTCCAGCTCTGGCTCCAGAAACCCTTCCTCTTGCAGACTTCAGGGTGGGAAAGAATTCTGTCTCCACTTGGACTCTATTTATTGCACAGTGTGAGGCTGATGAGGGGTGACACCGCTCACACGAGCCCAGGTAATGCCTCGTACAGCAGCAAGTGACCCAGAAACACCCTGGAAAAGTGCAGCCGGGGAAGTAGCCCCGTGGAGCCAGGCGGGGCGGTTGCGGCGGTCGCTGTCTCCTGCGGCTCGGAGCCGCCACGATCGGGGGGAGGATTGTGCTCCCCAGCAGGTTGGTCCCTGGCAGCGACTGCGCAGTCGGGCCGCAGGGATCTGCTGAGAGCAGGAAATGCTTTTGTGCATTCGCAAGGAGCTCGATCGTGGCTCAGCCGCTTCACGAGCATCTCGGTGGTGGTGCTGTAAAACAGCCCTGGGGCTGCCTCCCCACACATGGCGCTCGTCGTGCCCCAGCTTTAAGACGCAGCCTTGCCATGTGCAGGGGGTGTCAGCACACACGTGCTGCTGGCTGGAGGCTCCCCAGGTCTGGGCCCTGCAGCAGCAGGAGGACACTGCAGCGCCTGGCCCTGCTTCCCATTCCCATGAGAACGGGGCATTTCCTTCCCTTCGGTAACATGTCAATTAGTTGTCCATGGAAAGCACTCCTTGCACTTTACATCCCATCGGCAGGCCCGGCAGACGGGTTTGCTGTGTTAACGACTTGCCCTGGGTGAAAGTTTGTCTGTGTCAACACATCCGTCCATGTCAACACTCCCAACAGCAGATGCTCCTATAGCTGGTAACGTGCACGGAAAGGGCATCTGTGCTGGTGAAGGAACTCACAGCTCTCTCTCGGACAGTCTAAAGCAGAGTCATTTACAGAAGGCAAAGATAAAGCCTGGCTTGGGAGCCCGGGCGCAGCTCTCCTGAGGGACCTGCGGTCTGCAGCACAGCCTGCATCCAGCCCGCGGTGGGCAGCGTCCCTGGACCCGCACTGGAGGGGCTGCGCAGGGAGGGGTTAGCTGGGGACCGGTGCAGCAGCGCAGCAGTCGCTGGGGCTCAGTTCTGAATCATCGCTGCACATGGTGTGTTTCTATAAAAAGAAGCCAAGGACAGATTTGAAGTTGTCAATGTCTTCTTTGTCCGGCTGAAAGGGAAGATTTTTCCAGTCCTTGCTGCCTACGCCAGGGAGGAGGGATGTGTTGGGGCTCCTGAAGACTGGACCTGGGTGTTTTATCTACGAACAATAGAGTGTAAAATTAGAGTGCAGAATGCACTGCACACCCTGAACAGGAAGATGTTCATGCACTGCTGAGGAAGTGTGGCTGCCAGGATCCCACCAGCATCACACCTTGCCCTCCTCTGGCAGAGGGTTACCACTGGCCTATAGCAGTGTCCCCTGCACCCACCGCTCTCCTGTGCAGGACCCTCCCAGTGAGAACCTGTGTGAGGCAGGGGCTTGTGGCTGCATTTCCCAGTGTGTGACCTATGAGGAGTCTCATTTATATTCATGAGGTTTGAGAGCATCTGAAAATCCCACCTGGACCCATTCGTCTGTGTGCAGGAATGAGGCATTGGTTGGCATTAGAAAGGACCTCTCACTTCAGCCAAGGCTTCCAGCAAAGAGAGCGTGGACCTGTGTTGTTCTACAAGAGGTGGCTGCAAACCCATCTGATTTCACACTCAGATGGTAATGGGAAGGTGACCTGGAAAGGCAGGATCGGGAATGGGGGAGGACGAGGCGGGCAGGCGGTGATGCTCAGATCCATCTCCCTTGATGGATCCCGGTGAGGAGAAGCTGCCCACGGGCCCCCGGCACGGCATGAACCTGTGCAGCCACGCTCGGCTGCTTCCTCCCCTTCCCCTGCCGAGCTGCCTCTGCGTGCGCTGGATGCACAATGCAGGGTGAGAGACAGGAGATGTGCCTGGTGCTGCCTGGTGCTGCCTGCTGGGCTGGGCACGGTGTCACCCCCGGGATGAACGCTGGGTGCCCCCCACACCCTCTGTGCGCCCTGGCACTGCCCCACTTGCCCCGTGCTGCAGCTCACATCAGGTTGCTCCAGGAAGGTGTCTGAAGTCAAATCAGTGCTGGCACTTTGGTATAAATACACGGGAGCTCTCCCCAGGGCGCTGTGACTTTTAAACTGGGGGCAAACAGGACACTCGGATGTGTAAGTGTTTATTTCCCCTGGTCTATTCCTGCAGCACCCGAGCCAGGCTTCTCCGAGCAGAGCCTTCAGCCTCTCTTCCTATTACAAATTCTGTGGGACAAATCAACATCTTCCCATTAGGAAGTGATGACAAACCAGTCCATTTGGGGTGATTAATTGACATCTTAAATTAATCACGAGCACTCCTCTTAATGCTGTGACTCAAGATATTAACTGTTCCACCAGTCGCATGAGAAAGAACAGAGACCATTACAAAGCCCATTTGTCAAACAGTCACTTACACAGCCATTGTGGTGGCTGAAAAAAGGTCAAGTGACTTTGTTATTGTTAAGTAGAGAGCAGACGAAACTCCTAATTCCTTACTATGTGTTTAATGTGCCAGTTAAGTAGTGGTAATTGGCAGCAGCTGTGCCCTGGAACCAATGGGTTCCTCCTGGAGCAGGGAGCCCTAATGTGCTAAATGGTGCAGGGCTGCTTTCGGGGGTTCTATAAAGCAGGAGCCAGGGAAGGGGAAGCCCTGGGAGCTGGAGGTGCTGCTCGGCTGCAGCACTGGGGCGCGATGGGGCGGCTGCAGGTAAGAGAGTGAGTTTGTGCTGAGGGGGAAATTCAGAGCTCAACGGACAAATCCAAGTGTGGCTTTGGTGGAGATGACAGAGTGGTGATGATCAGCTGATGGGGGTGGGATGCTGGTGCTGCAGCAACCTGGGGAGCTCAAACCTGGGAGCCTGCAGCTTATTCTCCTTGGGGAGGGGTTGTGCAGAGCTGAGCTGGGAGGTCTCACGCAGCATGGGCTCAAGGCGCTGTTCAGTGTGGGGCAGGATGCACAGCGGGGATCAGTGCTGCTGGAGGCAGACTGGGAATGCCACAAAAACTGAACCTCAGCAGCCTCCTGCCTGCAAAAGCATGGACTGGAGCTGCTTCCCCCAGAGCACCCAGCTGCAGCCTTCACCCCTCTGGTTTGCTGGGGTATCCCAGCACGGTGCCATGGCTGGGGGCTGGGTCTGGAACCTCTTGGTCTGTGTCCCTGGACCAGAGCCCTCTGCCCTGGGAGGGCACCTCTCCATCCACTGTGTCCTGGGGAGGAGCAGCGGGCTCAGTCACTGGTGCTTGTGCCCTGGTAAGAGCACAGTGTCTGAGAGAGTGGTGGTGGCCCTGGTGGGGCTGGGGGCCATGAAGCACCCCTGGAGATGTGCTGGGCACCCTCTCTTATGGAGCAGCTCAGCCTCGCTGGCAGCCGGTGCCTGGAGCACCTTTGCTGGGAAGGATGCATCGAAGCCGCTATTGATGTCACCAGCTTCTGGGCCACCGAGCCCAGGCTGGCTGCTGCACTCTCTGCCAGCCTGGGAAGGGCCTTGAACAGCGTCAGCAGGATCCCTGTGCCTCCATTGCCCCCTCTTTAAAAATGGGGGACCTTAAGGAAAAGGGAGGGTCTTCCAGGGAATGCTGCATTTAATCGATGCCCTTGAAGGTCTTAGCTGAGGGTCTTAAAGTGTTACGGTGTTATCATTAATAAGGATAGCATTTAAAGTCAAAGAGCTGATAGGCACAATAGAATAGCAGCTGCTTTAATATTCTCCATTTTATTCTGGACCTAAAATCCCTGTCAGCCTTCAGTGAGGAACAAGGAGAATTTATGATGAAAAATCAAAGATGTCCATGGAAATCAAGGATGAGATCAGTGCCTGATGGATGGCTGGCACGCGAGCGCCCGTCACTGCCGAAGTGCTCTTGGCAGGGGATGGGAACTGCGTCTTCCTGCACAGAATTGCAATGGCACCCTCTTCCCTTGCAGCTTTTGTTTCAGTACAGGTCTGCGTGGGGGGACTTTGCTCCTTGGCAGCTGTAGTCCCATTTGGGGGAAGGTGCAGCCTTTTCCACTGTCCTGCTGTTCATGAGCTGGCCCATGGCTGAGGCTGGGCTTTGCTGGGACCATGATGGAGCCTCTTTCACCCTTGCATACAAGTCAGTGATGAGCAGATGTCAGCTGTGGTCACTAAATGCTTCATGGCTGGTGCAGTCCCTGAGCATGGAGCATTCACTGCTGCCCCTATGCCCCAGCCCTGGTCCAGCCCTGAGCAACTTGTATCTGCTGTAATTAAAGCTTTTGTGGTAATGCTAATTCTGTTCCACTTAACGGTATAGGAGATAAATGCCCAGTGCACAAAGGGAGTCTCTTGCTTCGTAACCCCATGTAAAAGAAGATTCCTTTTAAATAGTCTATTAATGGCAGTGATAAACACTGTTTACCAGGAGTGCTTGGTGCCTGGGTGCCTGCGGGGGGCTGGTTTGGTGCTGGCTGGTGGGTCCAGCTGATAGGATGCTCCTGTGGCACCGGGTTGGGGACTGGTTGCTCCCTGTGCCACCACGTGTGTCCTGGGCAGGGGTGACCGGTGCTGTGCGAGGCACCCGCAGCGGCTCCGCTGGCACTGCCGGGCCGGGCCGTGTGCTCGTAGCTAATTATCAACCAGGAAAGTTCATCAATAATCGCTGCTGTGGCGGCGGCTGATCGGTGGCTCGCCGTGGGTGGCACGGGTGTAAATCAGCCTGATTGATCGGTGGCCGCTGCAGCTTTCGCAGCAGTAATTTAAAGCAATTAGAACACCTCCCTTAGAAATTAACGAGGTAAATAATGCCCCCGCGGAGCCGGGCCTCGCGGGCGCTGTGCCCACGGCCGGGCTCTGGGGGGGAGCGCCGGGACGTGGCGGCAGCTCCCGCTGGGCTCCGCGCTGCGGTACCCGGGCAGTTGCCGTGCACACCAGTGTTTGCCGCAGGGGGGGTGCTGCTGCTTGCCCAAAACCGGCTTGGGCAGGGCCGCACGTGTGGGAAATGGGGCAGAAAGCCTCGAGTTTCCCTGGGGCTGGAGCAGCCCGGGGCTGTTTGCAGGGAACCCCTGGGCGCTGCTGCCTGAGGGAGCTGTGTAGGCGCAGGGCCCTGCTCCGTGCAGGAGGCTGCTTCCAGGGAATCAATGCACTGTGCTGGGACCAAACCCCAGCAGGGAACGTGGGAATGGTGCTCACCTCCTGCAGTGCTGGTCTTGGGAAGTGGCGGTGAAGCTTTGGGGTTAAACCTTAGACTCTTGGGCTTCTACCCCTGGAGTAAAAATACCTAAATAT
Organism: Pezoporus occidentalis; assembly: GCF_034315485.1. Lineage (NCBI taxonomy): Eukaryota > Metazoa > Chordata > Aves > Psittaciformes > Psittacidae > Pezoporus > Pezoporus occidentalis. Next base: position 2,141,239 of record NW_026912801.1, on the reverse strand, counting down.
GGGGTTTTCCCTGTCATAGGAGTTGTGCTCAGTCCTACTGCTGCAGCTCTGGTTTTAATTGCACAGTCTATCAACCCTGCTACCGGGTATAAATAGAGGCTACTTCACCCATGAAGGGTGATTATCTTTTATGAGTGTGAAAGATCTATAACTCATGAGGTGGAATGGGAAGAAAGGCGAGAAGGGGAGTTGCTGCTTGGGTCAGATGGTCTGTTTAGGGTATGGAGATGGTCTGTTTAGGGTATGGGAAGGGCTTGCTCTTAATGAAACCCCGAATCTTCAGCATTCGAGACAGACTCATTTTGCACCAACTGCCAAAGCTTCACCCGAGTCCGGTGCACCCCATGGATGCTCCTGGGCTGCTCCTCTTGGTGATGGTGTGGAGGGATGAGCCACAACCATGGGTAACGATGTTCTGGCAGGGGATTTGGGCACCAGACACAAGGTCTGAGCTCCTTTTGGCACTGTACCTGTCTGCCAGCATTACCGGGCTGATTTAACTCCCCCCAGCTCCCCGTCGCTTGCTATTTCCCAGGTCTGGGTGCTCTCGGCTTCTGCATGATGCTGACTGAGGCGCCTCTTGGTGCTCTCCTGGAGATAACCCTTGCTTGTGGCATTGCCACATGCCCAGCCCTCGGAGCTCTGCGTGTTCTTGCACCCCAGAGCAGGGCGTGTGAAGTCAAGCGGGGCCTTGCGGCTTGTTTGTGCCACGGGATGTCCCTGGTACGGAGCAGGGATGAGATCAGCGTGTGAATGATCAGGAATGCTCCGGGAGTGGGGCTGTGGAGAGGGGCAGGATGCTGGGCAGGGGTGGTAGGAGCGGGTGGTGCTTGCCCCAGAGCCCTCCCCTGCGGGCAGGGTGTGCTCCGCAGCCCTGCTCCAGGCTCGGTAGCAAGCAGCTTTCCCCGGTGGGATTTCACAGCTCTGCGGGACGGCGCCGGCGGATCCAGCTGGGAAAGGCTCGGCCGCGCTTCTCCTCCTCGCACCTTCCCGGCTCCCTGCGGCTCCCCGCAGCCTGCGGGGCCGGGGCTGCTGCTGCTGCTGGGTGCCGCTGCTGCCGGCCGGTGTCCAGCGCCGGGGCCGGCGGGGAGCTCTGCGCTGTTTGGTGTCGGGAGCCGTGTTTGTCTGCGGCGCTTTGGCAATGCTCGGGTGGGTGTAAACGGTTGCTTCGTGTGCTGGCAAGCACCTCCCCAGCCGAACATCCGCTTTGCTCCCAGGGCTGCGGGAGCTGGGCAGTCAGTGTGCGGCTTGTGGGCATGGGCGTGCCTGGCTGGAAGCGCAGCTCCCCTTTCCTCTGGGTGCGGGAATGTCACTGGCCTTTGGTGCCCGCCTGGCTGCAAGCGTTGCTGATGCTTTGCAGAGATTTTCTTCCTTCCTTTTTCTGGAAGGCTGCTAAGGGTTTGATCTGTCCAGTATCTTCACTTATGCCTTGTAAAGTGTCTTGAGCCCGTGCAAAAAGTGCTGGATAACAGCAGGAAATGATCCATCCACTGGGGGTAGCAGTACCGGTAAGCGGCCCTGGGACACGGGGCTGGCAGGACCTGGAGCTGCTCAGCCTCTAGACAATGTGTTTAAATTTATCTTCATTAGGAGCGGCTACGCTGCAGGGAGCCCAGGGGACACCGGTCCCTAACTGGAAAGAGGTTCCATAGGGCCAGGCTGGGTGCGCATGAGGAGGCAGATTGGGGCAGTGCAGGGCTGAGCTCATGCTGCGATGGGTGGATGTCCCTTCCTCTCTAGTCCAATGCTGCTGATGGCACAGCAGAGCGCTGCCAGCCCTGGTCTCAGGAGAGGCTTGCTTCCAGGCTGGTCTGAGCTATGGAGGGTGGAACATGCTCAGAATGAGCACCTTGTAAACCCATCAGAAGTCCAGCCCCAGAAGCACCCCAATGCCCGTTGGTAAATGTGTGCTGATCTCACTCTTCTTTCACTTGGTGTTTCTGGTTAGAGAGGATCATGGAAAGGAAGCAAATCCTCTGCCCGGGGAAGAGGGGTTCATGGATGCCATTTATTTTGAATAATCTACAGAAAGTCAAAGGAAGTTGTATGTTAAAAGTAATTTCATGGATTTAAGATGTAGTGTCCCATCTGCTTTAGTTCAGATGCTGAATAGAAAGGAATGAAGCATAATTTGTCAGGCTCTTGTAACTGCTGTGTTGCCATTAAAAGAATACGATCTTACAAAAAAGGTAGGATGCTAAATCCAGCAGAGTAATTAAGCTACTCATCTAATTGAAAGTTCTATGATTTATTGAGCCATAAACCCCAATTCTTTCCACTTACTGACCAGGACCTACGATATATGCTATTGCCTGATGGATTCTCATTTCCAGCTGGGCAATATGCTCCTTAAAAACAGTGTTAAAAATGTCACCAAGGAAGGCATCCTTCATATCAGGCAAGTGATTTAGCCCCATCTGAAGTGTGCAGCACATCAGAGTTATTCCTGCAAAGGACCACAGGATCCTGTAATGGGGGTGTGTGCCAGCCCCTGTGGGAGCAGAGCTCCTTGGGGTGGAAGGTGGAGGCCGGAGGTGATGGCAGGGGTGTTCAGCTGATGGTTTGCAGAGATCACAGGGCAGGTTCACACGGACCATGGAAGGGTACAAACACTTCTGCCGGTCACCGGAGCCTGGCACCATGCTGGTGGGACAAAGGCAGTTTGCTTCTGGAGGGGAGGGATGCCCAGCCCTGGGGCACGGGTGACAGAGGTGCTCCTGTCCTCGTGGACCTCATTGCCACCCTCTCTCCCAGGACCAGGGCTGAGCTGCACCCGGAGCTCATCCAGCACCACAGGGTGATTTCCTTGTTGCTCTGGCAGCATGTGGAGCGCTCTGCTCCCCTCCCTGGGCTGTGCTGCTGCTCTGGCTCTGCACAGGTCTGATCCTAGGTCCATCCAGTGTTTGCAGGTCCATGATGCATGAGAACTCACCCCAGTGTCAGAGTCCAGATAGAGCCGACCCAATGAATGGGAGAAAATGGAAATAGAGGAAAATTAAGGAGTTGAGTGGTGATGTGCAATATCCTTCTTTTGGCCATTCCTCTGGACAGTGAGACTCTGGAGTTGTGTTCCTCCCAGTCACAAATGCAATGAACCCCACGGCACCCCCAGTCTCCTTGGCTAATGCAGTGATGCTGGAAGGCTGCTCTTTGTACCTTTTTCCTGTCAATTAGGAATTTCTTAGGCCATCTTTTCTGTAACCTGTACAATTGCCTTAATTGACTTCCGCCTTAATTGGTAACAAATCATTTCACAGAGCCCTTGTAAGTCTTTCAATCAATAAATTCAGCCTTCCTGTGGGACTGTGCGAGGCGCTGAGCGGGGCTGCGGGACCCGGGCGGGAGGTGCTGCCCAGCACATGTGGGCTTAGAAGTGCTGAGGGGTGCACGGTCCTGCCCCGGGTCCTGCTGGCTCTGTGAGCGGTGGGTGCTGAGCAGGGCAGGATCTCCATGGAGGAATGGGCACTGCAGAGAGCTGGCTGCCTGCACCACGGGAATGGGAGGGAGTGGGGCAAGGGATGGAGGTGAGGGAGCAGGAAGGGGTTCTTCTGGCCAGCCTGGGATGGACACAGCAAGGGTTGTGTGTGGTGCTGCTTCTGCTTATGCATGGGACGCTCATCCGATGCCCTTGTGTTGCTCTTTCCAGGTGCAGAGTCTTGTAACCCCTGATGCTGGCCACTGCTATTACTAGTGTTGGTCATGTTTAGTTGAGGGTTGATGCTAGTTTCCAAAACCACAGGGGAAAGTGTGGTCCATGCTGCCTTGGGTGAGGCTGGAGACTGAGAACAACATAGTCCTTGGGCCTGGTTTGGACCCCCTGCCATAAGTGAGATCTTTCTATTGATGCTGCTCCTGGCCTGTTACTTCTGGGGAGCAGCTGAGGTTGTCCTGGCCAGGGAGATGGAGGCATCTCATAGTCCAAACAGTGTAGGGATGAGGGAGTCTGGGAGGAAATGCCCCTGGGCTGGGGACCTGCCATAGGAAAATGTCTTTTGATGCAGCTCGCAAGGCTCAGGCTGCTCAGCTTATCCTGAAACAGAGTGAGAGCTGATTTAATGGGGGCGTAAGCACTTCCACAGCGGTGGGGATTAACTGCTGGAAGGGAAGTCCAAGGAAAGTGGCAGATACTCCAAAGTGACATCTTCAGACCAAGATTAATGCTTCTCTGAACGGTGCCTTGTCCAAAGAAGCTATTTGGCTCAGTGCAGGGCAGGCTGGTTAAAGCAGAAAAGCCTGTGGTAGATTGGAAATGAGACAGTATGATCTACTGATGCCTTCTGGCATAAATTTCTAGGAGCCTGTGAAAGCAGATCTCGCATCAGTGTTCTCAAGCATTAGCTGGCTGGTGCCACGTAGGTGGCTGAGTTCACCCGATCATTGTTCTTCCCTGGACACTGAAGTCGTGCCCAGTGCAGAGCACCTTAAATGATGGTGAGGAGATAATGCAGCGTCTGACAAAGTCAGGTGTGAAATCCTGCTGCACACTGTAAATCAAGGAAAAAGGATCTTGGAACGCCGCTGCTCCCTTTGATGTACTTGTGGGGTGTGTAATTAGCTGTAACGGGAATATTTTATCTTTGCTGTTGAAAATCACAATGTGTTTGCCTGTGTGTATGTATGATTCCAGTTAGAGCCTTGGTTGTGCAAGCCATTCCTCTGGAAGCTACATCTGACCTCCCAGAGCACCCCGACAAACCAAACCTGGGGCTGCCTATAGGCAAATGGGAAGGTCCTTTGTGCCCGAGTGGGTTCTACTTTGGTGTCATGGACAGGAGAGTTGGGTTTGCAGGTAACAGACCCATCTGATCCCAGCACCCATCCTGCCCATAACAGAGCTGTCCCCATGGAGCAGCTCAGCCCTTTGGGTTCTCCTAATGGGCACCACACTTTAACATCAGGGCAGGACAGAGCCCCGTGACAGGGCATGAGGGGCTCACCCTTTGGGGATGTGCAAAGGGTGAGAGAGAAAACTGCTTCTGGTGTTGCCTCTTCCGAAGGGGATGAAATCCTTTGTAACTGGAGGTCCTTGAGGGAGCTCCCTTGGGAGCTGCAGTTAAATGGGGGGGAGGTTATCCTGTGGTTCAGCTGAGAAGAGCCCAGCCCCAGCCCCTTGCCCCTTGGTGTGTCTGAGCAGCCAGCTCCAGGGCAGATCACTGCAGGTAATGAAGTTACCCGGGCTGGAGACGGGCTTTACTCACTCCTGGTGCCATTGGCTTCTCTGCTGCTTCCTTATTTATCCCATTTCTGAAGCAATTGCTCCAGATGAGCGTGTTCACACTGGCTGGGTGCTGGCGGCACCTTCCCTGCGCTGGGGTGTGCGAGGCACGGGCTGAGGTGCAGCGGCTGTGCAGGGTTAGTCACGCTCCTGGCGTGTTCTGGCTGGATGCTCAGCTCCCAGCACCTTAACTCTTTACTTGGCAGGGAACAGGGATCCCATGGGATGGCTGCTCCAGGTGCCTGTGGAGCTCCTGGTTTCCTCCTGCCCCTGTGGGGCTGGGGAAGGGCAGCAGGACTGTGTGCCCCATGTGTGTGCCCGTGGTCCCTGAGCCCAGTGAGGCAGAGGGTGTGCTGTGAACGTGGGCTGTGCCCAGCAGGATGCTCCCATGGGGAGGAAATGCCGTAGTGTGACCTGGTTGAGGAGACACCCAGACCCCTTGGAGGGAGTTCTGAGGGCAGGCACCCCTGAGACACAGCCGAGAGAGCTCCTGGCTCTGGGCTTGCTCCCCAGCCACCTCCATCCTCGCATGGCCTCAGCTCTCCCCAACCTCCTGCCTGTGCTGAGCAGCTCAAGAGCAACGGCAGAGCAAGGCTTGAGCTGGAAACCTGGCACAATGTGGGGCTTTTGCTTTCCCTGTTCTAAAGCACTTAAGCCTGTCATCACCCTCGGCTGAGTCCCTGAATCCCTTCCTGCTCGCTTAACTGCGGCCACCCAGGAGAACACAGATCCTGGGTGCTGCCTGCTGCTCTCCACCAGGGCTGCCTGGCCTGGGGCTTGTTGGGCAGCAGGGTCCTCTGAGCTGCTCTCCCTCTGGGTGCAGCAGACTTGGAGGTGCCATTTCATCTGCAGTGGTGATGAAAGACTTGGGGCTTGCAGCTGAAAGTGTCCTCAACCCCTTGGGCTTGTCCAGCCCTTATGGGCAGAACTGAATTATTTGAAGGGAATTCTGTAGAAGGACAAGAAATGACCAACACTTTCCATCCTGTGGACCTGTGCCTCCAGAACCAGTGAAACCTCTCGTGTGAGTTGTCCAGATTGCTGCCAGAGCATCCAGTTTCCTTGGAAAATCCTTTGAAAAGGAGTCAGGAAGGACCTCCCTGATTAGAGGAGCAGCCTGCGACCTGCTTTCCATGAGGTCTGCTTTGGCACCCAGCAGCCTCCTGACAAAGTGTGGATATCCTTTGAAGGGGAAGGGAGGCCTCTCCTCTCTGTCACAGGGACAACTCCTGCTATCAAAATAACTGGCAATAGAATGGGTTGAGAAAACAATCCCTGTGCAGTATTCCTGCAGCTGGAGCAGTCCCCAGCAGGAGCCTCCATGCTCTCAGGAGGCAAAGGCAGGGGCAGGGGCCAGACTGGAAGCTGCTTTCCCGGCCAGCAATAACACAGATGGAAATGCCAAGAGCAGCTTTGCAGTCCCACACCGTGAGGTGTGACCGAGAGTCCAAAGAGGAATTATCACCTCTTAAAACATGACAGAAGCAAAGTGGGGGAGATGCAGCCCCTGAGTACGGGCACCCAGCCCTGCCGGGGTGTCCTGCCCTGCCCTGGCCGGAGGTACCGCAGGGGCTGGGGGACTGGAGCAGGTACTTAGGAGCCTGTGGAGGAGTCTGTTGGAGGTGACACACGAGCTGGGTGCCATTCACCGTTCTGTGACCTGTGATGATGGCTTTGTATTGCATCCTGCTGTGTCCTTTCCAGGGCTGGGGAGGAAAGCCCAGCACTGTCCTATTTGCAAGACAATTACTGTGTGGGCTCTTAAAACACTTTCCTGCTTCAGCAGCACTTTAAATCCAAGAGACAATCTGAGTTTGACTTGGCTGAGTTACAAGGGCCGTTTCCTTTCTGATTAGCTCCCCTGTCTCTGAGCTTCCCTTCCTCTCCATCCATATCTCTGGTCATGGAAGTCTCTGTCTGAGACTGTTGGGGCGATTTGTGCAGTTATAGGAACATGGTAGATGGAGTGCAGAACCTGAGCAATAATTAGCGTTTGTTGTCATCATCCTGCTAAATACTTGGCAGGTTTTTAAGATCTGCCACGTTTGTCTTTATATGGTAGAATGTGCTTTCCAAAAGCTTCCCGAGGGTTGGGGCGTTTGGATGCAGCTTCTGGGGACTGGGGCGATGGCTGGATGCAGCCACAGGCAGGGACTGAGAAGCAGCCCTCAGGGTGGTCAGCTCTCTCTGCTGCTGCTCTGCTGTCATCAGTTTGCATTTGGTGGATTCCAGGACCGTTTCCAGTGTAAAATCAGAGGGAACACTTGCAAGATAAGCTTTGTGCTTGCAGCTGCTCTGCCATGCCCTAGTGTGGCTTAGCTACTGCTGCTCTGTCCTTCAGTCTGGGCTCATGGGGCTCTGCCTTCTGTGCTGCCCACCACAGCCCAGCCTGGCTTGCAGAGCAAAGTGTTTGGCAAGCAGAGGCCTGGCAGGAAAGAGGAGTAGTTAATGTGAAAAGCTGGAGGGGTGCATGACCCGGGTGAGGTCTCTGCTTCACTCCCTCCTTTTTCCCTTTTTTGAGCATTGTCTCTGCCGATGGATAGAAGGGCAAGCCTGGAATCCTTCCCCAGCCCCGGGGAGGAGATTTGCTGCTGAAGTGCAGGACTTCATGTTCCAAAGCGCTGCAGCGATTCCTCTCTTGGGAAGGTAAACGGTGATTCAGGAGTTGCAGTGAAGGTCTAAGAGGGCTCAGGAGCATGTCCTTGATGCAGTGTTGAGTTTTTCCCCGCTGTGATGCCCCAGAAGGAGCTTTCCTGGCGCAGATTCGGGGCATTGGCAGACGTGGCACGCGTGGAGCTGCAGCTCCTTCGCCATGGATGCAGGGGGTACAGGGCGGTCCCTGCACTGCCACCGCTCCCCAGGGCTGGCTTTGGGCTCACCCACCCAGCGCAGGCGGCCGTGGAGCCGGCTCTGCCTGCAGCAGCGCAGCCTGCTCACTGCCTGGCGATGCCACACGGGTCCTCCCCAGCTCCACTGCTGAGAGCCGGCCAAGCAGATTGATGGCGCTGGCTCAGGTGGTGCTGATGGGAAGAGCTCGTGTTGGTCTGGTCTGGAAACTGCCCGGAGGTCCCCAGGCTTCCATGCAGGACACACGGCGGGTGAGGAAGGTGCTGCGCACAGCGTGGGGCTGTGGCTCAGCCTGGGGATGCTGTAGGAGCAGGGTGGTGGAAGCTGCTGATAGTATCAAGGACTGGAAGAAACAATTCATGGTAAGGCAAGTCCTGGCCTGAACTTGTGCCCAGCAGCTTCAATGAGAAGGGAGCAAACCTGCTCCGTGGTGTGAGAAAGCTCGGCTCACTTCCTTGTTTAGTTTTCCCACAGCCCTGTGCTTCCTGCTCACCCCGGGGCTGGAAGTACCAAGATAGCATCAGGGGGGCTGCGCCGGTGGGATTTCTGTCCAGGCAGGAGCAGGATGTGCCAGCCATCCCCTGGGGGGCCATGAGCATGGGAAGGGGTTGGGAGGCTGCTCTGGATGGAGCTGGGGAGGTGACCTGCTCCAGGGGTTATGTTCAGGATCAGATCTCAGCCGGATGATAAACCCAAGTGAGGAGCTCAGGATACCTGGGGGGGGGGGACTGCTGCTCTGGATGTAGGAGTTAATTTTGAGGACGATGCTCTGGTGGGAGGGTGTGTGGTGCCTCCATGGACTGAGATTACTGGAGGGGAAAAGGGTGGGACATGAGTCTGGCTCTTCCTCCCCCTCCCCAGGTCACGGGCTGTAAATTGGCGCAGCCTTTCTGGGCATAAGGAAAAATACCAGTAGCCTGCCAAGCAAAACAATAGGTCTTTCCACTGTTGAGCCACGTCCAGACAGTCTGGGCCTGTGTCCAGCTCCGAGCTGGCGCTCGGCTCAGCCTCCCCTTGCTGGAGCTTTAATAGGAGGGAACGGAGAAGCAGCAGAGAGTAATGAAACGGAGGAATGTCTGTGACATTTTTCTAAAAAGGAAAAATGTGGAGTTTCCAGTCAAACCGAAAGACTTATTGGGTTCGCTGGGAGGCTAAGTCCAGCTCCTTAGGACAAACTGCTAGATAAGGAAAACAATTTAGTCCCAAGTAATGTTCACTTCAGGATGGTGCAGGCTCTGCCAGAATCTGCTTTGACTGCACCACCTTCATTGATTTTTCCTTCCCAGCTCTTCAGCAGTCGTGGTCCTGCTGGTCCCCTCCGGAGAGCCGGGATGTGCGGCTGTGCCCCGCGCCACGGCACCGGTGTGTGGCCCTGTCCCCACTGCGGGCACCCCCAAAACCAGCTGATGGGAGGCAGGGGTGGCCCAGGCCCACCGTGTGTGGCTTGGTCTATTCACCGTGAACCAGCAGAAGCCATTGGGGCAGTGACTCGATGGCACACAGGGGTCCAGGTGCTGCCTGAGGCAGGGCAGGGGAAATGAGCTGTTCTCATGCTCAGAGGCTGGAAAGGTGGCAGCTTAGACCCTGGCAAGTGACAGCGAATGGATGTGGGAAGCTCTGACAGAAAAGCCAGTTCTTCCTATTCTGATGCCCGTCACTTGCATGATGCAGAATTTCACCTTTCCCCCCTGACGTGCAGAATGTGGGGACACCCCCATTCCCAGGACCTGCGGCTGTCCCCAGCCAGCAGAGCCAGGGCTTGGAGTAATGGTAGTTCATGTGCCAAGTGTGGTGGTTGCTGTCTGCCTGCACATCAGCACGGAGCAGTGATCTGATGCTCCCAGACAGCCAGCAGCGTGCTGGCACTTTCCTGTGCTGATCTGATGGTGCTGCGGAGGGCTCTTGATGGGGAAAACCACATGAATAGTGCAGCAGGATGACGCTGTGGGCCGGGTTAGGAAGTGTAACATGGGTGGTGCTCTGTAGTTCAGTTTCTTTGACGGTGTTTGCCATTTTGCCCAGAGAACCTGTAGCTAATAACACATATTATGTGGATTAAAATTGGCTTAATGACAGATTTCAATGTATGGTCATTAGTGGCAGTGTTGCTTCCTGTGGCGTTCCCAAGGAGCACTCTGACATGGTCTAATGTGTGGTTTAACAACAGTGATGGTATAAACCTTTGCTGGTAGCGTCTGCAGGTGACACAGAGACTGGTGTTGTGAACAGTGAGGGCAGAGTGGGGAACCTCTGGGGTCAGTGGTCGCAAGCCAACATGATGATCACCAAGGGGCTGAATGCAGGGTAACCTCCCCAGAAAGCAAGGAGAGAGGGAGGAGGGCATTGCTGCTGGTGTTGGTGTGCTGGCTGTCCCCAAGGGCGTGGGAGCTGAGGCTGGTATCTGGCCCTGTGCGCATCCCTCTCAGACTGGGGGTCTCAGCCCCAAACAACCCTCCTCGAGTGCAGCTGCAGGCTCCCATGGGGCTCCCAAACCCAGCTCTTGCTCCTGCCCCCCCCCCCCAGTGTCTGTGCCTTTTGTTTCTCAGCTCCAAGGCAGCCCCTTTCCTGCAGGTCCTGCTTACGTGGGTCCCATGCTTCCCTGAGGCTGGGCTCAGCTCTCACCCGTGCTGGTGGTCTGTGGTGCCGATAGCAGGGCTGGGGTTCAGGCCGAGGATGTGTGTGAGGGAGCGCTGCTTCATTTGTTATCGCTTTCATTCATGATTCCTCCTTGCCAGCACTTGTATTTGCAAGTCATTTTCTGGCTGACAAATGGGTGCACATCACCAACACCCTGCAAACAAGACACGGATGTAGATAAGAGCCGGTACCCTGTGCAGACACTGATCCCCTGATACCAGCATCTCCGTGCACCAGACTCATCCTCTGCACGAGGCAATCACTCAAACCAGCGATTGCTCCGTCCACATCAGCACTTGTTTCAGGAGAAAACCCAGCATGAGAAATGGTGCTTGTACCACAGGAGGGGCCGGGCTGGGGTGGTGCTGGCATTGCAGGCTTCGGTCTGCAGGAGGGCTGGCTGTGTGGGTGCTGTGCCCTCGCCAGACGTGGCTCGGGGGCTTTGCTGTGAACCTTCCCAGCTCCCGCAAGCATCCCTCTCTGTCTGGGGCTATCCTGGGGGTTTGTACAGGATTTGGTATTTACATGTGGATGAGGTCTGGATTTTTTTCCCTACAAACCTGGCCACCCGTGCGCCTCCTCTGCCATGCGGGGACGGCGCCGGTCTCGGTATTTCCACAGCCTGGACCACGTACGGGTGAGCTCCCTGGCGCAGGGGGAAGCTGCTCTCTGTGCATTCTACCAGTGCCCTTCAGATGGAGGAGAGGATCCCTGCCGCCGGATCCCTGCCTTCCTCTGAGGTGTCCCTCGCTGCCTGCAGAGCGGAGCAGGGCTCGCTGCACAGCCCTGCCAGCTGGAGGGCCAGAGGGAAGGTCGGACCATGGCAATGTTCCTTCCCTCCGAGAGCAATTGTTCTCAACAGGCAGCAGCTACAGCAGAGATTCTGGCACCTCAGACCCTGCTCTTCCTCCCCAGGCTGCTTGGAGAGTTTGAAGCAGAAAGTGAACTGCCTCGCTGGAAGCCCGTGCAGCCTCCATGATAGCTGCAGGGATCTCATCAAGCAGGAATTTCTTGGCAGGGGATGGGACCTGTCTGCCATATGGTTTCCATGTTCAGAGCAGAAGGTGATCTGTGGAAGTGGAAGGAAAAAAACCCTGAACTTCTGCGGTCGATTTCCACTTGAGACTCATTGTTGAGCAGCTCGAGGAGGGACCGGGGACAGGCCTGACCCTCACCCGCTGCAGCTCCATCAGTGCTTCCCGCAGGAATGCCTCCAGCCTCCTCTGCAGAGGATCCCTGTCGCCAGGGGATTCTGGGAGCTCCGGAGTGCGCGTGTGGGGTTGGACAATGAGAAGTAAAGCTCTCCAGGGTGTCAAATGTACAAGTAACTGCCACAGCCTGCCCGGCTCCAGCCTGCACCAGGAGCTCGCCCGGTGCCAGCGGCTCGCTTGGAGGGCGAGCGTGGGCTGATCGCTGGTGGGATGGCAGCGCTGGGGCTGTGTCTGCCTCGGGAAAGCCTGTTTCTTCCCCTGGTGTGGCAAAGCTGGGTAAAGCCTGTGGTGAGGAGATGTCTGATCTGCCCCCTCTGTCTTTCTGCTGTCCCCCAGCCTGAGGAGGTGGAGCATGTTCAGTGGCCATATCAGAGGATATTTGCTCTCTCCCGCCTTTCTTCCGAACCCGGTGGTGAAGTCAATAGAGCATGTTCCTGGGAGCATAATACTACTTCCAAATACTATGACTGTCTGACGAGATAGATGAGCAAATCTGATCTGCTGCCCTTTTGAGCCAGGAATGAAGCTTCTATTATGCACTCAAGCTGCTGGAAGCATGGGAATTGCTCAGCTGAAATGCCAGGAGTGCTCTGCAGTAGTCACCGGTGCAGAGGAGCAGCTTTGCTCCTCAGATGGGGAGCAGCTCCCCGGGAAGGGCTCTGGGGACTGGGAGGCTCTGGAGAGTGTGGGATCGGGATGAGTTGGGTGTGAAGCTGCCCTGACACCGAGCTTTGCTGCGGGAGGGAGCTGTGTGTGTTGTGAAGCCGAATCCAAGGGCTTGGGCTTGCAGCACACTCCTCTGCCTGTGTTAAAATGCATTCTGCTCTGGGAGGGGCTGGTTTGCAAAGTGCAGCTTCCAACTGGCAGCAACAAAGAGGTATAAATGGCTAAGCAGGCACAGAAGAAAAGTCTCTGTGTGCCTGACAAAGACACTTGCTACTCTTGAACAAATATTTAGGGCATTTCTGTTGCCAAAATCGTCACAAGCATCCAGGACACGTCTGCAGCAGAGCCATGACCCACTGTGTCCTCGCAGCTAAAGCTCTTGAGGGTGTCTTGTAGCCTCGCCAGGGCCAGGCAATGGAACACAGCTCCCTGTGCAGGAGCGATGCCACTGGGAACCGTGTGCTGTGGGTAAAGTTCTATGGGTGAGCCTGGTGTAGCTGGGGGGGGTGCTGTTGGTCTCCCAGCGGTCCATCGTCTGCTCCCATGGGAAGGTGAGGATGGTGCTGCCACCCCTGTGCGTGGTGTTGCTGCAGGACCAGCCTGCCCATGGTTATCCAAAGCGGGCAGCGGAACATGGATCCCTCACATGAGGGTGCCGAGCTCCCAAGGGAGAAGGAGGAGGAGGGAGAGACCCCCTGTCCTTCACAGGGCCCTGCAGCAGCACAGTGGCACTGTGCATCTGTCCAATGTCTCGTTCCTGTTCTGATGAAAGAGCTGCTGGTCAGGCATAGCTGAGGGAGCCAGATCCGGAGCAGTTGGTGTGTCCCAGCTCTCCCGACGTCTTCGCAGTGTTTCTGTGAAGGCACGGAGTGTTTTAGAACATGAGCTGTGACATCAAAGCAGTCAGCAGTAGATCAGAATGTTCTGTCTTGAGTTTCCAACAATACCCTGGAAATTTCCAAGTCTTTCCTGTTTGTCCCGCTGCTCGCTGGACTCCTCCGCTGCCATCCCTCTGCTGTTTACGGTGGCAGAGCTGTTTGATTTTCCCTACTCGGAGGCATCGCTCTGGAGGCATTTAGCATACTTTGCTTCAAGAGCCTCTCTCCAGCAGTTTCCTTGTGTGCCCAGGCAAAGTGGGAACGTTCTGGTGGCTCCAGTGGGCTCCCCAGTGCTGGAGGGGGCTGGAGCCCTCCCGCCGGGTGCTGGGAACGCTGATCCCAGCCGGGCTCTTCCCGTGAGGAGCTCTGGGTGCCTGCCAGAGGGGGGGACCCAGAACCTCTCGTGCCTCGAGGTCAGACAAAAGCAGAGCTCCCTCCTCCTGCTCCAGTCCTGGCAGGCGAATTCCATCACTGCACAAATATTTTGGCAATCCAGCGATAATGGAAAAGGAAATGCAGAAACATCCAGTCCGTCAGGAATTCTCTGAACTAGGACACTGGGAGCAGGGCGGGTGGTGGGGCTGGGCTGGCCCTGCTGTCCCCATAGCGGTGCCTTTCCCTGTGCCACCCTGCAGGAATGCCCTGTCCCGGCGCAGCCGCTCGCTCCGGGGTTGGTGTCCTGGGAAGCGCAGCGGTGGGTGATGTGTAACAGGGGGCTGCTCTCTGGGGAAGTGTTTTGTGCTCTAAGTGGTTACAGCGGTGCGGGGTGGTGTGTGTGTATTTTGGTATCTATAAACAAAGCAGCTCAAGAATGCCTTGATACCAAAGGTTGGTTTTGGCTGCTGATCAAGTGCTTTGTGCCGAGTTTTTTGCCTTTCCTTTTTCTCTTTACTTTTGAAAAAGGAGTTCAGTTGTTGAGAGTGAGCAAAAGAAAAGAAAACTGTGAAGCTGCTCGCTGTGGGATTCCGTCAGTTAAGAGGAATGATCTCCAGGTCTTTGGAAGCGGCAGGCTGGGAGCTCGCAGAGGTGGGGAAGCAGCCCCTGATGCAGGGAGAGCTCGAGCTCCCAGCCCATCTCCAGGGAAAGGCAGGGCTCCTCCCGGTGGGCCTGAAGCTGGGACCCCCCATCCGAGGGCCGGCACTCTCGTTGCTGCCGTCCATCCCCATGGGAAGCGCTGGGCAGCGGCTTGGCTGGAGCAGAGGCAGCCTGAGCCCACCCTAGCGCACAGGGCAGCATTCCCAGCCATGCTCGGCCTGTCTCCTGGATGCTGTGGCACCACACAACGATATCCCTGGTTTGAGGAGCTGGATTGCTGTGTTTTGTGCTATTTTGGTATTCATTTCAGTTTTTATCATTTTAAGGTTCACGCGTTTCTAATTGTTATGAATACCATGCTAAAATTAATAGTTCTATGGTTGGTTTATTACATTTAGTGAAATTACGTGCGTGTGATGTTTGCCAGGAAAAGGCGCCGCAGCGACTTTGCTCACGTAACGAGGGTAATTGAGTTGTTGCACTTGTTGAAATGAGGGGATTAATCCTTTAAAAGTTTGCAAACTGGAGGGGGATGTGAACCATGAATTGGGTCACACACGAGCAGGAGGGGCCCGTCCTCCCTGAGGGCGCGGGACACTGCACAGCTCCATCATTGTGGAGGCTGCGTTGCGCAGGTCAGAGGCTCTGTGACTTCCTCTGATGAACTCTGAGAGCTTCAGAACCACGGTGTGCGTCGTGGGCCACTCCTGTCTCTGCCGTTACTGCTGGCGAAGCCCAGGGTTCCACGTGGAGCACAAAGAGCGAGCCACAGAGCAAACCCTCTGCAGGCAGAGGAAATGCTTTGGTACCAAGAGAAACCACTTGATGCTCTAATCCCAGCCCTTCGTCTCCAGGCTGTGTGCCCATTGGGCAGATGAGGGTGCTGGAGGGTGCTGTACCCCACAGAGGGTCTTGCAGCATTGCTCAAAGCTCTGGCTGTGCAGAGGTGCGCCTTCACAGCGTATAGATATCACTTCATACTTGCTGGGGAAAATCTGGTCCTAAGTTGGGCATTAATTCTGCAGAGCGTTTTGAGGCAGATTGTCAGGCAAGAAAAGAGAA
Organism: Pezoporus occidentalis; assembly: GCF_034315485.1. Taxonomy (NCBI): domain Eukaryota; kingdom Metazoa; phylum Chordata; class Aves; order Psittaciformes; family Psittacidae; genus Pezoporus; species Pezoporus occidentalis. The sequence goes on along the minus strand of NW_026912801.1, from coordinate 2,125,688 downwards.
ATGTAAAATAAGTCTTGTTTACTATAGATGATGATGTGGCAAAGCAACTCAAGAGCCAGTTCTCGGGAGTTTATGACAATAATCATGAATATGTTTTATAAATGTGTAGTGATGTGAGTGGACTCAATTCTGGCTGAATTTCAATGGTATGGCTTTGTGCTGCAAAGCTAAATCAAATGGCTATAATTTATGCTGAACTGTACTAAGGGATGCATTTATTCACAAGTATGTGGTGATTGTAGCATTGTGCTTGATTTATGGTGTTTTACTTTTTCATATGAAAATCCCTACCAAAAATAATATTTAGAGTCTCCTGTTATTTACTGAGCCCAGCAGCCTTCCGTAGGCTCGGTGGCAGAGGGTGCCTTATCTCCCTCCTCTGGTTCCTCGGCGGCCGGCCCAGAGCTGACTGCTGGGGATGGCTCCTGGTGCAGCGCTTGCAGCATGGCCATGGGCAGTGATGGAGGAGTGATGCACGTGCACAGGAGTGGCTCTGGAGCCTGCATCACCATCCTGCTTCAGTGCAGTGACTGGTCATTGCATCTGGAGCCTGATCTGATTAGTAACAGCAAATTAACTAATTAAACCCATGCAGTGGTTTTGGTAGTGCTGGGTAACAGCTGGACTTGACGATCTTAAAGGTCTTTCCCAACTTGGTTGATTCTAGGGTGAGGCTCCAGCGGGCAGCTGGGAAGTGACAGTCCCTCATGCATGCATGTGTCCAGAGCAGTGTTCCTGCAGCAGGCATCCTGCTGTGAGGTTTAAACTGGATGTGACAATGCGCCTGGCACAATTAAGCTGGAAGCTTCATTTATCATTGCTACTGAAGGTGAACGTCAGCCCCTGAGCACCCTTTTCTGTGCCTCATGTTTTGGAAGTCACAGAAGAGGTCTCTATCATGAGGCAACTGGAAAGGTTTGGGTAATCCTGGCCTTGTAGCGTTACCTTGAGAAAGTGTCGTATCTCTGGCTCTGCTAGAGAGCCAGAGGCTCTCTAGCATAATATAATATAGTATAATTCAGAGTATAATCTAGTATAATTCAGAGGCTAAAAGAAAGATTTATTTAAAGCATTTGAGATCCCTAAATAAATCATTTCATCTCATAATAGGTCCCAAACCATCCTGGGAGTGTACGCAGCCATTAGGAGAGAGTTAAGACCCAGCAGGACTTCTTCCTGGGTTAAAATTAGTTGTGCTGAAAGTTTATCAGTGATTTATTCTGCAGAGTGACTCCATTTGTAATTCTCCTTCCTGAAAGTTTCAGCACCATTGTTTTTAATGATAAGAACTTGTTGTAGCAACCTCTGTCCCTAAACACTTGGAAACTCTTGTTTAAATAAACATGCAACTTGCAAGCAACATGCAGCTTAAATGTGTATCCTATTAAAAGCTGGCAGGAATGGAGCCTCCCAGCTTTCTTGCCAATGTTTGGAATACAGTAGCATTTCTGCTCCATAGCAATAAATTTCTGCAGAATGAAGGGCCATAATATTTGCCTTTTTTAGGGGAAACTCTGCTTTGTTAAGCAGAGAGATGGAAAATGTTCCTAACAAATAGGACAGCGTGAAGCAGGTAAATATTTTGGTTGTTGACATCGCTCCTGCCTAGGGGTAAAGCTCTCACCCGTGTTTTGAAGGAGGGAAGGAGACGTTTCCCAGCACTTCAGAGGCCTCATGGCCAGTCCTCTCATCCTGAACTTGCCTAAAGGAGACAGTGGGCCCCTTGCCCATCCCCACCAGCGCGGGCTGGACCGGGTGAGGTGTCTGCAGTTTCTGGTTGCACAACCGGCGCAGGGAGATCTCAACCAAATCCATTTGTGCTCACTCGGTGTTGAGCTCAGGCCGGCGCTGGAATGGGCTGCCCAGGGCAGCGTTCCCACACCGTGTAGATGAGGCCCTCAGTGACACAGGTTAGTGGTGGCCTTGGCAGTGCTGGGCAAGGGTTGGACTGGATGTCCTTCAAAGTCTTTTCCAGCCTGGTTGATTCCATGATTCTGTGTGTGTGTCCCGCAGCTGCCATCTCCATTCCCGTCCCTCTGCACTGGGTGTTCGTGGCTGCTTTGCTCTGACAAGTCCTTTGCTATGGAAAGAACTTCAACTGCTGTCTTAAAGTTAGTGTTTTCTAATTAGTTCACCATTAATTAAGGGGTTCTGCTGTTAGTAAGTGAGGATGAGCTGGCAGAGCAGACTGCCGATACCCAGAATCTGTGGGATTCAACTCTGAATTCCAAAAGAACTTCTTCATTAATAATTTTGATTTTCCAGACGTTACACAGAAACATTGGTGATTAACAGAAGTGCGATGTGTTCTCATTCATAGGACTCCTAATTAGTGGTAATTCAGTTATTAACTCTTTGGTGCAAATGAACAGGGACAGAAGTGGGGAGTGGTGACTTCTTTTTGCATGGGAGCACTGAGTGCTTTGCCCTCTGCCTTTAGGTCTCGTGTCCCGGGGAAGCTTTGCCCATTCCCTGGGTTTGCTGCAGCTTGCAGGCAGAGGTTCAGAAGGACACGCTGTGTGCAGGGTGACACTTCCCTGTGCCAGGGCAGATCCCACATGGGCCCCCCATGCTTCCCAAGAGGTGACTGGGATGCGTAAGGAAGATGAAGCGCTGGACACAGCCAGAGCTGCCTGTCAGCTCCTGCCAGCAGTGGGGCTGAGGCATTACCTGCTTCCCTCATAACTCACCAGAGTTCAAGTGGGCAGGAAGCTGGCCCTCTGCCTGGGAGAATTTGTCACAAAGATTAAAGAATTAATGAGAAAATACAATATATTAAAGAATGAGAGATTTTGCTAACCTCTTACCTTGTCTTTGCCTTAATTGCCTTTAGAAATCATAGGACACAATGAATTATCATTGATTTTTCTCAATATCTTCTATTCCTGCAGAAGCCAGATAAACTGCAGCGAGAGGTGATGGTTCAAAGGGACCCGGGAGATCTCTGAGGTGGGCAGGATCACAGGCACCATCCGGCTCCAGCTCCCTCTGTGCTGCCACAGAGCTCTTGCTCCTTCCTGTGTCCCAGGCACTTGGCTGGACCCGCTCTGTGGGGTTTGGTGCTGAGTGGCTGCAGTGGCACCTCGCTGGTGGCACTGGCACCACCCAGGCTGGGTGGGCAGACGTTGCAGGAGACCAGGGATGCTGCTCATGGGCATGCACGTGGGATGCCATGCATTTCCTCTGGCTGCCCTGAGAAGTCAGGCAGCCTCTCCAGGGCTTAAAGCACATTCTTAGCTTCATTTTTCACCCTAAATCCAATACTTCGGGCAGTAGGACTTCTCCTGGAGCTCGTGCAGGACAGAGCCATAGCTGGCTGCCTTAGGGCTGGGTGACCAGGACCGGGAGCTCAGGACCCTCCTGGCCTGGGCCCTGTTTGCTGTTGTTGTCCCCCCATCGTTGTGATGCTGCTGCTGCTGTTCCCAAGCCCTCATGCCCCTGCAGGACAGGTTTCTGTGGCCAGCATCCCCATGCCCGGCTTTGGTTTTATTGATCCAGGAATGTGCACTGCTGCTATGGCAACGCACTTCTCATCCCAGGGCTTTCCAGTCATGGCTGGTGATAAGTCACCCCATGGCAGGGACCCAGCCCAGACCCATCCTCTGCTCTCCAGAGGACACCCTCTGGGCCACAGACACCCCATAAACCCATCCTATGGGCTGCTCCCATCCAAACTGGCACCAAGAGGTGTCTCCGGGTGGGCAGCAGGGCTGGGTGCTGTGACCCATGTTTTGGGCATGAGGAGGGGCAGTGCTGGTGATGGGGCTGTTGTGAGCTGAGCCACAGGGTGAGAAGGATCTGGGATGTGTCGGTCCATATTAACAGGTTTTTATTTGAAGTTCACCTCAGAAACAAGCAGTGTTGGGAAATTCAGCGGGGCAGGTCCAGATGGAGAGAGAGCATGAAAGATTTATAAAGCCTTTTTGGTGGCAATCAATACTGCTTCTTATTACAGCCGCGTCCTTCCAAACTTTTCCTTGTTCATTTATCTACCTCTGATAATTTGACCAAAATCTAATGGATGAAGTACCAGGGAGGCACCTGGATATTTTAAAGATGCGGTGCTGCATTTCAAGGACTAAGCCTGGTAATCAATCTTTTCATCTGATTCCTTCCACTGCCGATGGGGTTTATTGCCAAACCACAGTGTCTAGCAGTATTGGTGTTTATTTGTACTGTTCATGTGCCCTCAGACCAGGTCGTACCCTGGCTGTGCTGCACATACCACAGCAGTGGCCTTGTTCAGAGAGCTGACGCAGGTACAAGGGACAGGTAGTGGGAATGACAGGGAGGGAGCAGAAGGTGCGGGGAAGCGTGGGGATACAGGTCACGGTGTGGGGCTCAGCCTTGCTGCTGTACTTCAGGTGAATGTCACAAGAACAGTGCAGGGATCAAAGGACGTTCCCATGGCTTTCCCAGTGATGACAAGGGATAAAACAGCACAGGAGAATGCAGCGGGGCATCTGCGAATGCAGCAAGTGGTGAGAGCTGGCAGCGGTGGCTGCCGGGGCTGAGTGAAGGTCCTGCAGGGAGGGATCGTGTGTCTGTGCACAGCCCTGGAAGGGCTCAGTAAACGTTCACTGAATGGGCCTCATTTTTGCTGTAGTTTCAAGAAATATTACACTACCATACACCCCAAATCCGACCTTGCTGAGGAGGACGCTCGCTGACAGACCTTGGGAAGGCCACCGAGACTGGACCTTTAAAGAGCCAGCTAACATATGCGCTCAAGCATTTTAAAAGAGCAGGACGAGATCCTTCCTGGACTGCTAATGGCAACCTTGCTTACTGTTTGGTGCAGCGAGGACGTTCCAGAGGAGAGAAGCTTGGGCAAGGTTTTGCAGAAGGTGAGGAGGGGGAGCTGGGGTTTGCTGCCTGATGGTGGAGAACGGGGCAGGGATGGGACTGCTGAGGGGGGAACAGGGCAGTACCAAGCAGGATGCTGAGCACTGGTTGTGGGGCTGGTGTCCGTGCACTGAGGGGCTCGGGAAGCTCTGTGGGTCCCCAGGACAGGCACCACTGACCTGAGGCTGCAGCAGATGTGTGTGACAAAGGCGATGCAGCAGCTCTGTCTTGCTGGATCATTCGGGAAGAGGCGTGCAGGGGCAGGTGAGGAGTCTCCAGGTCGCGTCCTGGGGAGCAGAGCCCTTATCACAGAGGAGGCCTGTTGAGACTTCTGTCGCAGACATGGGGTTTGTATCGGGAACCGACACAGAAAAGCCCTCGGGTCTGATCTCTGGCCTAACACAGCCCAGATGAGTGCGAGACCCCTCTGGCCCTAAATGGCTGATCTGTCGTTAGAAAACACCTGGCAGCGTGACTGGCATCCCTGGGAGGGACAGGGCAGGAGCGGTTCCGAGCTGCAGCACCGGGGTAGCCCCAGGCAAAGGGTAACCCCCGAGCTCAGGAGCCGCACACGCAGAGGCACGTACTCGGAGCACGGCTCCTCGCGGTGAGCAGCACCAGGGGAAGCTCACGTTCTCCCTTCCAGCCAGCAGGAGCCTGTGGCTGCCCGGCTGATGGCTCACCTGAGCCAGGGAGCTGCGCCTGGACAGCCTCCGAGGTGGGACCATGCTCCCCGCGCCAGCAGCATCTGCAGCATCTCCTCCCTTGCTGGGCGTGCACGGCCCTCCCTGCAGCAGAACCTCTGGGTGTTCGCGGTGCCTGCTTGGAAAGCCTCAGTCATAATGGGATCATTTTCCTGCAAGCTGTTTCAGAAGACATCATCCAACCAGTCATATTTCTGTGCAGCATCTGTCAGGCTTCTGCACTTCAGCAAGCTTCAGACAGGACCATTTATAGTTTCAATAATGCTTTATTTGGAGACAGGTTATGATAACTTCCATCTCTCTGTTTTGCAGATATGATGTAATTTGAACATGTCTATGGAAGTTTGAATGAAGGAATTGTCTTGTGTATATGATGAATATTCTAATTGAGAATAATATTCACTAAAGGCCAAGACAGGTGCTTTCTCCTTCCTGGGATTCCTAATTGCTGATGTGTGACTGGAATTTGTATGTCCTCTTAAACATCTTTCCAGTGGTTTCCCAGATTTATTACTGTTCCATACTACTGAACATTTGCATAAAGAGAATTTAAATTAGCCTCTGCATTGGTATTTGATGTAAGGCGGATCTTGCTGCCACATGCAAATTCCCCAGATTCAGTCACCGGAGGCAAGTGGAAGTGTTCTGGATGGAAAAAGGAGGTTCAGGGATCTGGGTAATGGTGCTGCCTGCTGCAGATGCTGGAGAGGAGGCAGAGCCTGCCTCAGCTTCCACCCTCAGCAGTGTTGACCCCAAACCCTCTCCTGGAAACGTCACCATCCTGGGAAGAGCTGGAGAACGACCGCCGGATTCAGCGGTCTGGGTTTTGCTGCCTGCGGCTCGGTTTCCCTCTGGCTTTTCATCCTTTCCTGCTAAGCTCTGTTCTTTGGGGAATGTCACCAGGAAAGCACAGCACAGAGGGGGATGAAAGTAACCCTGTCCCGTTTGTTATCCTCATGGCCCCTTCCCATCCCATCCCATAGCCCCAGCACCCTGCTCCATGCTGCTACCTGCTTGAGCTGTACAGAAGCATGGACTGGAGCCTCTTGTTCTCCTGGGCTCTTGGCCTCCTTGCTCTCCACCCTCTTGCTTTCCCTTGGATTCCTGGCTGCTTTCCTCATTTGCAAGCCTCGGTTTGCCGTTTTTCCCAGCACTCTCCCAGTTTCCCGGCAGTGCTGCTGACTCTGCAGGCGAGCTCCGTCCTCTCCCAGCAGACCACCTGGGAAACAGGAAACGCTCCGAAGCTCTGGATTAACTGAAAGACCGTACGTTGTTCCCCCTTGGCTTCTCCTTTTCCATCTCCTGGTCTGATGCTGGGGCTTTAGTCCTAGCAGTCATCATCATGCTCACACAGAGAAGTGGCTCAAGGCGAGCTGGGGAGCCCGGCACGCCAAGGAGTAAGTGTATCTTCCTCTGGAAAAGCCTGGGATGTACATTCAGGCTCTCCTGCAAACCTTCCTGCTTTGCTGATGTCTGACCTGAGCTGCAGGAGTAAAACCCCTTCCCCTGCATGGCTGAGAGGTACCGAGGAACTGCCTTTGTGTGTGCAACACGGAGCTGGTCGTGCTGTGATGGAAACGTCCCCTCCCTGAGAGCGCACAAAATGAGGTGTGATTTAAACCACCCCTGTGGGGAAGTGGCTGTGCCACAGCCCCGCAGTCCCAACGGCAGCCTCAGGGTTTCTCGGGGAAGTGGATCACTCGGGAAGTGCATCCAGGAAATAAGCACCCTCTGTCCCCGACATCCCGACTCCCGGGCTAAGCCCAGGCCTCTCCTTTCAGAGCTTCATGACTTACAGAGCCGTTACTGCCTGACCTCAGCCTTCCTGCCCCCTTCCAGCTACCGTGCCAGGGCAGGCAAGACTCAGGCACACACAGGCATGGGATCCTAGCTGAGCTGGGGAAAGAACTGAAGCTGTAGGATGGGGAGGAGAGGGGTGAGGTGTCTGCGGCTCCCGCTGTGGCATGTATCCTCTGGGTGGGCATCGCTGATGTGTTTCAGCTGATGGAGCTGCTGCCACCCATTACTGAGGCTGTGGAAGGCTCGGTTGCGGTGCTCTGCCTTGGTGGGCACTGTGCAGGAAGGCAGTGGGGAGGTGGGGGGACACCAAGAGTCAAGGTCATGAAAATGGGGCTCGGGTGTTACAGATGTTGATTACAGGTGGGATAAGCGCCTGCACGTGGATGCAGCACAGCTGCAGAGGAAGTTGTGCCTGGGACAGGGTATGACTGCTCAGCCAGGTGGGAAACCTGCAGGGTTAAGTCAAGAGGAGGAGACTCTTTCCAAGGACATCTCCAGGATTCCAGCTGGCTGCAGGAAGGAGCAGGGTACGTGCCTGTTGCACCCCGCTGGATGGCATGGCCGGAGCACCCGCCACGGCCCCAGGACCAGCCTGAGGAGCAGTGGTTAGGGCGTTAAAGGAGGGGGCTTTCTTGCTCACGTGTGTGTTAAAGGGAAGTGAAGCAGAGCACAAATCAAACCAAACATGTTGCTGTCCTGCGAGGAGTGCGCGAGGGCTAAAGGGTGCCGAGGCGCCGGCTGGGTGAGGGGAGATGGCCCTCTTCCCCATTCATGTATTTTGTATTATGAAATGACTGCGGTTGTCATAGCAACATAAAGGGAGCAGATCTCATTACTGAGGCCTGGCCACATTATTTTCTCCAAGGAATTTCTTCTTTTCATTATTTTTCTCCAAAGGTCAGTTATCCTCTGAGGCAGGGTGGGAGATTCTGCGAAAGGTGAAGCATATTCATGGCAGAATTCCCCTGGTGGAATTTACAATCATTTTGCTTTTTTATACTTGTAGAAAGATTTCTTTTAGTATAACATTTTCTTTTAACCCTTTCTGCGTGCAGCCTGCCTGCTCTGCACATCAAACCCTGCTGGTGACTAAGGAGCTTTGCACAGGGATTTTCTGCAGAAAGTGGAGAATTAATGTCACATCATGCTTTTATTATCATATCAACCCAAGTGTGTCATGCTGCATGCGAGCGTTTCTCTGACTTTTGTTTGCCTTTAGCAGCTGTACAAACCAGCAGAACTATTTCAAACTTTGTTATGAATCTGCTTCTCTTCCTTTTGTAAAGCCGTGGCTGCCGGCTCTGATCCAGCCTGTGTCCCAGGCTCTGACCCTCACACCGGGTTCGTGTTTGTAAACCCCATGTCATAGAATCCCAGCCTGGTTTGGGTTGGAAGGGACCTTAAATCCCATCCTGCTCCAACCCCTGCCACGGGCAGGGACCCCTTCCACTGGGGCAGCTTGCTCCAAGCCCCTGTGTCCAACCTGGCCTTGAGCACTGCCAGGGATGGGGCAGCCACAGCTTCTCTCTTCACTTTGAATACTCGCGTGCTCCTCTCAGCTGGAGATGCAGGGACATAGAAGCTCAAACACAGGGTTACGTGTGTTGTGCGACCCCTGGGTGCTGTGTCCCCTGCAGCACCCACCCCTCGCGTGCTTTGTGTGTAAATGCAGGGGCTGGGTTTTGACTGCTGCGTTTCATCAATCCCAGCGTTTCACACAAACACCCCGGTTCCTTTTCAAAGAAATATTTCCTGTTGCTTTGTTACTAAAGCTTTGAAACAAGCATTCCAGAGCACTGCCAACACATGTTTTCTAAATATAATCTAGAAAAGGAATAATAATACCCAGCCAAAGAGAGAGGAATGCAGATTGTACCTCTGTGCTGCTGTATCCATGAGCTAAGGTAAAAGGCCTCTCTGGTTCTCCAATACATTACTTAGGAGCTTGCCAAGGATAAAGAAGTTTTTCCTGCTTTGCAGAGCTTTCAAGGATCACTTGTCCTGAGATACGAGAGACAGGATCAGATGCACTAAAGGAGAGAGTGGTTCTGTGTTTTCTTACGGGATGCAGAGACCTCCAGTATCTCAGGAAGTTTTGTAAGAGGATGGATGTGTTTCTGTGCACACAGCTGTACAGGAATGCTGTTCTGTGTTTCTGTTCATTTGTATTTGTGAATAATCATGAGATATTCCATATAGAAAGCATCCTGAGTTCCTCTCCCCCCTGTTCCCCGTGCTCCGTCCTAGTGCTGTGCAGCCAGAAGGAAGGGATCACCGGTCTCCAGCACGCATGGGCTGTCCCATCAAGCTCTACAGCACAGTCTTACAGAAATAATGAAGTTTGATATCCTGCTGTTATTTTTAATTTCTTTGATTTAACATGGGTAAGCTTAACAGTCCTAATATAATACTGAAAGAGCACAGAAATGTATCATGTCTCTTCCCCATTACGGAGAAGAAAGTGGAAGGAGCTAGCAGTAAGCAGGAGAGCCTGTGGAGAGCATATGGTCCTCAAGTCTTTGCTCATTAGTGGAAATCTGTCTGAAAATGGGATCACTTTTTGCTGTAAACCTCAGTCATGCTGAGAGCCAGGGTTCCCCAGAATGACTTCTTTGTGTGCAGCAGAGCACCGGATCGTGTGTTCAGCAGGCTGCCAAGGGGTTAAGCACAAGATGAGGTCTGAGAGGGCAGGAAAGCCTCATGGAGGAGGTGTGGGATGTATGGAGCTGTCTTCCAGGAGCACAGGCTGGACCTGACCGGGGTGTGGAGGTTCCAAATGGTCTTATGGAACAACCTGCTCTAGGGGAAGGTGTCCTTCCCCGTGGCAGGGGGGGGAACTGGATGAGCTTTAAGGCCCCTTCCAACACAAATCAGTCTGGGATTCTATGACACTGTTCTCGTAATCCTCTTCAAGGGTATCCTTGGCATTGCTCTTCACAGGGTGGACTTGTTGGGAATCAGCTGTTCTCTAAAGGGAAAGGAAAGGGATGGCATTCCTGATGCGCCACAGCCTCTCCTCCTCCGTGGTGCCAGGCTGGCTGCCTATTCCTGCGGTGCAGGGGAGGCCAGGGCAGAGGAGTTAACAACAGTGTCCCTCTCCAGAGGTGTCATTTAAGAAAGACTGAATGCTAACGAATGCCCTCGCTGTAAAAACAGTAATAATGCCTGGCCATTCTACAGCACTTTTCATCAACAGCACTCATCATGATTTAGCCCATATGTCAATATTGTCTGCAGCAGTGGCAGAGCCATTACCACTGCCAGTCCTAGTACACACACTGCGACTTCGATTTAGATGTCCATTTTCTGTAAATCATGTTTTGCATGCAAAGTGAGTATTTGCCTATGCAGATGAGGAGCATCCACATGCCCATATCTGCTTTGCGTGTTCGCTGGTGGTAACTGCACTCAATGATTCACCCCATGTGATGGCAGAGGAAAACTGAAGGCATCGCCGTGTGCCTTGGTTTGAAATGGTTCAGAGAGCCCTCGGTGTTGTTTCACAGAAGGATCTGGTAGGAGTTGTACCGCAGGCTGCAGTCAGGAGCAGCCTGTCAGAAACCCCAGCAGAGCTGGGATTTGGGATGGACACGCACATTCCAGCCCGACCCTGGCACTGTGGATGCCATGCCAATGCGGTGGATGTGACAGGTGATATTCCTGCACAGTGTTTCGCTCCGTATCCATCACTGCCTGAGCTACTGCTTAATTTTAATTGCATGCTGCAGCAGGTAGATGGTGTCATATCACATGCACTTCAGAGCCAGGCAGGGCACTTGGAATATATTATGAACACAGGTTATTATAGGGCTTTTAAGTGTGCATTTAGCAGTGGTAGATGTAAGGCTCTTAGCTTGCACTCCTGTTTATTAATTAATGAAGGGCTCTGTTCTGACATTACTTACGTCCTCCTGTGTCTCTCATGTTAGATGTGGGGCTCATTTAAAATGATAAGTAGCCCAATGCACTTCTCATGCAATTCACTTAAAGCTGGCGGCCTCCTCCCAGCCGCGTGCCAGGACTCCGGCTGCTGTCACCTCTTTGGCAGACTCTCCTCCAGGACCCCCATCAGCTCAGGGCAGGAGGGATGCTGCAACGCAGGCAGCTGGGTGAAGCACAGCCCTGCTTGGCACGAAGCTTCCCTTCTCTGCTGACTGTGCTGTGGGCAGCAAGGCTGAGGCTCTTCTGGGGGGTCATTACTCACCTCCTTCATGGTGCCTTCACCTTCCTGGAGGGATGGAAGGTTTGAAACTGGCACAGAGCATCCCGCAGCCATATGGTGCAGGATGCACGTGCCAGAGTGGGGCAGTGCTGGGAGCCAGAGTGCAGGTTGAGTGCTGCAATGGGCAGAGCTGGTGAAGCTGATGTGTGTGAGCCCTGCGGCCCCCGAGCCTGCATGGGAGAGGTGATGGGCAGGAGGGGGAAAACAACAGGAAAGGGAGAGAATTCCTGGATTCTGGGCAAAGTGCTGCAAGCCCCAGCTCGTTTAGTGGTGTTATTTTAAAATAGGATTTCCCATCCCCTTTGTGCCCATCTCCATTGGTTCCTCCTGGTCCTCGAGGGCTCTGCTCTGGGACTGCAGTGTCTCAACGCTGGGGACAGGCGCCTGTGCCATGGCGGTGCTGGAGGTAATGGGGTCAGCCCCAAGGACGTGGCAGGGGACGTGGTGGTGGCGAGTGCTGGCCCCAGCACTGCACGTGGCACCTCCTGGCCCTGCCAGCTCTCCAAGGTGCTCCAAGTTTGTGGTGTTGGGCTCTGGAGTTGTGGATCTGCCCTGGTGAGAGGTGCCTCTGCATCTCCTGCGGCGGCAGCAGCCGGCAGTGCTGGCTGTGTCTGGGACATGCCTCGGAGCCACATTAGGCACAGGCTGCCCCGCTGCTGCACATCTTCTTCCCAGCCTCTTCTCTCTTCTTTTCCTTCCTTTTCCCCCCCCCCTTCCTAGCTTGTGGTGGGCCAATAACTCACAACAGACACAGCTCCTTCTGATTAGGATCTGCTCAGGTATTTTTGTATCTTTAGCTCTAATTTGGATGACAAATCCCCAATAGGTGTGATAGTGAGAAAGGAAATGTCTCCCGATAGTGATGGCAGAATAAAGTGGTGTGATAATGTGGTGTGCGTGCTTATTGCAAACATGTGCTGAACGGAGAGAGCCTCTTGGCCTCCCAGCAACCCCAGGCTGCTCTGCCTCTTCTTGCTGCCAGTGTTAGCAAGTGAGCCAGGGCTGAACCCGGCTGGAGCCTGAGCTGCAGCCACAGATGCTATCCCGGAGGAGTGCCCGGTTCTGACCCCCGGAGCAGGGTTCCCTCTGCCCCGGTCCAGAGCAGGGCAGATTGGGCGGGCAGGACTGAGGTGCTTTGGGCTCCAACCACTTCCCCTTCCCCACTGCCACCGCTCCAGCTTCTGCGGGATGGGGAGAAAATTCCAGCGCTAAATCCCTGGTGCTGGAGTCAGTGGCTCAACCGAATGTGGCTGCTTCCACGTGGGTCCAGCCCCGGGTCAGCATCCCCCGGGGAGCAGCAGACGCTGAGCAGAGGAGCCAGTACTCAGAGCATTTCTGCGTGGATGCTGCAGGTTTGGTTTCATTACACATTCCGGCCCCGTTGCTCTCTGTGCCGGAGTGTTTGGGTTTGGAGCATTCTGCGAGCCCTGAAATTTGTTTTTTTTATTGAAGTTTTTTTCTGACTTGAAAGGCTGGTTTTTATAACGGGTCAATTTCAGACCATTTGATATTGATATATGAAGATCCTCGGGGATTATTGTAATGCATTTTTCATCCTGCTGTGATAGTATCATATAAGGAAAATGGGACTGACTGTTAAGTACAAATTGAAAAAGACATGGTCATTTAAGATAACTCCTTATCTGTATACAAGGAAATGGTATCAGGGAAATAGACCACCAGTTGACAGAAATAAATTTTGCCTCAGGCTCCTCCTTCTCTTCCCCAGCTCCTCAGCTTCCCTTCCCTTCCCTTCCCTTCCCTTCCCTTCCCTTCCCTTCCCTTCCCTTCCCTTCCCTTCCCTTCCCTTCCCTTTCCTTTCCTTTCCTTTCCTCCTTCTCCCTTTCCTTTCTGTTTCCTTCCCTTTTCCCTGCCCTGCCATGGATGGAGTGACGGGCTGCGCCGGTGTTCTTGGGATGAGCTCCTAGAAGGGACACCCAGAATTTATTTGCCTGTGTCTGGATGTGCTGGAGCAAACGGAGGAACTTAATGAATGATTTCTTTAGTCAAGTGAGAGCTGTTTGTTTTTATAGCCCTTATAAAAAGATAGGAAACAAACTCCATCAGCCAAGTCACACTCCATCCAGTCATATTTTTTTATTCCTGGCATTTTATCTCAACTCACTCTGTTTTAATAAGCTGTAAATCAGGGCTTATTATGACGGTGTGAGCAGTGTCAGTGGGTCCTCCTGGTGCTCCAGGAATGCCGCCGCACTGCCAGTTCCCTTCTGCAGACGGTCTGGCGTTCCACTGCCCGGGGAGGCTGCTGGAGAGTCTTCCTCACGGAAAGCTGCAAACCCCATTTGAATTTATGATCATTCTGGAGCCCGAGCAGAAAAAGTGTGTTTTTCCAGATCCTGTGAGGTAATCACAGTGTGGTGACATATGTTGCAATTCCCTATATGCTGCCACACGCTATGCTGAGCAGCATCTCTGAAGTGTGCTTTCTCCTCCTCGGTGATTATTATATCCCGTTTGGACTCCAAGCGTTTTGACCATTAGTAGAATGAGGGCGATTACAATTTGGCACAAGGCACTGCAGTCAGAAGCCAATGTTTAGAGACAGTGGTATAAGAGAAGTCCCATAATTGGAGCTGCAGGGCTGAGTTTGCCAGAGTATCTATTGCTGGCACCGCATCCTTCTTGGCGCCGCACCTATTGTAGCTGCACTTTGGCCCACACCTTGTTTCATACCGAGCCTGCAATTAGAATGCAATCCCTGTCCCTGGCCAGCCCTGGGCCGCCCGGATTCCTACACGTGCCCGGGCGGCGCGGGAGGTGTCAGGGCTCAGCGCTGCGCTCGCTGCCGCCGCCGGGCTCACACACGCTCGGGTGGGAACTTCTCAAACACTGATGTAGTGTCCGGGCAGCCCCTGCGCTGCCACACGGCATTCCTGCCTAATCCCCACGGACTCTGGGCCTCCGTGTCTCCAGCTCTCAGGTTCCCCTCATGTTACCCCCGGGCACTCCACGTCTGTTGCGTTTAGGAGGGACCTGGTTTTATTATTTCCTTGCTGAGGCTGTGTTTCTGTGTTGCATTGCCCGGTAGCGGTACCAAGGGACACAACAGCCTTATGGTGCTGTGCAGCCCTTCCTGGCTGAGGTACCACAGCTCTGCAGCCAGAGCAGTCACTGGTGCTTGTGGAAGGCTGTGGGAGAGGCACATGGGATGACAGCCGGGAAGGAAGGAATGATGGGTAGATGGAGGGATGGATGGAGGGAGGGATGGATGGATGGATGGATGGATGGATGGATGGATGGATGGATGGATGGATGGCTGGCACATGGGGAGATGAGGAGTCGGGGATGTTTTAGCAGCTAGATAAGTCCTCAGAAAATTCCAACCAATGCAGGACTGTGGTAGCAAAGCAGAATCTGCTTCTGCCTTCAGAGAGAGAAGCTGTGGATGCTTCTACTGCCCTGTGCTCAGAGGGTCTCTCCTGGAGACGCTGCAGATCCTCATCCTCTGTGTTTCATGAACGTTCCCATCAGGGGCACAGTCTGGTTATGCTGTGAAAACCTTTGTTTGGGCAGGAACAGGGTCACAGACAGTGACACGGAGCTGGGCCCACAGCAGTGGGGGGAAGCTTCAGACTGTGGGGAGGAATCACTGGCCATCAGAGATGTATTATTCCAGCATCCGGGCCTGGCAGCACTGGGCATTCCACTGAGCCGGGTGCTTCATGTGATTGACTCAACAGAATGCTTTATAATTAAAATATTATAGCTGCAAGTGTTGACTATCTTCCAGTGTGCCAGGAGGCTTCTGTGTGCACAGCTCGAAGCACGAGCTGGCAGCGAGGGCTGGTGTGGAGCAAAGACAAATGCCTTCCTGTTGGGCTGTGTATTGTCTCCTGCTCTAACATCTCTCTAATTCACCCAGCGGTGCTGTTGTTTGCATAGCTGGTGATTTCCTTCACACCTAATTGAACTTTGTTTTAAAGTCTTTTGTCTGACTGATGTCCAGAGAGTGCTCTAACACGGGCTCTTTGGCCTTTCATTCCGGTTCTCCATCAATATTTACAGCTGAGGCTTTGGGGAAGCCACCGGCTGCCGAGTGCCGATGCTGGGAACGGGACACGGCAGGAGAAAGAGGCTGCGGAGCCTGGACGTGGGCACAGGGCAGAGCAGCACCCTGAAACCCTGCTGACAGCCGGCAAAGAGGCTGAACCCTGCAGGAAGCATCCCCGGCATCCCCTGCCACAGCACCCAGCCCGGTGCCATGGAGGTCTCCTGGCCAGCGGCGGCCACCGGTGGTCCCGATGGTGACCACATTCCCACCGTGCCTGTGCCATGGGGGTGCAGAGGACAGGGTCCTGGTGTGGGGATGGTGCTTTGGGTGGGTCTGGGGTGCTGTCACCCAGTGCCTCTACTGTGACCTGAACGTCAGCTGGAAACAAGGGTGCTCACAAGGAAACAGCCTGTCTCCTTCTTCAGGGGCTGCTTAAGACTGTACGAGGAGATAAGCAAATTATATGGCCTTAAGTATCTGTGGGATCTGTGATTCTCAAGACAGCCATGGAGGCAGGGCTAACAAGGGCACTTTAAACACTGAGTCAGGCATTTCTGTCGCAGAGATCCTTGTCTCAGCCCTTCCCCTGGGAGCAGAGCAGGCTGCAGGTTTGGTAAAGAACACGCTGCCTTGCTTTCTTAAGTTTTTCAAAGTGCAGTTCTTGTTTTTCTGCTATTGCTCAGGAAACCGAACATCTTGTCCTTGCTGCCCCTGAGCTCCAGCTTTCATTGCTGCAGTGGAAGAGGCTCCACGCACGGCTCAATCTGCACGGGGAGCCAGGGATGCTGACAAGCACACTCCAGATGGAGCACAGCTCGCAGAGGACACGGGCACACCAGGACAGCCCTGTGGACACCGGCAGTAACAAGAGCTCCCCAGGGCCCTGCGAGGGGATGGCAAAGGGTGACCTGCAAGCTGGTGCTGCAAAAAGCATAGGTCAAGGGCTCTTCCCTGTGCACACAGAGGGGAGGTGGGAGGCCTGAGCATGGCCCTGGACAATGCTTTGCCATCCTGGCACGCTCAGTTAGGGGCTGTGCTGGCTGGGACATGGAGCATCCAGCAAGGGAGAGGCTGTGCAGTGCGGGGGGACCCCGGCTGCCATCGGCAGCCCCTATGCACAGCAGGGATGCAGTAGGGACACTGGTTGTGGCTCTCCCCACCGCTGCTGCCGCACACCGCGCTGGGCCTGCAGAGTGGGGAGATGGGGAGGAGTGCTCCTGTGATGGGTCTATTGATTTATCAGCCTTCCTTGGGGCTGGCAGGAAGGATAATCCTCATTAACACACCCATTACTGCTGCGGCTCCTCGGGAAAGAGTTCTGATTTAATTCTAGCTGTTGAAAAGAAAAGTGCTTTTGAATTAGTAATGTTTATCTAACACGGAAAACTCCAGGTCACCTGGGATAGTTCACAAGTGGTGTCTTGTGTTTTGGAGGAGGGAAAAAGAGGAGTTTCAGGAGGCAGAACTCTCCCCTGAATGGGTTGGAGGCTACAAGACTGTGCAAGCTGCAGAGCTGAGATGGGCAGAGATCTGAGCAGGCTCCCAGGCTGCAGACACAGGCTTTTCTGAGCATGTGGCTGCTGATGTGGTGGGAGAGGCCCCATGCAGAGGAGAGATGAGAGCAGTCTCATGGGGATGTCTGAGATCAGTGGCTGAAGCCTGAGGTTCTGGCTGGGGCCCTTAGGTCTTCCCATGCAAGAGGAAAAGCAGTGAGTTATGTACTGGGTGCCACTCCTGAGGAAATGGTTTGGGATCCAGTCAGAAACTGGGATCCAGGCAGGATCCCTTGGAGCTGGGGGTAGTGAGTGCTGGTGCACAGCCCTGGCCATGTGCATGCACACCTGCCTGGCACCTTCCTCCTCATCCCCATCCCCATCCCTCTCCGCCTTGTCACCATCCCTCTCCTGGCTGTGCCGGCTGCGGCAGGATCCTGCTCCTACTCCGGGTGATTTTCAGGGGGAAGAAGGGTATTATTCTCTCTGGCAGACTCATCAATACCTTTAATTAGCCTTTTTTTTTTTTCCCCTGCTTCCATTCCCTTCATAGATATCAGCCTCTTAACAGATTTGAGTATGTTTTGAACTGCCATCCTCGATGCCATTTAAATCACTTCTCAAGGGCACTGGGCCAGGGATGTGCAGTGGCAGTTTAAAAGGATTAGAGCCCTTTGTTTTTTCACAAGTGGTTCAATTTACAAAAGATCAGGGTTCAAGACCTTCACACTATAAAGTGACTTAAAGCCATGAAATCTATTTCTCACTAATTCTAGATTACTCTCTACTTAGGAGCCCAGGGTGCCAAAAATGGTGGTTTTTGTTAAAATGATATGAAATCCTAATGCAAGTCCTTTTAACCACTGCTGCATAGGATACAGTGTCATGCAAATTCTGGACCTATGCGAGTAATTACGTAGCAATGAGCATGATCATTTTGATTAAACCAACACATGTTTTCAAAGATTTTATTTGAAGCAGATAACCGTAAAACTTTGTCACTTTGCTTCTCCTCTCGGGCATACGCACAATGCGTTAAACACCCCGCGTATCTCTTTTGTAAAGCCTGAGCATTAATTGCCCACTGCTTATTCAAGCAAAGCCCCCATTGAGGTAAATGGGATTTGGTCTGAATAAAGACTGCAAAATTGGACCTCTTGTCTGTAGGCGAGAGATAGGAGCCCTATTTGTACGTTAGGGTCCCCCGCTGCAAAACTGGAGCATTAAGGAAGATGGGCTTTCTGTTAAAAAAGTTTTATCTTACTCAGCATCGTACTTGTAATTTGAAATGGAGAGAACCGGTGGCCCACGCGATCATGAATAAAGAACAGTGGGAGAAACTGGGTCAGGCTGGCAAGAAGGTAGAAGCTGCCCCGATTGTTGTTCTCCCAGCCATTAGCTTCACAAGAGAATCCTTTTTCTCACTGGACGACTGTACTTTATTTTTCTAAAGCAGTATCCCTCTGACAACCAAAAAGGAATACTGCATCTGCAAATGAATGGTGCCTGCAAAGAGACAACATGAAATTTTTAAAAAGCATGGTAATAAACGCTATTCAAAAAAACACAATCTCTGAAAAACACGGCCCATTGAAATGACAAGCCGAAAATCATTTGCTAAGCACTGAAATGGCCCCTTTTGTCACCCCAATCCTTCTGTTGACAGTTACCTTTCAATCCTACAATTGTGCAGTAAGTACTGATTTTTATTCAATGTTCTATTCACCCTGCGTATTAATGAAAAGAAAAAAACTTGTAAGAATAGCCTTTAATAGGCTGATAGACAAGGCTCCCCTATTCTCCTGCTAGAGCTCCTCTTATCAGCTTCTCACAGTATTGCTTGCTTGCTCAATTCCTTCCCTTTTCTAGACTTTGCTCACCCATCTGGGCTTTTTCTCAACTGAGATGGAAACATTTTTATTTCAGAAGTCTCACTGACCTTTTCTTCCCCCCGAGGCAGCGTGTAAGGTAAAGCACTAACCTCAGACGAGCCTTTTTGTAGGCTCAAAGGGTACGATGAGGGGATCTGGTCTCAGCTCATCGCAGCGAGTGCTGATCTGAAGGCACCGGCTGAAGGGTTGTTCATCCAACGCTCCAGAGGTGCCCAGGGCCAGGGGTGACAGGGCAGCAGGCACAGGGACAGCAGAGAGCAGAAGCAGAGCTCGCCCTTGCTCCCATTGCTGCTTCCCAGCGCTCCAGGCTGCGTCCATGGGAGCCATGATCCCAGTCTGGGAATGGCTGTTCCTGGGGCAGGGGAAGGCTCATCACAGCTGCTCAGTCCCACAGGTGCCACCGTCAGCATGACCGTTCCCGTTCCTTGTCCAAAGCAAGGGCTGTTATGTAGCTGCTGCAATTAAAAAATGCTTAATGAAACCCGGTCAGTGTTATCCTTGGCCGAGAGCACCGAACCATAATTCTCCCAAGTTCCCCAGGCAGTAATGAGTGGCTTTGCCCAAACCTACCACTTACATTTATTGTGACTGAAAATCAACCCTGCAGCACATGTCCGTGACTGCGACAGGTCCCTGTGTCCTGCGGTCACGGTGCCAGGGGCTGCCCGTGGTCCAGCCCCGGAGGCAGGGCTGCCTGGGCTGACCCTGGTGGGAGGCTCTGGAGTGCTGGGGCAGGTCTTCAGCGCGGCCCCAACTCTGCCAGCCCCTGCACAGGGCACGGACAGCCTGGAGCCTCGAGCCCATGTCCCACCACGGGCTGCAGCCCACGGAGGGGCCCCAGCAAGGCTGCGTGTCCACTCCCAGATGCGGCGCATCCCCCTTGCTCCGGAGGGGAGCAGCCTCCTCCTCCTTCTCCGCATTCCCCACTCATGCAGTTTTTCTTTCCAGTAGGGAAATTCAGCACATAACTATCCAGGATTGCAAAAATGTAAACAGTCTGTGTTACATGTCTTCAAATTACAGCCCCGCTGCTCTACACATGTGCAGCTAATGGAAGCCCTCTGCTAGCTGGGGCCCTGGTGAGCGCGGGCGCAGCCGCTGCCCCATGCTCCCTGCCCTGTGTGTCCTGGTGCTCCCGCAGCCACCAGCACCTCCAGCAAGGGCGGCCGGAGCCGGCCCATTGCCCAGCCAACATTAAATAGGAGAAGTCTACTTAGAGGTTGTTTGAATAGAGGAAATCGTTTTACATTGTGATGCAATATTTCCACACCGGGGTCTCATTTATGCAGCGTATTAAAGTCAACACACTGCACATCTATCTCCATAAGGAGCTGGGCCCATTATCCCCAGTTACTTTTAAGCAGTCTTTGGCTTAGTTCTGACATGCCTGCCAGTGCCATACATCACAGGGAATGCAGTTCTTTAAACTGCAGTTCATGATTGATAGTTTAACCTTTTTCTCTGAGGTTAATTCGATATATGCTGGTGTAAACTATAAACCAAAGCTCCAGCCTGTCGGGAGGAGGTAATCTACGTGGCACTCTTTATGAGATCTCAGGTGCTGCAGTAATTACACCACCTTCTCCTCCTCCTCTCCCTCTGCTACTTTTCCCTCCTGGCAAGAAGAGAAGTAGGATGATGATGACGATGGGGAGGGGGTCACTCACTGCCCAGCACCTGAGGAGTCCAGCTCTGACCCTGCTGTGGCAGAAGAGGCTGATGCCCAGCTCAAGGCACCCCCTGAGGTCCCTGCTACTGCCACCTTCCACAGCCATGTTAAGGTTTCCCCGTCTAACGCAGGATTTTGGTGTGGCTGAGCCCTCAGGCAGCTCCTGGGCATGTTTCTTCCTGGAATCCTAGTGCTGTTCCTAGAAACTGAGGCAGAAATGGCAAGAGGTTAGAAATAGATGAGCTTTAAGGTCCCTTCCAACCCAACCCATTCTGTGGTTCTCCCATTCTACCAAGTGGTGGTATAGCAAGTGTCTGTCAGCCCAATAAGGTTCCTTTATGGAGCGGATACAAAGACATGGCAGGCACACAAACCCTCCTTCTCCCACCACATCTAAGTGTTCTAAGGGTATTTCTGAGCTCCTGGCTCCTTGCTGCTTTGGCACAGCACAACCGGACATCATGGACAGTGCTGGCTTGTAGAGCATATGGGAGAAGGCAGGCTGCCCTTGGGAAGTGGGAATCTCACTGGCTTCATACTCTGGAGGAGGGAGAGGGGTTGACCAGGAGGGGTCAAGGGACAGCAGCAACCTGTGGGGGTACGGGAGGGCCCATGGTCCAGGCTCAGCACCAACATTTGTGTCTGCAGTTTTTCCCCCTGCCTGCACCATCTGCACGAGCGGAGGGTGCCTCCAGCCTGGAGCAGCCCACACCATGGAGCCTCATGGCCTGTCCGTATCAGAGATTCACAGACGCCAGCTCTTCCCAGGCTCTCCTTCCTTGGGGCTGGGATCTCACTGGGGACGCAGCCAGGAGCCCACCCAGCTCCGCAGCTCTGGCTGGACACTGCAGCCCCATGGGAGCCTGGTCCCCGGCCCCTGCTGGGGACTCGGGGCCCTGTCGCTGCTCCCACACTGCGGGGAGGTTTGGTGGGTCCGCAGCGGCTCCTCTGCCCTGGCGCGGGGGGCCTTGGGCTGCCCAGTGCCACACTGTGTGTGGCACGGCTGTAGCCTGACAACACCCTTTAGAACCCCTGCGCTTCGTGCATCTTTCTGGCCTCTGTCCCCAAAGGGCCGTTATTTCCGTAGGAAATAACTATTTCTGCTCAAGATCAATAAGATTTTGTGGAGAAAAAGGAAGAATTTTAAAGGCTTGGTTTAATTTAATCTATTCCTTTGCAGGACGCTCCCTCTGGTAACAATAGGAATTCGATTCCTGCCAGAGCAGACTCCTTAATTAGACCCCACAAAATGAACAGTAACGTGTCTCTGGGCTGAAATTCTCCCTTTCTGGAGCTTGCAGAAAGGAGGGAGTTTCTAACTCATAATTGCATCTGAATGCAAATGGCTGTGCCAATGTGAATATATTAAAAGCAGCAGCGTCAGCAATCACTGTGAAAAAAAAATCCATACAAATGAGGCACCAGCTTATTGCTCCATTTGGATGCTGTGAAATGGCACCTTATTGTGTTATTATAAGATTTCTTGCTTAGTTAACAGAAAATGCTTACAATTAAGTCTGCACTCATTTAGTGCTCAGACTAATTCACATTAGAAGAAGGATGTGACCCTGGCTCCAGATCCCTTTTCCGTGGCTCTTGCTCTCCATGGAGGTGGTGGTCTTGCAGTGCTAGGGCTGGGAAGCAGCGAGCAGTGCAGGGACATGCAGCACACGGCCAGGGACACGGCTCGCACGGCTCCTCGCACGAGGGCCACCCATGCAAGGGCCCGGCACTTTTGTTTCGGCACGAGATGGCCACTTGTGCCAGGGACGAGGTAACGAGCTATAGGGGGATGCACATCAGGCTCCTAGCGACTGACAAGCGCAGTGAGGCGCGGTTGCGGTGCCTGGCTGTGTGTGCATTGGTCGGAACCTCACCAAGCCTCAATGAGGAGAATTTCCACCCCCTGTGCATGTGCTCTGCAGAGCCTGCCGGAGGCTGCGGTGCAGCGTGGTCCCTGCCTGGCAGCCCTGGAGCCCATCAACAGCCAGCAGCGCGCGTCCTGCCCCTCGCAGCAGGCTTTGCAACCTCATGTGTTGAGATTATTCCAAGGAAACAAGTGTGGCCAGGCGCTGCCGTGCTCCTTCCCATCCCGTGGCTGCCCGAGTCCTCTCCCAGCCACCCAAGTATCAACACTTCTCTTGTACAAATAGTAATTGTGGAAAGAGGCCTGTGGATAAAAGATTATCGTGACCCCCATTCTGGTGTGAAAAACTTTCTCAAGCTGCTGAGTGAAAAGTCAAAATTTGCATTTAAATGGAAGCCCTTCAGTAGTGTATTACACACCGGCCCCTGCATGGTGCAAACACCAGCAGCCCGGGAAGCAGAGCAACAAGCAGCAAACAGGCTGGGCCAGCCTGTGCTGCACCAGAGCATCACCTGCATCTGCCGGGCTGCAGCACCGTATGATGCTGTGTGCCTGGTGTGGGGCTCCCCGGCCACCACCTGCCCCTCCTTGGGCTGGTGGCACGGACACAAGTCACACACCGACTGCTTTATTAGCCCCTCTCCATACATGCGCCCTAGGAGCCCCAGCCCCACGTGCAGTGACCACGCTTTGCTGGCCCTGGGTCTGCCACGCTTTATATTTAACCACCTCTGCCGTGTGGTTACAACCCTCTGCAGCCATGCTCAGCCCGCAGTGTGCCAGGGGCCGTGCGGGAGACTGGCCAAGGCAGCGAGGGCCATGCACCAGAGGGAGAAGTGCAAAGCATTTTAGGAGGTATATAAATTAATTAAGGCTCTTTTAAAGGTTAACAGGGTCCACTCTGTCTGTCATTAAAGTAACTTCATGCATTTACATTTTAACAGTCAAACCAATTAGCAATAAAAATGTTGTATGAACTGCATTTTATTGGATTCTGGTCATGTCAGAATTGGTTAAATGTATGATGGCTAATAGAGTTTTCTCCCCTTTTCTTCCTTCATTTCAAACACAGGCTGTATTTCCCAGTCCAGTGGAAGACAGCGGGGGAAACCAAGTGCCAGGCACACCACAGTCGTCCCCCCCCCCTCCCCTAGCTGTGTGGATGGGGGGGACTTGAAAGCCCTTTGTGGAGGGAGGAGCAGGAAGCAGAGAGCATCCTCTGCTTGGCAAGAGAAGTTAATGGACCAGTGAAGTAGTGACCTTGCTGCGGGGTGGAACTTTCTTGATGAAAGTTGTAGTCATTGACTCTTGGGACTCTTGGCACTGCCTTTCTGAAGGAGCCCACTGCCCTGCAGGGACCCCCCAGAGCCCCCTCCCACCTAAAAGGGCAGTAAAGGAAAATCAGCTGCACAAAGGGCCCAAAAAGCTGATGCAGCAACTTCCAGGCCCCAGCAAAAATTACCGGATTAGAGCACATCTTGTGCCCATAATAAGGACCATGTGAAGCGGGATGTTTGTGTAATTGCAGCTGTCAGATGGCCAAGCAGCCATTGGAGCGTATTGCAAAGGAATCAGTGCAGAGGAGACCTAGATGGTACCTGATTAGTTAAATTGCCAGCACCTGGTCAGCTTTTATTGCAAACATAAACACCAACAGCTTCAAACAACTCGAGACCTGCTCAGTGGAGCACCCAGCACACTCCAGTTGGGGCTGATGCTGCCATGGTGGGCGAGGGACAGTACCTGGGGTGGCTGGAATGGACCCAGACCTGTTCTTATCTTACTCCTGAAGAGTTATTTTACCCAACTGTGCGGGCACTTCAGGGACCCCCAACACAAGAGGGACGTGGAGCTGCTGGAGCAAGTCCAGAGGAGGCCATGGAGATGCTGCGAGGGCTGGAGCAGCTCTGCTCTGGAGCCAGGCTGAGAGAGCTGGGCTGGGGCAGCTGGAGAAGAGAAGGCTCCTGAAGGGGAGACCCGAGAGCAGCTCCAGTGCCTAAAGGGGCTGCAGGAAACCTGGAGAGGGGCTTGGGACAAGGGCCTGTAGGGACAGGCCAAGGGGAATGGCTTGAACCTGCCCGAGGGGAGAATTAGATTAGACATTAGGAGGAAGTTCTTCACTATGAGGGTGGTGAGGCGCTGGCACAAATTGCCCAGAGAAGCTGTGTGACAGGGGTCAACCCAAATGGAAAGACTCAGTGGAGGGACAGTGGCTCAGCTCTCTGCACATGGGTGACAGCATTGATTATCCCCAGAGCCCTGCAGCCAGCAGGTACCCTAAAATCAGAATTTGAAATGACAAATGGGGATGGCAGAAGGATGTCAGGACAGAGCCAGGATGGGGGGGGTGTGTGTGTGTGCTGCAGGACAAGGGTGGGTCTGGTCCCTCAAGAGGGGCTGTATCTCTTTGTGCTGCCTGAACACAAGGGATGAGCCCGTCAGGAATGGGGGACTGGGGAATTAAAGCCTGTTTGATGCTGATCACTGATCAAAATGAAAAATTATGGGGAGGAGGCAAGGGGAGGGGGGCAGAGGTTAATCCTCAGCAGAGCCGCGGCTCCGAGCATCCTCGAGAGCGCTGGTGGAAACCAGATGTTGAGGAGCAGTGAGGGGGGAGGAGGGCGAGGGGCTGGTATCTGCTCATAATTACTCTTGATTTTGTGCGATGACATTGAGATTGTAGGCAAACATGAAAGAACACTTGTGGGGACAGCACCGCTCATGCCGGCCAATGGATTAATAAAGCATGACTGACATGCAGGGAGCGGGAAAGCGCACATGGAAGTGTTTTGGAGGGGGTTTGATGTTCCACAGGCCCAAGGAGACCCTCACCAATGCTGCTGATTGCCCTCCCCCCAGCATAGTGATCACAGCAGCGAGCTTGGAAAGCTCCCAACCCTTCCCTGCCATGCTCACACCTCCCCATGACCAGCAAACGCTTGTGTGCCAAGGGGAGGGATGCAAGGAACCTGCATCGGGAACAGGACATGAGCCCACTTCCCTCTCTAAATGCATGGCAGCCCCCAGCAGAATGGACCCAGGGATGCTCGCAGCAGGTCCAGCACCCACCAGCCACCCATCTTCACCTTGGGGTGCAATGGTGTTAACAGGAGCATCTGCTGGTGGCTCCTCTACCCTGACAGAAGGGTCAGACAACCCCGGCAGATCTGGGAGTCCTGAAATTCCACCATCAGAGTTCCAGTCTCAAAGCCTTTCTCCCCCCAGACATGGGGGAAGCTGGAACTCACTGCAGTGAGCAGGTCTGTCAGGAGTGGGGAAATCTCCCACAGACTCCAGTGGCAACGTTAAAAATGAGTTTAATCAAGTTTCTTCCCTCTTTCAGGAAGCAATAAAGATAAAGGGTGATCACACGAGCACTGCGCCTCCCGGTTTCAGTGATAGCAGTGTGCCTGCAGCTGGGATCCATTCCCATAGAAATCTGCTCCCCACCTCTCTTCTTTATTTTCCAAGAAAGGGCTCATGCCAACGGCCCAGCGTGGAGCTGCCACAGGCTCCGTCCCCAGTGCTGCCCGTGGGCGACACGCGTGGGGCTTGAAGCGGGTGAATCCCACCAGCCCCAGCGCACGGGGCTGCTGCGGGAGGTGTTTCCCTTGGGCTGCCGTCGCCCTGGCAGTGCTCAGAGGGGAGCTGATGGGGCAGCTTCCAGGAAAGGCTCGTCGCAAAGCAAGCCCCCTGCTCAGTACCAGCACACCAGCGGTTAGAACCGAGAGGTTGCCCACTTCCACTTCAGTTGGAGCAGTTCACAAGTAATGAGATTAACAAAGCTCTGGATTCGGGATAAAAGGATTTTTCCTCTTTAGTAATTGCCCTGTGGTGTGCACAAAGCCAGCAATTTAGGAGGTGGGATCAGGGCTGCAGGCTGGGGAGCTCACCACCAGCATGGTGGGTGCAGGCAGTGCCTAGCACCGGCACCCATGGCCCCAGGAGCACCTCGGCGCTCTATAGGTGTTAAAGCTGCTCCTCCTTCCTTCCGAGAGGTACCAGACTGCTGCTACCAGATCCCTGATGGATCCTGGGATCGGACCCATTCTCAAGTCTGGCCAGCCAAGATTCCCATGCTGAGCAGGGTTTCATCGAGCAGGCAGGTTCATCCACACCTGTGGAGAAAGACAGCCTCACAAGGGCAATGAATTGGATGGGAGATGAGAAGCCCCAGCCAGGCTCTGTTCAGAGCAAAGGGGGGACACTTCAGTCACCAACTGCCTCCTGCGCTCCCTTCGGACCTGGAGAGAAGCTGTTGCAGTGCTTAGTGTGCAAGATAACGAGAAAAGAAGCATGTGAATGGGGGGGCCAGAAGAGCAGATGAGCAGCAGGGGCTGCCCAGCTTCCCAAACAAATTCCAAACACTTCTGGGATTCCTTGCACCAGCAGAATTTGTTTTGCTAGTGGCTTGGCATCCTTCCTCTCTTAACCCCCACATTGACTAGAGCAGCCTTACTGGGTGCACGGCTGGAGCAGCAATCCCCATCTCATCAGCTAGTGCCAGCTCATGAGCATGCTCAGGAGTTATTTTGCTCCTTCCTCTACATTCAAACCACTACCACCAGCCCTGTTCTTAATCACTGCAGGTCAAACCAGGCTGCAGCTTGTGGTTTGGCTGCTGTTTATTTGACTCTGTGTGGCTGGGAAGGGGTCAACTCTCCTGGCAGGCTGGGGCAGGACTGGGGCTCGCTGCCTTATCCTCTGCTGCTGAGAACACCCAGGCTTCTGCTGCCTGTAGAGATCTCATAGGAGCACCCCCAGACCATGCTAAGCATCCCCCTTACCTCTGCTGCAGCTGACAGTCTGGTCCAGGGAGCACCGAAACTCCAAAGCCCTTCATAAGCCCTCACCCAGCAGGCCAGGAACCAGAAGAACCATTCTTCCAGTGTTTTTATCCCCTGCAGCTGGGTCCAGGTTCAGCTGGTCCCTGATTGCCACTCAGTTTAACTCTTTCCATGCCAAAGCCCTGCCTCATGGGCTCTGGGCTCAGTGCCACAGTGATGCCAGCACTGCCCCTGCCATTGTGTGCCCACACGTGTGCCCCATGCATGTCCCAGCAGTGGGCAGGGCTGGCTTTGGCGTGTGGTGCCACCGCGCAGCATCCCCTGCTAATGAGGACCAATGGGGCAGAACCCTGCCGGAGGTTTCCCGGGGCTTGGCAGGGGGATCCAGGCCTCTCCTTGTGGAATATTTGTGGCATTCGTGGGCAGTTAGAGGATTAAGTGCTAACCCCAGCGTGTTTGCGTACATGTGTGTGCGTGTGCCGCAGTGCCGGCTGGCCCAGCCGGGAATGGCCTCTCTCCAGAGCAGTAATGCTGAACAGGGGGTTGTTTTCTCTAGGCCAGGATTATCGTAATGATCTGGGTAGCTCGCCGCAGCTCCAATCCCATTACTCCATTAGCATGGGCGTTATAAGGTGACACTGTGCATCTGCTTGACAAAACGCAGCTTCAGACTTTGTGCTGAGCATTTGAACCGAAAGGAATTCAGTGTTCACTTGAAGAGAATTCCCTATGATTATTGGCTTAGACTGCTTAGAAACAAACAGCAAGAAAGACTCTGCCAATTCACTTTCAGAATGTTCTCGTTTGAAGCACACCATGCAGAAGAATATTAACAAAACTATCTCCTGGCTTATAAAAGGCAGAAGAGAGCTTTCCTTTGAGTGCCAGTGTTTGCAGGAGTATTTTCTGAAGAAGCTGCAGTCTGAACGAAGCAGCCATTGGTAACCTTCTCCCAGGGCAAGCACCTGAGACTGCTGCATGCATCCGCTGTGTGATGAAATCCAAGCGCAGGCTCAGCAGTGCAGGGGGCAGAGCACTGCTGCATCCCCAGGCAGGAGCAGCAGCAGTGTTGGGAAGGGTTCCACCTCGCAGGTGCCCCGGTGATCCTGCAGCAGCATCTCCTATTCCATCTCCTCATTGTCTGCCGCAGCTCTGCACGCTGTGTCTCCCCGGTGTCCGTGTGCAATCTAAGAAGGATGCTGGTGCCTTGACACTGAACTAACAGAGTTGTATTGTTCTTGTAATGAGCCCAGCTCTTGGATGGGAGACACAACGCTTACACAATTACATTACCACAGAATAGGATTGCATTAGTTAATGGAGATGACCTCCAAAGAGGAATGTTCTCCTTTTATTAATTCAAGATAATTACATTAAGTTCCCTTCTCAAACTCGGGCTACGAGAGGGTTTTTCCATGATCTGCAGCATGTCAGTTCCCGTGTAGGTTTTTTAGATCTTGGTCAATGGCTGTTGTTGGTATAAGGGGGTTACACATGTCTCCAGAGGCTTCCAGCAGGGTGGGTTCTATTGGCAGGGCTGGAAGCACATTTGGAAACTGCCTAGTGCAGTGATCATCAGAACACAGATCCCAGAATATCCCGCTTGTCCTAAATGTGTCAGGTAACAGTCACAGAAATTAGGGTCTGGATACACCTGCAAGGACAGATTCCATGCAGGATAGGGCTTTTGCTGAAGAGCTGCATTTTAGAGGAAATGCGTATGGATTATGTGCCCAAAAGCCTGCACCATGACACATTCATTTGGGAAGAGGACACAAAGCCCACCCTGCAGGCTGGGTGCCTATGGAAGTGCAGCTTTTCCTGACTGGAAGACTTTCCGAAGCAGAGACAAGCCCCATTGCGTTACTCCCCTTTCTCAACTTGGCATGTGTGAGTCCAGTGCCAGCCGGGAGGTGCTAACATGATAAAGTGTGAAAGCCTGAAATAAAGCTTAACCCAGAGTTTGGAATGGAGTTGTTCAGCATTATTGGCTTGTAAATTGTTCCTGTGATGAGATTTAGTAAAAGACTGAAGAGGTCTTTTGGCAGTGGGAGAGTATTTATGATGCTTTTGTACTGGTACACGAGCACTTCCTTGTTCTGCCTGTGTTTGTGGCTGCCCTGGAGGCTGTGTCCTTGTTCATTAGGACTTCAGACACAGAGGTGCCGGGGAGGGTTGGGGCTTCTCCAGCCCTCCCGTCCTCAGGAACTTCACTGCAGAGGTGACAGGTGGGAAACTGCCTGTTCAGAGCCCCTGGCCTGGCAGGAGAAGCAGGTCCAAGGTCCAGCCTCAGGGTGGGAGGTGCCCTGCACAAAGGTCTGGGGAGGACTGGCCTGTCGCTTGGTGGCTGGAGCTGAGCTTTCTTTTGGATGCTTTCCAGCACTGTAGGAGTGGCCGTGAGTCCCTGCTTTTCAGGGCAGGATCCCATGGGATGCTCCAGTCCTGCTGCCTGGCTGCTGGAGGAGCCCATAATGCCCTGTCCAGCCTCACAGATGGTGGTTGGTGACCAGCAGCATCGGGATGGCTGGGAAGGGCCACCCCATTCACCCTGGTTGCATGTGGTTGTCCTCACGCTCCCTGCAGGGCTGGCTGAGGACGCTGCTTCGCTGCTGCCACCGAGGCAAATCCCGTGTCTGCAGGAGCGGGGCGCAGAGCGGGGCCGGCACATCACTGCTGTGGGCATTGCGAACGACAAACGGCAGCTCCAGCAGGCGCTCACGAGGACGGAGGGCACAGGAAGGGCTGGGTGAATGGAAGCTTGGTTTTGAATTTGCCCAGACGTTGCCCCTTGTGTCGGGACAGAGGCCATCAGGAAAGAGGTTTTCACAGGAGCAACACGGACGACTTCTTTTAACACTCATGTCACATCCACACCATCACGCTGCTGCTGGCAGTCGAGTGCCTGCGTCTCATGGCACTCGTGCTGCTGAGGGTCTGAGTGATCCTAGTGCATGGTTCCACCCTGGGCGTTTGCAGGGGCTCCTCCCCCCCAGTGGTGCCCTATGGGAAAAGCACAGTTGGGTAGCCTCAATGGGAATTAATGGATGTACGAGTGCACAAAGGGTGCAGTTGCCCTCCAAAGAATAAGGCTGTGCATGGCCACCTAGACCAGCGAGGCACAGCAGACTTGCCACCTTCTTCCTCTGCTTAAGCTTTCTAAGGCGGGAAGCAAGCCCTATGTCTAAGCACAGGCTGACGGACTTCTCGGGAAAGCTTGCACCCCTGGGATTCCTGGAATAAGCGCTGTAGCAGGTTGCAGCATTTATGCACTGCCCGTGTCAGGCCAAGTGGGATGTGGTGCTCCTGCTGGCTGCTGGGCGGGTTGCCATTGGGAATCTCGCATTCGGGTTGCAGCACACTTGGGACTCCCCTGTTCGTAGTAACAACAGGAGGAAAGCTGAGCTAAAGCCTGGCAATGGTCACAAACACTGCTCCTGCAGGGCTGGAACGGGAACAGCCAGAGGTTGGCAGCAGCTCTTCCTGCTGTACCTTGCAGGCATGTGGGGACAACCTGTCCCCGTGTCTGGTGCTGAACGTCTCTTAGTCTTGCCCTTGCTTTTTCCTCATACACAGGACTTTCTGAGTCCCAAAGCAGCCAGGCACAGCACCGTGGCCTGTTTGTAGGAGTGGGAAGCTGAGGCTGGGATGCTGCAAGGTCTGGAGGAATCAGGACACTGCGCAGATGGGCAGCACTGCCTCTCACAGGAGCACTGTGACAGGAGGGACACGAGCCCCGCTCCAGCACTGGCTCGTTCCCAGGGCTGGTCCTGTCTGGGGTTCTGAGGGGCGCAGGAAAACCAGTCAGGCAAAGGCACATCCTGTAGGAACTGGGTGGGTTCTTGGTCGGGGGCTCCTGGAGGGCAGCTCAGCCCTGCTGTGGGTACCAGGTTCACCAGGACAACACATCTGCAAGGTGCAGGACAGAGGCATTGCCCCACGGCTGCTCTGCTCCATGAAACTCTCCTGGGAGCCTCAGGCTGCGTGGAGATGCCTCCAACTATCCTTGGCTCCATGGATGGGCTGTTGCACAGAATCCTCCCATCTTAGGCATGGTCAGGGTGGGACCTAAGGACTGTCACTAGGTTCATATAAAACATGATGGATCTTACTGCAATCCTGGGAGTCCACGTACAAAGATACTCTGGGCATCTATAAAACATGCTGGGATTTGTAATTAAAATACCTGGGTGGTGACTGTGTGCCCACAACCAGCTTTCCCTCCCTTTTCAGTTTAGAGCAGCTCCATCTAAACCCTGTTTTGCAATAGCTGTTTAACTAACAAGCTGCCTTCAAAGGAATATATTTAGAACAGAGGGTGTCCCCCCCCATAAGCACACTCTGAACATTTGAATGATTTCAGCTACTTTGGCGAGAGTTCCCTGTGATATCATGATCTGACCATTTCTGTGTGGATTTGGTGGGTTCTTGCGGCTCCACAAGCTGCATTTCCAGATGTACGTGGGCCTGGTGGGTGCAAGGGGATTTGTGTTGCATGGGGACACAGCCTGCCATTCCCAGCAGCTGGTTTGCTGCAGGCTGTCACAAGCTGCTGGGAGAGGTTCCTCTGTGGGTCGCTGTCCTGGGTGAGATGTTGTATTCTCTTCCCTTGTTATTTCCTTTATTATTATTATTGGTGGTGGTAGCAGCAGTGATTTGTGTTATACCTTAGTTACTAAACTGTTCTTATCTCAACCCGGCGGAGTTGCGTTCTTTCCGATTCTCCTCTCCGTCCCTCTGGGAGTAGGGGGAGGGAAAGAATGGGGGGAGTGAGTGAACGAGAGCTCTGCCTGGTTTTAAACCGTGACAGTCCCCACCAGCGTTTCCCACTTGGGGTTCCTGTTTTCAGCATCCACTGAGGCAGGGGAGGCCACACTTGAATGGCCTTAGGGGGGCAGCTATCATGGGTCCAGAGCTGGTGTTTTCCCTGTTAATGCACGTGTAACTGTGACACTTGAACGTTACCAAGGAGTCTCCCGGAGGCAGGAGGTGGGTAGGCTTGTTGAAGACACCCAAGTCTTCCACAGAGCAGCAGTTCGTAGTGTTCACATGAGCGGTTGCTCTGATTTGTAGCTGCAGCAGGTGGAGGCTGAAGAATTTTCTGGATGTCAAACAAATATTGATCTGTTCATTTGACAGAGCTCCCCCTGCACCCTGCCAGCCCCCTGCCTGCGCCCTGCCTGCACCCTGACAGCCCCCAGCCTGCACCCTTCCTGCGCCCTGCCAGCCCCCTGCCTGCACCCTGCCTGCACCCTTCCTGTGCCCTGCCAGCCCCCTGCCTGCACCCTGCCAGCCCCCTTCCAGCCCCCTGCCAGCCCCCTTCCAGCCCCCTGCCTGCACCCTGCCAGCCCCCTGCCAGCCCCCTGCCTGCACCCTGCCTGCACCCTGCCTGCACCCTGCCAGCCCCCTGCCGCCAGGTAACCAGTGGCAAACCCATCCCTGCCCTCGCCTGGGATCAGCCGGCTGCCTGACTCCCTCCGGACGGTACAAAGCCAGCTCCCCCGGTTATCTGCTGGCTGCAGCGGCTCCGGAGCGGGTGGGTTTTAGGCTGGGTCATACCCAGATTTCTGTGGATTTTTCACCCAAAGCGAAGCACCGAAAGGACCTCAGAAATCGCTGCTTCCTGTTCCAGACATCCCCTCCCGGGCCGCCCCGGCCCCGGGGCTGAGCCGTGCAGGGCGGTGGTGGGAGGCAAGCGGAGCCGTGCGCGGGGCAGGGGACCCGGTCCCGCCTCACCTGCCCGGGACGCTGCTCACAAGGGCTCCTTTGTTCCGCGGGCTCACCTGAGCGGTCCCGCGGCTCCGGGGTGTGTGTGGGGCGGTAACTGCAGCCGGAGCCCTGGGGCTCCCTGCGGCAGCCCCATCGTGTCCCTGCGGCAGCCCCATCGTGTCCCTGCGGCAGCCCCATCGTGTCCCTGCGGCAGCCCCATCGTGCCCCTGCGGCAGCCCCATCGTGTCCCTGCGGCAGCCCCATCGTGTCCCTGCGGCAGCCCCATCGTGTCCCTGCGGCAGCCCCATCGTGTCCCTGCGGCAGCCCCATCGTGTCCCTGCAGCTCCCGACTGCTGTGCCCAGGTGGTGGAGCCGAGGGGGTGGTAGAGGGGGATGAGCTCCGCTCCTGCCGCTCCCAGCGCGGCTCTGCGTTAACCACCGAAGCAAGCGGGGACACCGCGGGCGCTGTGACCCAGCAGGATCCCCCTCTGTGTTCTCACAAGGAGCTGGCTGCGGGTCCCGTGCCAAGCGCTGCCCTCGCGCCGTGCTGCGGGCAGATGTCTTCACCCAGTCGAGACAAACACAATGGAACAGTTTCTTGTGCTTCGAAATGCGCGTTGCTGTCTCACTGGAGTAGTAGATTGAGAGGTCCTGTGGCCCAGAGCTATAGTAAGCGTTGATCTCGAGGGTCAGACCCTGTTTTCCCTTGTGAGATGCCCTGGGATGCGTGTGGCGCTGGCTGGGGTACCAAAAGTGGGGTCAGCCCCCATGCTTGGAGGGCAGGGGATGGGCTGGCACCACAGGGTGGCTTTCCTTGGACTGTGAAGGACATGTCATGGCATGCTGGACACTGACTGAACACATCCATGTCTATTCCAGGGCACATCTAGCTCTGGGCCCCCAGAGTACACTTACTGCATTAAGTCTGATTGCAGTAAGACTCACTGCAGCCGGGCTCTCCCTTTACTGCTCTGAATGGATGAAGTGATGCCATCACCCCGGTTTCGGTCCCACAGCTCCTCCCTCCACCCAAGAGGTCCCCCCGGGGCTGCCCCTCCATTGGGGTGCTCCCAGCCAGCCTGGCCCCGGCACAGGCAGAGGGAGGAGGCAGCTGCTGAAGGCTCCAGCATGTGCTGGCCAAGGCTGCTCCTCCAAATGCTGCTCGCCAGAGAGACAAAG
Source organism: Pezoporus occidentalis (assembly GCF_034315485.1). Taxonomy (NCBI): domain Eukaryota; kingdom Metazoa; phylum Chordata; class Aves; order Psittaciformes; family Psittacidae; genus Pezoporus; species Pezoporus occidentalis. The sequence continues at coordinate 2,091,512 of NW_026912801.1, read as the reverse complement.
GGAAGCAAGAGAGCGGAGCCGTGCAGCCAGCGACCGAGTCCAAGCCTTGGTTTGCTGGGGCTGGGTTTGTCTCTGTCTCTGGTGTTAATTTGAGTCAGCATCCTCGGCCAGATCCCCTCCATTGTGGCTCTTTGGGGGCGCTTCCCCCTGTGTGAGACATTGCAGGATTTTCACAACCCTTTTGGAACAAAAGACAGGATCAACAAGGAGGAAAACGTGTTATCCACAGAAACCGGGAGTCAGAGATGGGTGAGGGTCTGTGCTTCACCCCCAGCCGAGCTCAGCCCCCCAGCTTGCTGCAAAAATGCTGGGGATTGGGTTTGGGGGGTCGGCTGGGCCGGGGGGTGTTCCTGGGAATGCCCAAGAGAACTTTCTCATCATTGCAGCTCTGCAGGTAACACTCTGTAACTTCATCATCCTCAAGTCATTTGAAAAGAAGCCCCTGTCCTCCAGGCACACAAAGAATGGCTTGATACCTTGCTAACAAAGCCTCTTAAAAGATAAAGAGCAAAACGCCAGGCAAGGAGAGCATGCCTGGCAGGCAGACAGGAGCTGGCCAGTATAGGCCAAATTCTTTAGGAGTTGAGTTTCCGTTTGGGCTCAGCTTTCCCGCGGATTCTATACACCTAAAGAAAACAAACCGTAATCCTATCTGGGGCCCAGCACTCTATTTATTTCACCTGGTGAAAAGATCTTGCCAATTCTTCCACGCTGAAACCCAGCAGCTGCCCAGCAAGGGAGCTGGCCCGTGAGCATGTTCTGCATTGCAGAAAACTTGATATTAAAATCTAAATGTGGTCTTGCGAGGATGTGTTCGTGCTCACTCTGTGCCAGACACTCTTCCAGGTTTCTCTCCTGTTTCGCTGTGTGATTTGGATCCTGCTCACTGTGTCCCTCAGCCTCGGTAATCCCGTTACACAAGCCCTAATCCGCAGATTACAAGGGGGGAAGTGTCAGCCTCCCCATGATCACCTTGTTTCAGGTGTGGAGCTGGGCAGAGGAATGCCCCGGCCAAATGGAAATGTTGATTGCTTCTTCAGACTGCTCAGAATTCGGGTCCCTTCCCCTCCCTTTGCCTTCCCCCCTTGGCTTTATCGCTTCCTTCCTCTCTGATTGCTGTGACTTGGGAGCCACAGGTAGTGCAGCAGTGCAGGCACTGCAGGTTCCTGCCCCACAAGTGGGGCTGCCCTGAGCTGGAGGACAGGGTTGAAGGCAGCAGGTGAAGCAAACCAAGCTGTGCACCCATGGGTGCAGCTTATTGTGGTGCAGCGGGGATGGGACCTGCAGCCGCAGCAACGGGGCATCGCCGGTGCCTTGGAGAAAGGCTCCCACCACAAACACAAGAGCAGTTGTGTTTCCAGGGAGCAAGGAGACAAAAAGCCAAACATTTTCCACTCTCATTTCTCTTTCCTGCGTTTTGTTACTGATACCTCCCCGTGGGCATTGGAGCTCTGACAGACGAGCTCTGCAACGGATTAAAGGGTTACTGTGCTCAGCTGTCAGAGGTTGCCGTCCCTTAGCGGGATGGTGCAACCAGATACTGCCTGTGCCCGTCCCGCTCCCCAGCCCATGCATCAGCCCCTGTGGCTGCTGGTGCAGGGCAGGGATGGAGCAGGGCCGAGGACACAGCTCAGCCTTCCCGAGCCAGGTTTGCCCTCAGCTGAACTTGCCCTTTCAGACACCCGGGGAGGTGACCCCAAAACCAGCACCCTGCGGATGGGCAGACCCAGCTCCTTCTGCCAGGCAGAGGTGGTGGCTCTGGCTGACTGCTGTGGGGCAGACAGGGCTGCGGGAAGGTCCAGCATCATTCAGAGGCTTGCACAAAATTACTGCTCGAAGCCAAGGGTTGGGCCACCCAAGGGTTCCCATTGCAGTGGGAAAACCCTGCCGTGCCCACCCAGCACCATCTACATCCCCTTCTCCCAAGCTGAGGCTTCTACCAGACACTGTTCTGTGTCCTGCTGTAACTTGTAATGCTCAGAAAAGCCTCAAGTATCTGCAGAATTATCACAATCGTTTCAGGCTTTCTTTGGAGACGGATGCCGCTGACAACATCTCCTTAGCTGCTTCCCATGCTGATAAGTCACACAAGTATGCGAGGAAGAATGGTGCGGAGATGCAATCACCATTTCCATGACGCATTAATTCTTAAATATGACCAAAGGGAAGGACCCTTTTCCAGAACTCCCCCTTGCTGCAGCTCCGAGCAGAGTCACGCTGAGAGCTGTTAGGGCAGCGTGTGCTTGGGTTCGCTTTGTGGGCTCACCAGCAACCACCGAAGGCACGTCTGCTCCCTGCCAGGCTTGAGGCACAGCAGAGCAGGAGCGGTGGGGCTGTGTGATGCCTTGGTACCAGCCCCACACCATGGGGAGGCGCCAAGGCAGAGAAGTCACTCTGGGGCTGGTTTTGTTCTCATAACATGGGTCTCCAATACTGAGGGAGGAAAATAAACTGCTGGATGTGAACACTTGATCTGTTCTTATGTGGCCAAAAGGTGGATTTCTGAATTCCTCGGGGACCTCCTGCCCAAGCCTCTATTGTGCCTCCAGAAGCTGCTCACTTCTGCAGACCCCTGAAGACCAGTGTTCCCTGCGGGGACAGCTCCGGCCCCGCGGTGCTGTGCTCCTACAGGAAACCTCCCAGGCCATCCCATGAAATGCCATTTCCATGCAGCTTCTTATTTCTGCTCCGGCCGCTCTGGCACTTGAGGACGCTGCTGCCGGGTGGTGCCGGTGCCTGCTCCACATGGGAGCAGATGGGAAACCCTGACACTGCCGAGCTCCGGAGGCTCAGCACCTCTGCAGCCCCGTGTGAGGTGAGGGGCAGGGGAGCCCCTGCACCCTGAGCACAAACCCCTCTTCGCTGGGGCCCGGCCTGGGGTTGCTCAAGAGGAGCTGGGGCTGCAGCCATGCGGCCAAACTGGGGTAACCCTGCTTCACCGGGGCAGTGGCAAGGGGTGTCCCGCAACGGGGACCCCCGGAGCTGCAGAGGGGACACCGCTCACGCTGTCACTCACGGCTTTCAGATGGAGCAGTGTCGGGCCAGGCAATGGCTTTTCGAGGAGCGACCCAGCTCTCCAGCTGTTTAACTCTGGATGGCTCTCAAATAACAAGGTTAGGCAATTGCAGGCTACAGGAAGGATACCAGCAATTACCGCCTGATTGGTAAGGGCTGTAATTAAAGTGCAATGTATCTCGAACTCTTGGAGCACTAGACCTGTCCACTCCATGGACCACCCCTCCATTTGGTTCTCATTTATTTGCCTCTCCAAACACAACCTCTTCTGGACCTCACTGGGCACCGTTAGTAGCTGGGGCTGGACGTGTGCATCTGCTGGGGCAGCTCCCATGTGTGGGGCTGGATGGAGATGCTGCCTTCCTGCCTGTGGGCACAGAGGGTCAGAGCACGGAGGGTGCCTGGGTGTCCTCAGGGTCCTCCGTGAGCTCAAGGGGAAGAGGAACCAGCAGTTTCTGCCTTTATTCCCATCCATCGTTGCTGAGATGAGGTGATGCTCCTGTCCGGGAGCTGCCTGTTGGCTCCCCAGTGCACTCAGGAGAGAAATCTGTGAGATTGTAAATGCTCATATGCTTGTAGGTTTGATCATCTTCTATCTTTGGTGATACAGTTTATGTTTTAAAATGTAAAAGGCCTCCTACGTACATGATGTCTCTATTGTACCAAAATACCAACCGTGGTATTTTTGAAATGCCTCTCCCCAACCAGTGACTGCAGCCACCGCTCAGTGAGTCAGCTCCAGGCCAGAAATGTGGGGAGACAATGAGAAGTGCTGCTGTCCTTCAGCTGTAAACGAATGTTTACTGCAATAAGGGCGCGTTGTCTACCAGATGGTGGTTAATAGTGGTCCCCTAAACTGGTTGGGTTAAACTCAGCTGTGATTGAAGGCAGCTGCTGGGATTGATGCACACTCTGCTCGCTAAATGCGCTGCAGCCAAGTGATTAGTGTTTTCCAAAGGGAACCATCGATCACCTCTTGTGTTTGTTTATTCTTCAGAAGACTCTGGCCTGCCCTTGGGGTGTAGGATCCATGGTCTGGTGGGCTGCCTGTGCCCAGCAGCGTGCTGTGCACCTTCATCCCAAAAGGACTCTGTGCCTGGTTTGGGGTCTGGCAGGATCCGTTCCTCAGTCAGGGATGCTCTGGTGAGTCCATGTCCAAGGGCTGCCCCAGGACCTCCAGACACCGTAGATAGACTGGTGAGCATGCTGCTGCTGCTGCTCCTCCATGGGTGCTCCGGCTGGGACCTTTCTGTGCAGGTATCCTCATACCTCCAAAGAGAGTCTGCAGCCCAGAGCAGTGGTATGGAGATGACTCGTTGTTGTTAATCCTGAGCAGTGGTAAAACTCCTCTGTCTGGCCATACATTGTCATTCCCTGCAGCTGCTCCCGCACAGTGGAAGGGGTGGCTGTTAGAGGGACTCAAAGCCACGTTGCTCAGTAAATGGTTCTTGGTGGCTGGGACAGTCAGGCAAGGTCTGGGGTCCAAGGGCTGGAGTCTTTCCTCTTGGTCAGTGCACCAGCACATCTCCACGTGAAGCTGGCCATGCCGATCAGTTGGATGCTCACTGCTAAAAATGGTGCATGTTCCTAGAGAAATGTCATGAGGAAGGAGTAGGGGGAAGGAAGAAACTTAGCTTAAATTCTCATCATCAGCTGAGCGGCAGTGCCATGAAGCTGCATGGGGGATCTGCCACGTGGGCACAGCGTTACTGCTCTGCCAAGCAGACACTGGGGCTTGGAGTTAGATGATCTCTAAGGTTCCTTCCAACCCAAACTGCTCCATGACTCTATGGGTCTATATTTAGCTTGCTTGCTGTTTCCAGGGGTGTTTGCTCCATTGGTAGCTCACATCAGCGGGCTGGGAGGACGCTCCTCAGCCTTCCCTGCAACGTCCCACGGTGGCTGGTTAACGGCAGTGACATCAGTCTCTCGGCGGTTCAGTTGTTTCTGATTAACTTCAGTGCATACACCGAGGCCAGGCTCTGAGTGGAGCTGAAGCTGTGGCCTGGGAGCATTCCTGTGTGGTCCTCGGCATGGTGGCTGCCAAGCCCTGCTGCCGCCTGCCTGGCATCAATGACTAAACGGTGTCGCTGCCTGAAGCATCCCTGCCTGCCCAGCATCCCTGCTCAGCGTCCCTGCCTGCCCAGCATCCCTGCTCAGCGTCCCTGCCTGCCCAGCATCCCTGCTCAGCGTCCCTGCCTGCCCAGCATCCCTGCTCAGCATCCCAGCCAGCGCTGGCAGCCGGCAGCGATCCGGAGGGTGACCCTCGGCAGGGGAAGCACAGGCGGAGCAGAGCCTCAGTCAATGTGCTTTCGAGGGGCTGCGTGAATATTCCTTTTCAGGACGGTATTTTCTCATGCCAGCGCTCGCAGCCGTCCTTGGGCGAGGAGGCGGGTGCTGCCCGGCGGCAGTCCCCATACAGCGACCCCTATAGTTAAGGTTACATGGGAATTTCTATAGGCTAAAAATTTTCCCAAACATTCACCTGCTGGGCTTAAATTTTCCATGCTTGTTGTTTGCCTGAAGGTGAATTGTTTTCAAGCTTGAGAAAAATTCCTTTGGCTGTGTCTCAGTTATGGGAGAAGAGAAAATACTCTCTTCCCACTGGAAAATCTGTAGCTCCGTTTTCCCCACCCCTATTCTTCAGACAGGGCAACAGAGAAAAGTCTGGAGTCTGAAAAGCCTCGAAACTTGGCCTGGACCAAGCTTTTCTGCAAGCCAAGTACCTCAGTGGGGAGATTAAAGCGAAGGAAAAAGAGGGATAAGAGAATGGGAGATGGGGCAAAGGGGCTGCGGGAGGGTGGAACTGTCTGAGCGTGCTCTGCCTTCCAGCATCGCTCTCGTCTTCTCCTTGGTGCTCCTGACACAGCTCCCGGCTCTGCCATTGCCACACTGCTGTGGACCAAGGAGAGGTCCTGCTCTCGGAGCTGCCTTGGGCAGGGGGTCTGCGGGGGGGCAGCAGCCTGAGTCCAGACTGGGGGAACCCCAACCTGGGGCAGAGCATGAGCTGGGTGCTCCTCACACATGGGCCAACCAGGAGCCCGTGCTCTGGCCAGCTTTCTGTGTGGTAAAGCTGTATTAAAAGGCATCGGTAAGACAGATAAAAGCCAAGGGTGGGAACTTCCCCCGTCTCTAAAACACAGTTAACTGGAGGGAGAGCTCGAAGCCTGATGAGCACCCTGGAAATGTCCATGCTAAGAAACTCAGGCAGCTTCTTTTAAAGTGGGGTGTTTTCAAGTGAGCAAGTTACAAGCAGGATTTCAGTGGATGAGGTATTGAATTTGCACCATGGAACGAAGAAGTTCATCCTTTTCCAGAAAGATGTTGCTCCATGCTTTTTGATTTATTCAGTGCTGCCCTTCCAGCTGCTCCAAGCATCCCAGAGCAAACACAACAGCGTCTGAGAGGTGCCCCCTTCTCAGTCCAGACATGGGTGCGAGGGACACCCCCTGCGCCGGCCACTGGTGTCTCCTCACCGGCTGCTCCTGGGGGAGGCCATCGGCCCTTGAAGTGGTTTGGGGTGGAACAGAACGCGCTTGTGCTCAAAACAGCACAGGGATTTTAGTCACTTCTTGAAATGGGGAAAATTGCCTCATTTTTCAGCAGTTGGCCTGCGATCCCACACTTCCCTAGCTCTATGTAGGGATTAGTTCATACTTTTCTGGTGTTTTTGGCCTGAAATGAACGCTCCCAGCCAGAGGATAGATAATTCCACTTGTGCTGATCCCCCGGGGCACATGGAGGGCTGCAGAAACAGGAAATAGGAAACGTATTACATACCTTTTCCCCTCAATTTTATTTTCATAATGCATGGAAAATAGCAGAGCTCTGAATTATTTGAAATTTTAGAGTTATTTAATATTTATTTTTGAGAAACAATCTCTCTTTCAGGGCGGCCTCGTGGTGTCGGACCACGAGCTCCGTCTGGGCATCTCCAGTGGGACTGGAGAGTCAGGGGCACATGGGCTGAGTGGCCCTTGCAGGGTCCCCCCTCCTGGGACGCCGGCGGTGCCACCACGGCCCTGCCATTGCACCAGCTGCTTCCCAGCATCCACATGTAAGAGCCATGAGATTTCAGCTGTATCCCACTGGAGAGGCTGGAAGTGGCCAGAGGGAGATGAGCATCACGGTGCCATGCCACAGGCATGAGCCCAGTGGGGTCCTGGTTCATGTTTGCTACAATAGCAATAAAAACAAATGGCACTTACAGACTGTATAAAAAGCAGAAAGCCAAAGAAAAGAATTAATGAAGAACTCATTATCCCAATCTGATGTTTTGCTTTCTCATTTTCTTCTCAGAAAGCAACTTTGCAGATGTGACAAAGCATCTAATTGTTGCTTGGCCTATGGAGGGGTTTAACTGGCACGTGCTGGGACTTGGGCAGCTTCTTATTAGCAGTGGGGAAGAGCTGGGGTTGGAAAAGCCTCTTGTTCGGCTGGTGTGTTGCTGGGTGTCAGATGCTCCTAAGTGCCTTACATTTTGCCAATCCATTCTGCATCTCTCTAATTTTCAGGGCTTTCAACACTTTCTGGTGAGCAAAGCCTGTGGATAACCCGAGTAAATGACTTTTTCCATGAATAGAGATTGGCCAGGGAAAGCTGAGTGATAAACAGAATAATCCTTTTTGTGCTTTTCCCAGCTCCAATCTTCTTTGCACACCAAATAAACACTCTCAAGCTGCTTAGAGCAAAATCTCTAATAGGCTGTGGTGCTTGGGCTGTGCAGGGCTTGGCTCTGTGTCAGATGGAGGGACAGGACAGTGGGATAAAGTCCCAAGACTTTTTGGGGAATTAGTTTACATACCCCCAAGCATAGTGTATTTTGGCACCGGGGCTGCATTACAATATAATCCACTAACACTCAAAATAGCCTCAGCCTCAAAAATGGCTTTTCTTGATCATTTCTCTGGCTTTTCCCAGAGCTCATGTTAGGGCAGAGAGCTGTGTGTAGCGGAATGTTGGGGTGAGGTGGCCATGGTGCCCATGCCCCTGTCTGCATCCATCCTTTGGGCCCCCCTTTGTCTCCCTCTGTGTGAGCTTTGGTAATTCCCATTATTTAGTGGGTGGGGTTTGGGTTGTTTTTTCCCAGTGCATGAGCACAAACACTTCGGGTCGGTGTTGGGAATGTCCCCGGGACTCAGGAGCTGGCCTTGGCTGCTGCTGTTTCTCCAGGATGTTTTAAGGAATGGTTTGACAGTTGTTGAAGAAAACAGAACAATTGGAGGGTCAGGCCACCAGAAAATTGCCCCCGAGGAGCACAAGGGGAGGCTTCGGCCTCGGCACAGGGAGATGCAGACCCAGAGGTGAGTGGTGGTGAGGGGAGAGGCTGGTTCAGCTCCTGCTGCTGCCTGGACATCCACAAGTCCTGAGGAACCCAGCTCTGTGAATGTGGGTGAGAAAAGGTCCCTGCCCTTGCGGATCAATGCAGCCTTTCTTCTGGGAATGGTTTCCTGCACTCTTCTAGCATAACCTGTCACTTGTTGGGTTAAGCCTGCACTAGGTAGCTCATACCCAAACCCTGCTTGCGGTTACGTGGCAGGAGGGGAGGAAGGGAGATGAATGCGGTCTGTGCTTCGGCAGAGCTCAGCAAACCCTGTGCTGAGGGCTGTTCCGAGTTATCCGTGTCGGCAAGACACTGTCTTGCTGCATTGTGCCTGGAGCCTGCTAATTAGCTGTAAGTGATATAATGCGACTGGGATTGCAGCTCAAGCGTGAATGACCTATTCCCAGCTCACCGCGGCACTTGGCATGAGTGCTGCTCATGGACCAACGTGCTGGGAGGTATCTCCTGCTGCTGAGCATCCCGACCGGCTGGCACCAGCCTGCACCGCACAAGCGATGTGTTGCAGTGTTCCTTGTTCTGCGCCCCTGATGCTATGAGCACTGAGCATGAGATTCCTGTTTGCCACCCAGCCCCCAGGCTGGCACCGCTTTCTGGAACCCGGAGCACTCTGTGGAAATGAGCTTTGTTTAACTGGGAGCTTCGGCCCATGCTGGGTCCCGGTGTGGCTCCAGGGAAGGTGACCGTGTGTGCCTCTGTTTGCCTGATGTGCCTGGTCCACGTGGGCCATGCAGTCAGAAACTGAAGATGCTGCTCAGCAGCAGCCTTCATCTGTCTGTCACTGTCCAGGGCAGGGGCACTCCTGCAGCCTTTCCTTATCACCTCTCAGAAGACCTGAGCTGAGGCTCTGCAGCGAGAGCCTTGGGGTTGGTGTCTGCAGGACCCCAGTTTCAGCGCTGTTTCCATGGGGCAGGCAGTAGCAGGAGCAGCAGCACTGAGGCTGTCCCAGCCCTGCGGCTCCTGCTTGGGTCAGTGACTCTACCCCGGATCCCCCATCACCACGGTGGCTCTGGGCTGGGCTTGTAGAGATCCCACCAGAGATGCTCCTGACACCGGCGGGGCTGGTGCTGGAGGGGTCTGAAAGCTAACCACAGATTCATCTGCAGAAACACACGTGGCAACCTGCGCCGCCTGACATGAGAAGTGCAGTCATATATCCAAGTGCCAGCAAGGGATGAACACGTAGGGTCATGCCCACGTAGAAATGGGCACAGGATGGGTGAACATTTAAAACCCGGATGCCAGCGGATGCAGGGTAATATTTTCCCCCCAACACACACGGATGGCTCTTGTGCCAGCCCTCACTTTCTGCTGCAGATTACAAAGGCGAGCTAATTGTGGGTAAAAATACTGAGCAGTAAATCCTCTTACCAGCGAGGCTGCAGCTTCCAGATCTGCCACACCAGTCACAGGGATCATTCCCAACACACACTCATAGTCAGATAATCTACTTGGCCCAAATTCCCACTGCAGGGATGATACTGAGTGGGTAACAGATGAACACAAGAGCATGTGGAGATTAAGCTGAAGACTATCTGCAGGTTCCACACTTCTGCAGCTCATCTGGGGATGCTGTTGGTTCCCAGCTGTGCCCTGCAGCCCTGTGTGGTGATGGGTGCCAGTGCCTGGAACACGCTGCCAGGCTTGCAGGGAAAGCCAGCCCTCTTTGGTGATGCAGAAATCATTTTGCTTATGGAAGCAGTGAATGTTAATGATTATTAATTGGAAAAGGCTCTCCAGGGGCTGTGTGTGTGTGGGACTAGTGAGTGCTTTGCAATTCCAGCATGAAATGAGTTACTCCACAGCATGAAAATGAGAACGGCTCTCCCCAGCATCCCCAGCAAGTAATTGAATTGTTACTGCATGGCACCAGCCCTTCCCGCTCACCCTGCACTGACATGAGGAGCTGGGGACCATTAACAGACACAAAACCTGAATTCTGCCTGAAATTTCAGTGGAGAAATGCATTTTCAGCTTCTCTCTAACGCGGTTTCAGCCAACGCTATGTGCCCTGGAGCCACAAAGTAGTTTTGCCTTGGAGGTGTCTGTGCTGTGGTGACTGCCACAACAGGGCTGGTGGGGAACAGGGACACCAGGAGGGATGCTGCAGGGAGTTGCTCAGGGACCCTCCTGGCTGAAGCGGTCCCAGGGATGAGGGCTGAAGCAGCAGCTGGTTACAAGATGAGCCCAGTTTGTGCAAATGACCAAAGCTCTGGGTAGCCTCTGCCTTGCTGGGTGCTCCAAATGTACCTGCCCACTGCAGGGGGTGCGAGGGCAGATTTCACTCAGCACCATGGATGCTGAGCAGCCGTCACACACACGCTGCCCGCTGCAGAGTCATCGTACAGTCTGTGCTCGCATGTGGGAGCGATGTGGTTGTGGGGTGGGATGATGAAGGTTGGGATCAGTTGTAGATGTGGGACCTGTGGAAAACTTGTCTTACAAAAGAAACTGTCTCTTTAAGGCATCTCTTCCTCCCCTGTGAAAGGGAAGGTGAAGCAGGATCAATAAACCAGTGGTGACTTCTAAATTGCAGAGAGAGGTCAGAGCCAGAGAGACAATCCAATCTGCTCATCATGGAGAGGGATTTGTGCTCCTGCTGCACCTCTTCCCTGCCCTTTGATGGAGTGACTGGGAAGCTCCCAGCCCACATGCTGTAAATGCAGCCTGTATTTTTTGGGAAAAGAGAAAAGTTGAGAGCTGGAGAATTAAGTGCCCTGATGAAGGGCACCTGCTGGATCTGTGGTCCTGCCGCCCGCCGTGCCAGTGATGTATTGCAATAACACATCACAGGAGCATGGCACTGGTGAAGCACGGCTGCCGTCCATCACCACACCAGTGCTGCTCACACCATACATCACCCAAGCTCCGGCTCACTGCAGTGAGTCAGGTCCAGATGGGGCAGGGGAGGCCTTGCTTGGCCGGGGATACTGGGGTGCAGGACAGGGATGGCACCAAGGGGCTGGAGCTGCATCATGGTGCTGTGGAGCTGCGTGATGGGAACATCCTGATCCCAGAGCAGTTCTGTTAGACCCAACACCGTGTCTCTGCCCAGCACGTTGGGGGTGCCCTGCGGGTCCCTGGTGACCCACTGCTGGCCATGGGCTGGGTGGGCTGGCTGCCTGTAGGGCTGCAGGGCTGGGATGGAGGGATGCTGCTGGTAGGGGCTGTATAGGCAGAACCCCCTCAGCCTGCACCCTGCAGCTCCATCTCCCCCACGAAGCCTCCAGCGAGGAGCAAGGGGCGCAAGGCGTTGAGCCGTGTTTCATCCCTGGTCATGCACATGGCAGCTCCCTCTGCTCTGCAGGCTGCAAGGCTGCGAGAAAAGGGGCCTTTTGAGAGCTCCAGCAATTTTCGCGGTGAATAGGAGTTGCTGTTCCTGTAACACGAGTTGTTCACACACATGCAGTCATGTCCTGTTTGGGGCTTATGTAATGGGATGGAGGGGCTCCAGCGAGGGACCGACCCCGCGGAGAGGCACTCAGGCCGTCTCGGGCTGGCAGAATGAGCCGGACTTTTCCAGGCCCCGCTGAGATGCTCATTTATAACTCCCACCGTCTGGCAGCAGCCTTGCCAATCAAAACACGCCGCGGGTTTTCCAGCGGGCTGGGAGCACTCCTCTCAAAGAGGGTTTTTGAGGGGGGCCCAGGATATTTGATAGGAGTTAAGCTGTAAAATTAGTTTCAGAGCAGCGGGTTGTCTCCTTCCCAGCACGCTTGGCTGGCGGCGGCGGCAGCGTTAACCCCTCCCGCCCCACTCCCACCCCGCACCGTGCAGGCACGGATGTGGCAGTGTGTGCCCATGCTGGGCTCACGGGGCCATGGGGCCAGGCGTGGTGGTGACACCCTGCCCCTGGCTCCCTGTGGGACATACCCTGACTGCGCCCTCAGCCGCTGCTCTGCAGGAGCATCTTTACCTGCAGCTCCTGGCAGAGGTTCAGGTAATGCCAGCAGTGGTGAGTGCATGAACTACCACGGCCACAGCAGAAAGAGCTGAAACCTTCATGTGTCTGAGCAGAAACAAGAAGCATTGACACTACATGGTCCCTGCCTGGGGAAGGCTGTGAAATAGGGGGTAGCAGATGAGGGACCGCAGCAAACCCTGTTTCCATCTTGAGGTGTTGACTGTGCTCATCGCTGGGAAGCAAACACCAGCAGGGACCTTTGGGCTCTTGCTTTATCCTCTCCCGCATGTACTCCTCTGGTGCTCACTCGGCACAGGAGGAATTGTCCCTTTCAGCTGGCAAGGGCAGGACCTGCAGAGGAGAAGAGAAAGACCTGGCTTGGCAGGAGTCCCAGCATGGGCACACCACAGCGTGGCATGGGTGCTCATGGGATCCGAGAGCCTTTCCATCGCGTTTGGTTGTGAAACTAATGTTCTCTTTGTTTTCTGCTGAGTGATAATGAATCACTAGGAACTTGGAACCATTTTAAGGATGAATAAATGACACCTTCTAAGCTCCATGTTTATCTACTATTCTGCTACCAGAGCGATTTCATAGCAGAGCTATCAATGAATTTAATTTACATAATGGTTTATCATATACTTCAATATTTCAAACACACTTCATTAGGCACCACCACCAGCAGTTACATGCTCCTTTATAGTCCTAGCAAACTTTGCTGGGAAATGCAGCCTCTCCAAGTATCAGTGACGCTTTATAAAAGCAGGGAAGAAAACAGAACTCGGACAACCCAGAGCTGTGTTCAAGCAGGTTTTCAGCTCCACTCACACAGGAGCTGCCCTGGTCAGTGGTGCGGGCACAGCCCTTCTGGGCCGGTGCTGAGGGACAACATTTGCTGCTCCCAAACCGAGAGATCATTTCTCAGTACCATGTTTTCAGCTCTGGGAAAATAATCTGTGCTAATGGATTGATTTGTTGCCAGGAAGCTGGAGGAAACGAGTACCTGGGTGCCCTGGTCCCTGTGCATGTTCCTGCAGCAGGGAGTTACCAGAGCGGGAAGGATGGGGAAGATGCCACTGAGCCAGGTCAAGCTAGGGCATAGCTCCAGTGCTTGAACCCTGGTGGACAGACCCTCTGTGGGTGAATTAAAGGACTTCAAGCCAGGCCTTTGGAGCATCACCAGGTTTTCAGGGGAGGAATCATCATGTGAGGTGCTGCAGAAAACACGGGATGTGAAACAGGGAAATGGCAGAGCTGTGCTGGATCAGGCTGCAGCCCCAAACCTCCTCACCTTGAATTGCTGGGGGAACCACTGCAATGGGGGACATAGAGCAGTGCCCCCAATGTGGGCACTGAGCAAGACGGGCTAGAGGCTCTCATCGTTGCTGTGGTCTTTGATTGCTGCCTAATGGCTATGGGACACGTGGGGAGAAGCATGCGGTGGTGAGTGGGGGCTCAGGACTGAGGATGGCCTCTTTGGTCTCTTGCTTTCTGCACTGTCAGACTTGAACCACACCAGAGGCTGCTTCCTGTAAGCACAGTCAAAAGGTGCTGCTTAATATAGCTGCAAGTCTGTGTTTTATCTGAGCTTCTGGGGATGAACTGAAATGGTATCCTGTGCCCTCAGCTCTGTACAGCACAGGAACAGCCCTGCAGGCTGATGCACTGAGAGGGGGTTTGGCCACTACTAGGGGCTGTAATCTGGGCATTTTAAATGGAGCAGGGAAGCTTCTGTTTCCAAGCAGTCCCGAAGGTTGGTGTGTGCGTTTTGGAGATCCTTAATTCCTACACAGAGAGTAAGACATGCGCAGACGGCCGCTGAGCAGTGTTGGAGTGGAGCAGAGCCCCACTGTGCAAGGATACAGCAAGGATAACACAAAGGTTATTTTAAAAAGGAAAACAACCTTCTTTACATTGATTAAATTTGCTGGAGCATCCCATATGCACCTCCGGAAACTCCAGGATTACCCACAGGGATCTGATCCGCATGTCACATTAGGCAGATGGAATATTTTATTTATTCCACCTAGGTTGTAATAGGGAATTTAAACCATTTGCAGCAACACGCCTGTGCTCCAGGAAGCAGCGCAGGATGCTGCAGAGTGCCCTGACGTGCTTCTGTACCTGAAACACACAAGGTCTTGGGAAATGTGGAGCTCGGAGCAGCTACTCCTTGGTTAACATTTTTGCAGCAACATAAAGCGATTTTAGTGTTGCCCAATATACACAGATACAGAGGGATGTAGATATTGCTACCAGATCCTATGTTTCCTCATTAAAAATAGGTTTTTAATTAGGATGAATCTTAAGTTTTGGTTTATTAATTTTTGCATTAACCTGAATTTCACAGTTTGGCTGTTCAAAGCTTTTGTAGTGGATGGAAATGAGGCAACTTTAACCATTGAACAGCATGTTCCTGCCTTTTAGTAGCTTGTCAGTAGAGTGTATTAAAGATTCAGCTGTGCTCTGATAAGAATCATGATGGATGTATATGTTTGCATTGTTTTTGGCAAGAAACATCCAAATGATCTGTATTTATTATATAAAATTGATTTTTTTGGCATACGTGCTATTTTTCATGGATTTTGGCCTCGCACCAACACAAACAGGGTGATCTTGAGCAAAGCCATGCACTTTTGAGTCTCCATTTGGAGACTTGTCAGAGTAACCCAGGGCCATGGGTTTGCTGTGGGTTTGCGGTGCTGCAGCAGCAGGAGCGGTGCAAGCAGCATCCCCAGCGCGGCTGCGGGGTCCTCAGGAGGGCTGCAGGAGCATCCGCGGTTGTTCTGCAGCGCTGGAGCCTCCGGCTGGTGAGTGCCGGGAGGTGGGAGCTGGGCAGGAGCCGCTCTGCGGGGCCGGGAGCCCAGCTCGCTGCTTCCCGAGGTGCCTCCTCGGGGCTGGATGAGCTGCTCTGCCAGGAGCTGTGTCCTGCTGGGACCTGCCCACGGCCGGGGGGGGTCCTGACACTGAGACCGTTGTGGTGGCTCAAGGGGGCCTTGGAGGATGCTGTGAGATGGATCCTGGATGGGAAACCCTTTGAGCTGCTCTCTCATTCACAGAGACACCGACCCTGCTGGCTACCTGCGTGGGACCACGTGGAGCAGCCCCGGGGAGGATGGAGCAGGGTCCCCTGTGCGGGCTGGAGGGGCTCTGGGCCCTGTGGGTTAAAGCCATGGTTCAAAGAAGAGAAAACATCTGCCTATGGCACGGTTTGGTGCATGGTGAGATCCTGGCTGTGGATTTGCCACAGGGCAGCTTCCCCGTCTGCCCCCCCCAGTTCATCCCCACAATGTGGGACCCGGTTCCAGAGCCTCGTCAGAGCTTACGTTCCCCATTCCCAAACAGAGACATCAGGCTGAAGCCCCGCAGCCTCTGCAGATGATTGCTATTCTGGTTCCACAGGTGGTGTTAATATATTCCTCTTTAGAATCCACTTCCTCGTACAGCTGAGTACAGTGTAAATAACATCTTAGTTGTCATTTAAAAGGAAAGGAGGGAGATGCCTGGAATTGGCAGGAAAATCACAGGCTGAGATTTCACTCTTGGTATTGATCATAGACACATTATACTCTTCTGTTAAAGCCAGCTCTGTTCCTCCAGCTCCAGAAAGCTGCCGAGGACATGGGGATTGTCGGTGGGGAAAAAATACAGCTTTCAGTCTCTGGGAAGACACTGCAGGGACACGAGGCTGGTGTCCATCCGGGTCTGCTGTAGCTGGCCCCCAAACCAGCGTGCTTTGAAGAAGCAGGGCAGGAGGTGGTGTGGCAGACACTTGAGCCAACTGTCAGGGCGCAGGGTCTGACCAGTTTAACATAACCTGATGAGGGGTATTATCAGTCTACTGCTAAACGGTCCTCACAGAAAGCCCTTCTCTTGGAACTGATGATGATAGAAGTGTGACTCGTATGTCCTGAGGAGCTGAACCTGGGAAGGGCCTCCTGCAGCCGCACGGGCTCGTGCCTTTCAGAACATTGTTTGTGGAGATAAAAATATTTCTGCCACACTTGTCACATGTATTTGAAAAACATATTAATCATTTAAACAAATATTAGCTCCGAAAGCCTGTAAATACATTCACTGGGAGGAATATACCCTTTGTTGTAATATTACAATGAAAAATATGCTAATATAGTTGCCTAATTGCTTGTGTTTGAATAACCTCTTCTGTGACAATAAATGTTTGTGGCAGCATCATTCAAACAAGAAACGGAGAATCTGGTGCCAGCGAGGATTAAGTGTGCCTCTGCCATCACTCCTCATGTGAAAAGGAAAGTGTCTTCTTCCTCTGTCTGGGGGCTGGTGTGGATGGAGAGTGGACACCATAGCAAATATCATCAGTCTGGCACCATTCCTGGGCCCGGCAGCCGAGTGATGGAGGGATGCTGGGTGCCGTAGCAGGGGGAGGCTCCTTTTTGGGTACCTTGCCTGCACACAGTCAGAGGCACACACCAAGGACCAGCGACTGGCAGCTGGGAGGATCTGAAACTGCATCATGCTCGGCTGCAAAGCAAGGTCCAAGTGACGGAACGAGGAGCGAAGTCTGGACCCAGTGGGTGGCTGCAGTCACGTGCTGCCAGCTCTGCACCCTGTGCCGCATTGAGCATCTCTGTGCCAGCCCTCACCTTGCCGTGGGCATGGAGCAACCCCAGCCAGAAATGAGCTAAAACCTCCCCTGTGCTCCATTGCTGCAGGAGGCTGTTTGTTTTATAGGGGAGCCTCTGGAGGGCAATATCCAAGGATAGAGCCCGAGGTGAGACCAGGGGATGAGAGAGGGCACTGGCCCTGCAGCAAAGAGCAGGCTCCTCTGAGCTGTACCCTGTGGATTAAGCAATTCGGCTCATTTTGTCAGCTGTATGGCACCTGAGACGTTTAAATGACACCAGGATGGAGAACAACTGCAGAATGCCCATTACAGACTCCCCTTTCCTGAGGCTCCCCTTGTTTGCTGCCCACGGGCTGGAGCCCAGTGTCCAGGAGGTGGAGGTGCTGCTGGGCGCATCCAGGGCTGTGCCCATGGTGGGAATGGGGCTACCTCACAAAGCCACCTTTGTCTGGCTGCTTCCCACGCTGCTGGCTGTGGAGAAGGGGATCTGGGCTCTCTGGTTACAGCCGGACTCCAGGCCCTGCTCTGGGTGTCAGTGAGTTTTCCCTGGAGGTGAACTGATTTGGGGTCAGGTACAAGAACATTGCCCGTGAGTTGTTTGTCACCACTGCATCGCTGAGGCTGGTCTCAGCATCCATCACTAGTGCAAATCCTCATGCAGAGCCCCCTCTGCAGCAGACCCAAACAGGGGGTCATCCCTGTTGTTCAGCACACGTTAATGCCCACAGCAGTGCTCTTCAAACAGGAATTGGCTCTCACGGAGAGAGACAAGGCTCAGCAGGGACTCACCTCCTCAGATATTACCCGCTATTCCAAGTCTAAGGACGAAGGGAGGTCTCCCTCCAGCCCCTCCTCTGCCATCAGCAGCACACACAACGAGGAAGACTTAAATGTAACAGCACTTAAGGAAAATATTGTAAAGTCCTCTTGAAATTCCCATCAAACTCAATTAGCAGGGCAATGATATACCCAAACAACGGGAATGGCTTGACTTCTTCTGCTTTACTGGATAGCTTCCAAGCTGATAATTGAATTGCACTGGGCTGCAAGATAAGTGGCTACAAGTGTCTCTTGTGCAGAGGCTTTGGAGGCTGATGGCCAGGAGCCCCACAGCAGCTTCTCCACAGGACCAAGCCTTCCCCCTGTGGTCTCTGTCCTGCGCAGCCAGGTCCTCCTGGGGTCTCCTCAGAGAGAAAATGCTTTTCACGGGGCTGGATGCCAGGCTCACCAGGGCCAGGTCTGGAGCCCTCCTGAGGAGATGAACACAGCTGAGAACTATGGGAGACAAAACTGTAGTAAATATACACCCACCAGTAACAGAGGGTAAGAAAAATACCAGTGACTTTGGGAGCAGCAAGTGATGCATCTTGAGAGCAGAGATGGGTGGTGAGAGCTTGTTGTGGCTCTCCTTGCCTGGGGCAATGGGCAGAGATTTGCTCTGGGTGGTGAGTAAAGGGCTGGGAAAGGTTCCTGCTTCCTCTTGTGTGCGTGCCTCTGGCAGAAGCAGGGTGGTATTCTTGTAATAAATAGTTTGTTTTCCAGAAAGTTTAGTTCTGAGATGAGTGACAATGTCTGTTAGTTTGGATCTAATCTGGTGACTGCTGGGACAAAACACAAAGTGAAAGGGATATTTCTGGTGAAACAAAGGCTTGGTTTCAACTTTGTCAAAGTGAAGCATTGGAACCTTCTGTTCCCAAAAGATGCTGTTTTGAGGTAAAACTCAGTTTGAATAACAAAAGAAAACGAAAGGGGTGGGAAGGAAAAGCAGCATTCACACCTGGCAGAGCAGGTAGGTCCCTAGAGTGGTGGGTTAGGGGCTGTGAGTGGGGCATTGGCGTCACCTCGGTGCTGAGGGCTGGGCACGCTTTAGAAGTGAAGAACTTGCTGTACATGGATGTGGTTGTTGGGTGCCTGCAGCCACGGTGCCTTCCTCTGCTGGTCCCTGCCCCTGGTGCGGAGGGTGATGCTCAGAGTTGGGGACCCCCTGCCAGTGCTGGTGATGGGGGCAATGGAACCCCTCCTTTGGCTCTGAGCTGCAGAGTTCAGCTCTGCACAGTTAGCACTGAGTGCGGCGCCTCATCTTGTACGTTTGGGTAAGTCAGCCATGGAATTATCCTATAATGTGGAAATCATACAATTTCTCTCTGATCTTCCCTGAGCTTAGCATTTCATCTTGCTTATACTAAATGCAGCATGACTAAATAGTCAAGAAAGGGATTTGAGCCCTTTTGTTACTTAAAATGTGAATTAGATGTTCCTGAGGGAAGTTTGTGTCACATTTGCAAGTTAAAAACGCATCAATTATCTGTACATGGATCCCTTCAGTGTGCTGGCAAAGGAGGAGCAGAGCTGGTGCCTTTGGAGGACCCACCACCGATAGAGGCTGCTTGCTTGTGGGTGGCACTCTGCATCCCCTAGTGTAGGCTGAGATACATCATCCTACTCCATGCTCAAAGGAGGAATGGCTTTCAAGTTGGATCTGACTTTGCAGCTAGAGCAGGTTGTCCCAGTCCTTTTCCGGATGAGCTGTGGGTATTTCCAGGGATGGAGATTGCATGGCTCCAGCGCTGAACCACTCTTACCGTGGAGGAGTGCACCTTACATCCAGCTGGAATTCTGCTTCTTGTGCTAAGAGTGTTCACAGAGAAGCAATTCACGTTTTGAGGAACAATGCTGTCCCATGTGTCACTTAGTAAAGGTGATGGGAGGGAGCTTCCCCTGCCTGTCCTTCCCCAGCTGGCTTTGAACATGCTGGGACCACCAGTGCGCAGCGCGCTCGGGGCTGTGCTCTGGTCCCCATGGCCGTGGGAGCTCCCAGAGTGGCTGACTCGAGTCACCATGGCCCAGAGGCTGGAGGACTCCCAAAGCCCTCTGGGGAAGGGCCTCTCCTGGGATCGCATCTCTGGGGAGCAAGGGCAGGATTACAGTGTGCGACTGCAGCTCCTTTCCCCGAGACCCTTCATTGCCGGGTCTGTGGCAAAGACCTGGGGCTAATCAGTGCTTAGAGCAATCTGCCACGGGCTCTGCCCTCCCTCCTCTCCTGCCGGGAATGGGATGAGTGCACTCCTTAGTGGCACTCCAGCTTGCAGTATAAATTGCACTGCCGTGTCTTGCAAAAGGTCAGGCTGGATGACTTGATGAAATGGATTGACCTACTGAGCAGCACTTCAGTCTGTTTAAGGACAACCAGTTGTGGCAAGACAGGAGGGAGGAGGTGGGTGAAGGGGGAACCTGCATTCCCTACCCCTGGGCTACCCAGGCGGAGGTGCAAAAGGAACTGGCATGTCCCAGCCACACGCTGGCAGGCCCCGCGGCTGTGCTCGGTCCTCACAGGCTGTTCCCTGCTCTGTGCTGGGTCTGTGCTGCCTCTGCCCGTGGAAATCTGTGAGGGAATGGGATATCGCTCTCCTGGTATCCGCGGAGATGCTTGTACTCTCCTGTACCTGCAGGGCAACATAAAACCGGGGATGCTGCGTGTGATTTACAGTGCTGAGGGCCATGTCATCGCTGGTGCGTGCTGCCTCCTGCAGTGGCATGAGCTGAGAAAAGGGGCTGCAGGACCTGGGCAGGGTGGTGGCTGTGGGTGCAGCACCCTGTGGTTTTGGCAGCAGACTTAGCAGGAGGGCTGAGGGTGGGTGGGAAGCAGCAGAAGGGCTTGAGACTGGGGCCACCTCCTGGGGTGAGGGGACCTTTGGGATGCTGCTGCTGCTGCTCTTTGCTCCTTTTGTGGGAGGGTTTATTGATGAGCATCTTGTACCCTCTGGATACCGCCAGGCTCTTGCATGCAGCATCTGCAGATGATGCAGAATTACTTCCCATTTCCTGGGCTCACTACAGGAGCTGAGCATCTCTGGGTTTGGCTCAGGGCAGGAGCCTTCACACCTGAGGGTTTCCTCTCGGCTGTGTCCATGGGCTGAACAAGATGTGCTTATAAATGATTGGCTGTACGATATTTGTGTGATGTGTTCTTGCATCAGATCATCTTATGGCACTTTGTCTTAATTCAGGAGCTAGAAGAAGTGCTACGTAGTTCAGAGGACAGCCTACGTGGTTTGAATATTAGCTCAAAGCAGTGCCTGGTGAAGTAATGATGTGCTGGAATATAATCCTAGGGACTGGTTTTGAAGTAACAAATATAAACTCAGGAATTGAAACCCATTTTTACTTAACCAAATGCTATTTTCGCTTGCAAAATGTTCAAGATCTTCAGTGTGAATATTTTGGATCCCCTGAGTATAATTGCCAAAGCTGTGGTGAAACAAACACTGCATTTAAGCTGGTCTAGGTTGAATCCTTGTGCATTTTCCCACAGGATTACAATCCAGCTCTCTTCTGATAAGAGCTCCTGGCTGCCATGTAGCTGAAGAACAGGGGGGCCCATGCCGCAGCTGAGAGGCCAGAATCAGAGGTATTCGTTCAGTAATGATCTCTGCCTTACAGCACAGAGCTTTATATTCCATTTATGACCCAAAACATGAGCGCTCCCAAGCAGCGTTACTGTGGCATCAAGGTAGGATGCTGCGGTGGTTTGGCATGTGATGGGGATTTGCATACTGCATGCATAATTACACAGCAGTGATTGACTCACGGGTAACATTGGTCTCTCCTTAAACAGCACAGGACAAATACCAACGTGTCATTACTTTTTTGTCAGAGGAGCTGCATCTGCTGCTTCCCTGAGTGCTGTCCGCAGGGATGCTACAGCAGGGCTGGAATGTCTCTGGCCTGGGGAAGCAGCAGCTCCCGAAGCTTTCCTGTCGCCGCCTCGCAGGTTTCATCAGGCACAAACCCATTTTCACACCAGCACCGCAGCCCCTCATCCCGACTTCTCCAAGTGTCAAATCCCATTTGTGCTCAAGCCTCTGGTGACAGCGTCTCCCTGGGTAAATTATTCTATTGCCTGATTGACCTCTTGCTTGTGAATGCTCTGACCTGGTGTTTGACTTGAATTTTCCCTTTTCTGTTTCAAGGCTCTTAACCTTTGATGCTGAGAATCTTTGTCACTTCCTATTTTGGGCAGCCCCCCATTACCCTGCTGCTCCTGGGCTGTTTCTGTGGGAGACCCCCAAGCTGCAGAAGCCGCTGCCTGGAGCCTCCTGGCTGCGAGGTGCCTGGGGAAGGGGATGTTCTTCAGACGCCCTCCGTGGGAGCAGCCAGATGTCTGGCAGGTAGGGGCTTCGAGATGTGAGAGCTGTAAACAGGACTGGCAGCTGCTGAGGGAGCTTCCTCCCCACAAAGAGGGAGATCAGACGCAGCATCCCCAGCCTCATGTAAGGGGAAGGCAGGCAGGGATGCTCTGCAGTGCAGGGACCATGAAGCTCAGCTCATCTTGCAATAGGAATAAGTCAGCTGCGTTAAGCAGGAGAGGCTCAGCTGAGCAGTCACTTAGAAATCAGAGAAAAGAATGCAGACAGAAGCCCAGCCCTTCTGTCCTGAGGAGCTGCTCAGCTCTGTCAGCCTGCTCTGCCGTGCCAGAGTCCCCAGCACAACTGTGCTGCTCCGTGGAGCCAGCACCATCTTCCTGTTGGCACACATTGGGGTGATGCTGGTGTTGGATCCCAGCCTTCATCCACCGCTGGGCTTCTCCAGGGCAGGAATGGTGCTGTCCTCACTGGGACAGTGTGGGGACAGGGAGGTCACCTACCCCAGCTGAGGGGCCGGGGTCCCAGCCTCTGGCAGAGCCTGGTAGCCAGATGCCGGGGACACGGGGGGGTTCCTGTTGGAGCTCTGCTGCCTTTTCCCTCCAGCCCAGCTGTGGTGCTCAGCAGCCTTTGGGAAGCATCCCAGCTGCTGGAAATGACAACTTGACTCAACGAGCTGAACTGGGAGCTCTTCCCAGTTCCAAACACTCCTTCCCGAGATGGAGAAGGTTAAAGAAACCCAGCTGCTTCCTGCGTTCAGCAGCTGAGCTGGAGGGTGGGATGAAGGCTCCCTGGGACGGGAGGGAGATGCAAACACTGTGTCTGCCCTTTCAGAGCAATGCTCTGGGAGTGTTATCTCTAAGCAAACAGGGATGATGTGGGAAAAGGCACCGTGGCCTCCTTCAGCTCAATCCTCCAGCACCCGGGGTCGGGCACGCACCAAGGCAGGGGGGCAGCGGCAGCAGCTTCAGTGCCCGAGATCAGTGGCTGTGAGAAGCTGCAGGTTTCTTTAGAGGAAGCTTCTGGTACTCCTGCTTGCAGAAACCTGGCAAACGTGATCTCTGGAGGCACAAAATGGAACCAGATCCCGCTCTGTTGCTCTGGAGGTGGTAGGGAGAGGGGGAATTGGTGCAGTCAGGAGGAGGGAGCCCAGACCCATGCAGCACAGTGGGGATGAGAGGCTGCTCTGTTCCAGAGGGATCCTGTGAGGCCCTGAGCACTGCTTCGCACCTCCAGAGGCAGCTGTGCATAGGAAGCCCCAGTGCCTTCCCAATGGTGAAGCAGGGAACTGGTCACATCCTGGCAGTTTAAACCATCATTGGTTTTCGTTGTGTCCCTTTAAACCTGATCTAGATAGAGCTGCGCAGGGCACTCTTGGGACAGAATTGCTACCACCTAATTGATTTTGATTTTATTTTCACTGCAGCAGTGTAATTATGAAAGCCAGCCATGATTATTGAAACACAACTAGAAGTATTTCATTATTAAAATACCCCTATGACTTATTATTAATTCATTAAATAAATTTATTTAATTTATATCCCTCAATAATTAATGCGCCCAAGTTTATTCTGTGAACTCTTCTTTCCACCAGCCATGTGTCAGCCGTTGGTACTGAAGGAAAAACAAATCCCTCTGAAGTGCTGGCAAGCCCTGGCAGCTCGCAGGGAGCTGGGAGCAGGGAGGCTCAGCTCCGGTTTGGAACCGGCTCACGGTGGTGGAGCTGAGCTGACTCCTTCAGCACCGTGTGCCGGGGAAGGTTCTGTAGGTACCCGCAGGATTGCTCTGTGCTGCTCTGCGCCGTGAGCGCCGGTGCTGGTCTGGGTGTTGCGGTGCCAGGTGACCCCCTGGGCTGTGCTGCTTTCCTGGTGCTTTAGGGGCAGGTCCTGCACTGCTTTGTGTCCCCTCTGCAGCCCTGCTCGGGTGATGTGGTTGTGTCGTGGTTTGGCTTTTGGAGAGCTGAGGTCCGAAAGCGAGCTGGCCCGTGAGCTGGGCAGGACCATGGGTGTCTGTCTGTGTGTCCGTCTGTCCGGGGTGGCTGCAGGCTCCATCTGTGCCCGTCAAACCCCGGTCCCCCATGGCAGCCGTGTGCTGCGGCTCTCCAGCAGCACTGGGATGCTCCAGGCGGGATCCGCTCCCTTGACTGTGGCTGCCAATTACAGCCCTAGATCCAGGGAGAAGAGCAGCTGTGTGCACCTCATAGAGCCCGCCTGAGGCTTTTGGGGTTTACCTGGCACCGTGCTTTGGGGCTTCCTGTGCCCACGAGACAAGCAGGAGCCCTGGCAAAGCACATCTGGAACTGCTGCTCTCCAGCTGCGGCTCCCGCAGGGAGTTTTCACCAGTTCTGCTAGCACAGGAAGTCTATGGAACTCGGCTTTCCCACTTAGCACATCCGAGTTTCGCACGTTGTATTTGATGTGTGTTTATAGGAACAAACAGACAAAAACAGACGGAAGAAATGTGTTGATCCAGGGTTGTCACTTTCTGCAGAGCGTAAGCTGGGATAGGCAGAGAGGAAGATCTCAGCTGAATAGTTGTATTGTGTTGCTGTGGAAACCAGAGCTGGAAGAGTAAACGGGTTTCTGGGGAAAGACTGTTCCTGTCTGTACAGTGCTCTATCCCTGTTCCCATCCTGGGGCTGCAGCGGATGAGGAGGAGAAAGTGGTGGTGGTGACTGTGGATGCTGGGAGCAGGGAAGGTGCCTGCCTGGGCCGATCCCAGGCAGGTCCTGAAGCTGGGCAGGAGGCTCAGGGTCCCAAAGATCCTTTCCCATGTGCTGCTGCTCCTGCTTGCTCCCTCCCAGCTTTACTGCAGCTGGGGCAGGCTGGGAAGTGCATCCCGTCTTACCCCCCTTGCCCCAGCACAGATGAACCCCAACTCAAACCTGCTCCTATCAGTGTTCTCTTGGAAATATGGACTTTTCAGCAGCACAGGAACTCCCCAAAACAAGAGTTCTCCCCATGAAGTACTAAACCCCGAGGGAAGCTGGCAGCCTGGGTGAGCACTTCAGCTCAGCTGATAAAGCAGTGGCCGTGTTTAGCACCCAGTGGGTGCTCCTGGCTCTGCTCCTCCCCAGGAGCCACAGCAGCACCCAGCTCCCACTTGGGCTGCCTCTGGCAAGGGAGCTTCTTGGCAGCTGCACACAGGAGGTGCCCGGGGGGTCCATTGCATCCCTCCCTCCCATAGCGACTGCCAGCTCTGATTCCCAACACCGGCACAGACGAGGACAAGGTTTGCTCTGGGAAGATGCTGAAATGCAGCAGGGGGAAGGTGAAGGTATGCTGCCACCACACCATTCCACACATTGCCACGCACCTCTTCCGGGTTGTCCTGGAAAAGTCAAAGCTCAGTGCTTCAAAGTAAAACCATGAGCAGGGCTGGGATGCTGGTCTGCTAGAGAACGCCACTCACGTGCAAAGGGTTTTCAAAGCGGGGATAAGAAAGATTAATGTGCTCAGGTGTCTGTATGATTTAATCTGAATTATCATATTGCTTATGTGAGTCCAAGTGAAAGATGCTTGTGTTTAGGAGCTCTTTGAAGTATTTATTGCACTGTTTCCTAAAGAATTAAACTGTTAATTCAGGGCTCAGCTGGATTTAGTGTTGTCTGGCTGCCTTGGCGAGGCAGTTGGGTTTGCCAGATTCCTGTGTTTCTGCAGGCAGATGTGCTGCATGTGAGCAGAGCAGCTTGCTCACACGCGACTCTGACATACTGGACCCACTTGGCACCCACCAGCCAGGCACTGGGCTGTGGCCAGCGGTGGCCGAGGCTCATCTCCATGTTTTCACTGTCACGCTGCAGAGCTGGAGCAGCCGGGAGGACGTTCATGCCTTTGTCTGCTTTTGACAACTGCTTCTAAAACAAGATGAGGCTGATAAAGATGTGTGTCACTGCACACCGGCCTCGAGGCTTCCCCCTGGGAACGGGAACGCTGGTGTGGGACCCAGCCAACCCAGTCAGTAGTGTCTCAGCCGTTGTGCAAATCGCACCTCCAACAGCCCCTTGCCTTGTTAGATGCTTCTCCCCTTCTCTGATTGCCTCTGGAGCCCTATCCTTTAGAACTGTCCATGGCCCCTCATCCCAGCACCCCTTTCCTGTAAGTGTCTCCCAAGGTCAAAGCCCTGGCAGTGCAGGACCAGCCCCAGAACCTTGCCACAGGCACCAGCATCTCCCTGTGCCAGTGCCCGTCTGCACCACGGGGCCTGGGCTGGAGGCAGCAGCAGAATGTTTGGAAACAGCCACCAGTGCTGGAAATTAAACCTGCTTTTTGTTTGCAAGGAAACCTCATCAACACTCGGGTTTAATGGACAAACCTCCTGAAACCGATGTTCTTCCAGCCTGCGTTATGGTGCAGTTTAATTACCAAAGCATGCTGCATGGCAGCACTGTGATTCCTCTCCAGAACGCTTCTTTTCTAGCATCCTGCGATTCTCTGCGACCTCAGAGGGTAAAGCACTTAAGTTGCCCTTGAAGACAAAAAGAGAAAGTCTTGTTTGAGGTGAAGTCAGTATCTATCCAATTTTCAGCTGCCGTCACATCGAAATGAGAAATCTGAGGCAGAGCCAGGCACAAATAGCTGATAACAGACTTTCAGGTGCACCTCTTCACTTATCACTTCGGGGGTCACCTCTGTTTCTAAAGACTTGTTTTCCTTAAAAAAAGATTGCTCAGGACATTTAACGGTGTGGTGTTGTGATAACAAAACCCTGTGAGGCTTTAGTCTTTTGCCTGGGCTCCTGCAGAGGCGCAGCCTAACGCCGGTGCTCCTGAATCTGTTTCTGAGATGGTTTCATGGGTCGGCGCAGCTGGGCTGGGGAGGCACAGGGAGCACTTGGTGCCCGTGCCGCTGCCTGCCTTGTGCCCTGCGTGGCCGCGGCTGTGACATGATGGCCGGCAGCTCGTCCCCAGGTCTGGGACACGGGGCTCTTCCCACAGCCCACAGCTCCCTTGGGATGGGACCTGACCCTCCAAGGGCCTGAGACAGATCCCAGCCCAGCGCAGCAGTTATGAACTAGCCGAGACAGGATTTGTTTTGCAGCGGGGCGTTGGGCACACACGGAGGGATGCACAGACTGGAGCACAGATTTGTTTAGCAAACAATAACCTGTGTTTTGTGCATGAATAAATAATTAACCTTAAAACAAGAGGAAGAAGAAAGCTTTTGCTGTCTCTTCCCTGTCAGTCGGGCACAGCAGCATCCCTGAGCCTCCTGTGAGTGTGTCCTGTGGCTCAGAGGTGACATCTCGGGAGCTCTCCTTTGCCAGAACTTGTCACAGCACCCAGGGGACATCCCCCTCCTCATGTCCACACCAGGCTCAAGGCCAAGGTGAAGGCTACGGGCTCTGCTGCCTCGACTGCTCCTTTGACCTGCAGGGAGCCAGGGAGCAGGCCCCCTCCGTTGCCTGCTCGGCTGCTGGCTCCATCCTCACCCCAGAGCACAATAGTTTTCTGTGCTGCATTTTCTCATGGCTGCTCCAGCCCAGATTTGTGTGGAACAAGCAAACCCTCTCTCCCATCTGCTCATGAGATCATCCCTCCGCCTGAACAATCCAGCTCCAAGGAAGCTTTTGTGGGCAGCCAGGTCCCTCCCAGCCCGCTGCTGTGCTCCATCATTTCTGCTTCTGCACTTAATTAGACTCAGGAACCGCTGCACTACAGGACATGTGTCAAGGTGCTGCAGTTTTGCTTGGCTGAGCCAGGCTTCTCCTCTGCTCCCCAAGCACATGGCCCAGCGAACACGCTGCTTGCTTGCCCGGGCGCCGGCTTCTTTCCCAGCTCAGCCCAGAGGCTCAAGCTCCTCTCTGATTTGTGTCACCGCTGCCTCTCAGTCTGCTGCTGCTCTGCTTGTTCAGGCTCCTGCCTCCCCAAGGCTTTGCATTTGAATTGTGTTTTTGATGCTGAGGATGCTGTAGGTTGGATGTAATGGGCTTCCCCCACCTCCCTGCCCTTGCACTGCAGAGTGAGCTCTGAAGAAGACTGAAGCCCTGGGCGTTCAGCAGCAGAAAGCTGGGGAATTGGCTCCTCATGCTGGGAGCTCAGCACGGCCACCGAACACATGTGCTGAAATGGTGGGAGCTAAATTCAGAGCCATCAAACCCCACCTCTCTATGCACAGCAGTGATGGGGTGCGTTCGTGAAGCCCTGAGCACTGGGCAGCCACTGTGTGTTGTACGTGAGACCAGAGAATACTCCCCCGCTGTCTCTCCAGAGCTGTTCCTGCTCTCCCTCTTGCAGGTGGGGCAAAGGGGAGGTTCTGGACACCAATTCCAAGGGTAGCTCACTTCCACCCTTGACCAGATTCATTCTTTTCCACTTCAAAAGTGTTTCTCTTCACTGCCAGAGAATAACTGTGAAAAAGGACCCAAGATCCTGACTTCATCAGAGATGAATAGGGTAAGAGAAGAGGGAGGAATTGAGGTTATGTGTGAATTAAACAGAGAGAGCCAATAATGTCATCCTTGGAGAAGGAAAGGAGAGCTCTCAAGTATTTTTGCGCTGTTGTTATAGCCTATATGGCTATAGATTTGGCTCCTGCCCAGACCTCCCTGTTACCAGCACATGCACATTCAGCTTGGCTCCAGCTCTTGACCTGGAGAAAAGACCTCACTGTCTGCAAGGCTCTGCTTCGTGAGCTCCCCTCATTTCTTCTTCTGCAGACTTTGAGCTCCTCCTGCCACTGGCATCAAGTTTCCTTAATCCTATAGCATTCCTGCTCTTGCCAGTCAGGTATGTCCTCGTTTTCTTTGTCACCTGGGAGTCAGTTGTCACTGCATGGACAGGAGCCCCTATGGGATTAATGGTGGGTCCTGAATAATGACCAGACCCCAGCAGAGCTTCTTCATTCCCTCATGCCCAAGTTTCCAGGGCCAAATATGAGGCAGAGAAAAGGATCCTCCATATGCGCGGTGCCAAACGCTCGCAGATGCAAGCCCAGATGGCAGCTCCCACTCTGCAGTACCTTCTCCCTGTTCTTTTCACGGTGTCGGGAGCCTTCTTCGGTATCAGATGCTGAGTGTGTGTTTGCTGTTTGTGTGCAGAGACTGGAGCTCCTATTCCAGACCTGGGATGGGAATGGAAGAGCAATCATTTGTGCTGATTGCTAATTTGAATACTTCTTTTTTTTAGCTCCAGCATCAGCAGATCTACCTTTGAATGTGAACCAAGGGCAGGGCAGCTTGCCCGCGGGCTCTGACACCCTGTGTTGGACTAACAGGGCCGGCCTCAGCACAGGTGAGTCCAGGATCCAGGGCAGGCAGTGGGGCCACAGCTGCAGAGTTCCTGGCATTGCACCTCCGGGTGCCCAGGGCTATTACTTGTCCAATTCCCATCACACTGCAGTCTGGGTGCATCCCTGTGCAGGGGGTGCCACGGAGATGTGAGTGATCCCCTGCCAAAGGCGATCCTGGCCGTGCCTGTGCCAGCCCAGCAATTCCCACCAGTGAAGGATGTGCGGGAGAGCTGGGACATCTGTGACCCTGCTGCCAGCCCGAGGGCAGAGAATAGCGGTCAGCGTGCCAGGGCCCTCGCGTGTCTCTTACAGAGGAGATTTTGGGATAAAAGGTTCAGCCTAATTTATTCCATCAGTGTAACAGTGAAGCTTCAATTGCAATATTGGAACCAGCTTTGCAGAAGAAGAGCTGAGGAGGAGTGGGGGGACTCGCTGGGCTCTGTGCCTCTGTGCCTGCTGCTCTGGGCTGCCCCAGATGCTCCTGGTGATGGGTGGGGGCTGCTGTCCCACCCTGACATGGGGCATCTCCCCCAAACACTGCAGTGGTCCCCATCGCCATGCCCATCAGAGGGAAATCTGCCTCCTGCACTCCTGCCTCTCCCTCCCCTGGAAAGAAGCATCACAAATTGGTCACTTCATAGCCCACGAACTTGCAGAGGTGCAGAAGTTTCCAATCCTTGCTTTACTGAGCTCCAATAACCTGGAAAACCGGGAAAAAAACATTGGTTTTGAGGCAGGTGAATCCCTGAGTAAATTCAGCCAAGCTGAGCAAGAGACAGAAACCTGCCCCCGGGCAGCTTCAGTGTCAGGGGAGGGGTGAATCCAGGGGGAGAAGCTGGGGCTGGGCAAGCACCAAATTCACCCAATTTAACTGAACAAATCCTGAACATGGGGGTTTGTGATTGAGGTCCTGAGAGATTCTTATCGGTAGCATCAGCGGGTGCAGGGCTGCAATAAGCGGTGCCTCTCAGGTGTGAGGAGTTATTGAGGCTGCTCCGGATCTATGACAGTTTAATCAGATCTTGAAAATCAGGGACATTCTATTTTGCACCTGCCCATGGGAAAAATGACTGATGCGCCTCCCCGGCATGGATCTGCTGTGCACCAAGCAGGTACCGAGAGTACATAATTCAGAGGGGAAATGGAATTACACCATGAATGAAGACTAAGCCCACAGTGTGGCTGAATGTCACACTGGTGGGAGAGAAGCATCTCTTCTTGCCTCTGCTCCGGCCTTGACAAATGAGATGCAGGTGAAATTTATGCAGTTCCACTTCCAAGGAAGGAAAGTGCTGGAGCACTGCTAGAGCTACACCAGCTGATCAGTCAGAAGGTGTTTTGGAGGTGAGTTGCTCTGATTGGGATGACCAGGACATGGGGGCAGATGCGTTTGCTTTTCTGTTCCTTTTATAGTCTGGGTATATGGGAATGCTTGCTTAGTTTGTGCATTTACCTCTCCTATTGTCGGTACTTAAAATGCATGAAAAATACTGCCGGGGGTTTAAATACAAATCTCTTAAGTAGCCTTAACATCTGTGAAAGGTTCTGAATCCTTAGACAAGGAGCAAAATAATGGATTTACTTTTGACTTCTAAAACACCACCCAGAGGTAAGGAGTGACTGCAGCAGAAATCAGAATGGATTTGCTTTCATTTTCCTGAGGAAGAGCAAAAGCAGAGGTGTCAAAGGGAGTTAGTTCATCATTCAAGTGCATTCAGTATCTGTTCCACCCAGGATGTGGGAGACTTCCCCAGAGTGCTGCTACCTGCAGAAAAGCCTCTTGGAGCCTGGTGCAGAGATGTCTGAAAGGGAGAGACCTTGTCAGCAGCCACTGTGACCCGAGAGGGTCTCCAGACCTCCTGAGAGGGCTCCTGAGAAGACCCTCTTATGGTCCCCTTGCCTGTAAATGGAGTCTCTTCACCATGGATCATCTTTGTTTGCAGGGATGGAAAAGGCTTTTGAGGAGCCTGTTGCGTCTCTGTGTTTGGAGACTGTCCTGAAGAGCAGCATCCCTCAGGATGCAAAGGGAGGACGATGCTGTGTGTGCACTGGTAACACAATGATCTCCCTGAGCTCCCGCACCTGGCTGCTTGCCGCACGGTGGCATCTCGCGGGACACTGCAGGAGCAGGGGAATATCTGGTCTGTGATGTCCTGACCCTCGGTGCGAGCCCCGGCGGCAGGACAGGAACCTTTCCCACACTCAGAGGCTGCATTCCCTTTTTCCCTTCTGAAGCCCTTCAGTTTCCCTCTCTCACTTGGAGCCAGTTGTCATCCTCCCCTCCATCCCACACTGACTTTTTAGTCCTCTGAAAGCCTTTTCATTCCTCTGCTGCCTTCCTGAAATAGCACATGCTTCTGCTGGCATTTTCCCCGGCTGCCACGTGGGAAGAGCGCCTGCCCTCCTCAGAGATTTCACACCTCCGGGAGGAGGGTGTGCTTCCCATCAGGAGCAGCCGCTGCTGGCTCAGATCTCCTCCTCTGCACACGTCCGCAAGCCCAGAAGGATTCTCATGGCAAATCTTTTCCCTTGCTGGAGAGATGTGATAACTCTTGGACAGGGTCTCTTGTAAAGAACTTGTCACAGGGGACAGCTCCACTTTGAAGTCCTTAATCTCGCTCTTCCCTCTGCGCTCCGCAGGACAGAGCTCTCGCTTCTCCGTAAAACTGAAATGCTTTAAAAAGCAAAGCCTTCAGTATGGACGGAGGTTCTTGCTCTGCTCTGGAGGAAGCACAGTGAAACAGAAAGTGCTCTGGGAAACCACCACGGAGGTGTGGTTCCCCTGCAGCTGGGAGCAGGCACCCAGGCATCTGCAACCACCGTAACCACGGGCTCAACCTCCCTCCTGCTCAGGGCAAGTGATGGGCTGGGGTTGGCCTTTGGGGCAGATCCTGAGTCTCAAGTCATGTTTACAGGTGACCTGCACTCCGGTAGCCTGCATTCTGGGTGCCGAACGCTGACCCAGCGGAGCAGAGCCCGGCCAGAACATTCCTGCCTTGGCACAAGCTTGGTGGCAGTCCCATCAGATCAAGCCTTTCCTTGTCTCCCTTTGGATGACATCCAGCAGAGCCAAGAGCCTTGTTTTGTGATTGAAACGACCCTGTTTGCAGGCCTTCCTGGCCCACCTGGGAGCCCGGAGCTCCGCAGGGAAGCGTGGACTACGGGTGGCATCCTCAGGGAAGGGGATCGCAGACCCGAACCCTCACGTTGAGAACCCCCGTTGTCAACCTGCAGCTCCTGCTCTGAATGCTGAGCCCTAAGTGCTGACTGCGGGAAAGCGCCCCAGAAGCAAACAGGGAATTCCTCTGTCCCCCAGCGAGGAGCAGCACAGAGGAAAGGGCCAGCACTGGGCTCGGCGGCCACGTCTGGTGCCAGTGGCAGCCCCGTCTCTTGCAGGCGCTAACCCAGGCATGTTTGATAAGCGCCTTCATTCATCCTGTCTGCAAATGTTACTTTAAATCCAGGTGGTTTGGCATAGGAGACAGTTTAGAAATTATGTAGCGCTCTGACTGATGAGCTCCTTTACTGTTGCCATCATTCCCCTAATAATTATGCCCATGCACAGCTCTGCGTTTGATTGTGCTGGAAGATGGATTCACGTTTCCTGCAGGCATGCTGGATAAAATGACTTCCGTTTCAAAGCTCTGTTTGCAAAGTTCCCTTTGTTCCTGCTGTGAAATTCCTGTGTCGAGCAGAGCCCATTCTGCTCTGAGATGCTTTTGAACACCATCTGGGTGGGTTCCCTGGGTTGCCTTCAGATTGTTCTCAGGATGCAGTCCGTGCTTGTCATTCAGGCTGATGCATAGGCCAACAAAACAACACTGAGAATGTTTTAGTTTAATCTGTCAAAGAAAGAAAGAAGAAACTCGGTTTGAGAGCTGGGCTTTGGGCACTCAGTTTGGTTTTTACCTTTACAAATGCTTGCTCCCCAGACACAAGCCTGAATCAGACCTGACTCAGTGTGCTGATGCAGGATGGCAAGTAAGGAAGAACCAAGAGCTGTGGAAAGGGCTTCACCCACAGCATACCCACAGTATGTTAGGAACTGCCCATCCTGGGCCGCTTCACTGCGGGGCTGGATGCAGCTGATGTTGCTGCACTGAGATGTCACTGTGCTGGGAGGCATCCAGAATCCTATGGCCTGATCCAGCCCCTTGCAGCTGTCTTCTCTCCTGGGATCTTAACCGGGGTTTCTCGCCCTCTTGCTCTGCCATGGGGGCTCTGGCAGTTGGGTCCGTGGAGGGGCAGGTCATGGCTGAGCAACAACTGTGCCTTCCCCAGTACGAAACCATCACCCACTGAGGGCACCACATGGTAAATGTGGTTTAGGCTTGTTTTTCTTTGCTGAAACTTTGTCACTCTGAAATGACTGTGGGCAAGTCAGAAACCTGCCCTTAGAAGCTGCATAAGCTTTATAGTTGAACAGCGTCACGATGAACAACAGCATCCTCCTGTGTGCATCGATGCTAAACTAAGGCTGAAACACAGGTGAAAAGGAAATGCCTTCCTGTCCCTTCTCTGAGAGCACATGCTCCATTCAGTGACGATGGCAATTAGACAGGACAGCTACATTGCAATTGTGAGTGTGACAAAGGGAAAACAAAGCTTTTGGCTTACTCGGTGCATGGGGTAAAGGAACTATTGAGTGTTCGAGGAAAAATACCGGCTTACATCTCTTGTTTGACCTGCCGGGCTCACAGCAGTAAACAGGAGCACGGACCTTGCCAGGCCGTGCTGGACCGGGGTTTGCCTGGTCTCATGTCCCGTGTTTGGCAGGGACCTGAGCTGAAAGAATTCCCCACGAATGCCCACAAAAATAAACCAGCCCCATTCTGCTCCTTTGCACTTAGCAGTGACGCATGGAGCATCCATGGGCTTTCCAGGCAGTGCCCTTGGGGGCAGCTGCTTGGGCAGCCCCTCTTGTTCCTGCCTGACCTGGACACTGCTCCCAGCCGATGTACCTTCCACTGCTTCACAAATACAGTGAAAAATCCTTACTCCCACCTGGTGCTTTATGGTTGCTAAATAGGATGAAAGCTGGGTTTGTATGTGATAAAAAGCATCACGTGTAAAGCGAGCAGAGCTTTGGGCCCCGTCTCGTATTGTTGGTACAGGGGATTGGTACATGGTTTTCTTTTCACTTTTGTTTACTCACATCTTTATGGAGCCTTGCTCACAAAAACTACACCCCAGAGGCCCGAACTTGCAGGATTTCTTATGTGCTTCTGTTCTACACTGTGCATGGTGAGGGTGTCTCCACAGATGCGCTGCTGGTGGAGCAGAGCCTGCTCACCCCCTGGACAAGAAGGTGCAGGAGCCAGTGCTGAGGCTGTTCCAGAATCCCTGCTCCCAGCAGGCACTGGGCAATCCCTGCAGCCTGTGGAATTTTGGGACTGGAAAAACTGGGACAACCGGGACCCTTGGTGCCTCCTCGTGTAGTCACTGCCTGTTAGCATTGTAAAGTGTTGGGTGAGACAAGGCTCCAGGACCCTGATTTAGAATCAATTTCTGCAGTGAAGCTGAGTCCAAGTTAATCACTGTTGGATTTGGGATTACCGTGCTCGTAGGAAAGGCTGCTAAACCCCCACTTTTGTCATGATCCAGCAGCTCTTAGGGCTTAACTCCTGACTGAAGGGAAATGTGCATGTCAGAGTTTTGTGATCCCTACGGGGCACGGGAGCTGCTTTGCTGGTTGAGGAGGAGGAGAAGGAGGGCCCTCACACCCCGTTTTATTTTTAAAATGATTAAATTGAAGTTGCACTTAAATTCAAATCAGCCATTCAAATTAACAATTCTAATGTTCCTGATCTATTGATCTGTTGGCTAGGACCATTTGGAGCAGTCTGTAATTAAAACACAAAAGCCTGGACACCAGAAACGCTGAGGGAGCAGCACAATAGCTAGAGGAGAGTTGTACAGTTCTGGCCTTAACCCCTTCAGCCCCTTTTCTTTCTCTGGATAAAATCCTGCACTGTTGGCAGCACTCGGGGGCAATGCCAGGACCTGCCCTCCTGCTTTCCCAGTGATGCTTCCCAGCCCGATGGAGGCTGTGGGCATTCTCCTGCCTCCCACGCTTCAGGGTTTCAGCTAAAAGCAGCTGCCCTTTGCAGGGACCAGTGTAGTCAGGGTGGCTGGGGGTGTCTCCCAGTAAGGCAAGAGGCCAAGGCAGGGAATTCCAGTCCCTGGTGGCTGGTTCCTCTGAATTCCCAGCCGAGGCTGCGGTCAGTGCTGGGTATGAGCCTGCATGGCACAGGGATCTCAGTCCTTTCCAGTCACAGGCTTGTTTCGTGTTGGTCTTTGGATCTGCCTCTGCCAGCGCTTCATTGCCCCTGGGAGAACACAGGGCAGCGCCCGGTCCTGCCCCGGCAGCGCCCCGGTGTCTCCTCTGTCACCTCCCAAAGCTTTCCGGCAGCTGCTGCTGCGAGGCCAGCTCCTGGCAGCCGGGCTGGGGTCCGCAGGGGCTGCCACAAGCCGCCGGCCTCGCACCGAGGTCTGACCGCCGAACACACCATCACATCCAGACACACAGGTACCCGTGCAGGCGCCTGGAGCCTGGCATCACCAGAGCCATCAACGCCATCCACGGCTGGTTTCCTCTTTTTGTTTTCCGACATAAGCAGTGTTTTGTTCCGATGCCACCATCTGAGTCTGTTTATTGAGATCCTCTTTCCCCTGTGAGCACCGATTTAGTGGCTTGCACAAACTTGCCCGATGACCTGGTGGAGGAGGTGGTGGGCTCCACACTGGCCTCTGGGTTAGTGTGAGCCCAGGGCACCCACGCTGGCTGCAGCAGGTTGCGGGAGCACATGGCTGCGGGTGCCTCTAAGGAATCTATTGACCAGGCTTTTGTAAGCACCAGCCTTGATTTCTGCACAAACAGTTCTATCAAAATAGAAACCTAAATGCAGGATAATGGCTGGGAAGAAGGCTTATTCCTCCATTCTATTTTGATTTTAATTACAAAAGGTTAGCATTTTTCATACCATTTAAAGAGAAACGAAACAGGAAAAGGTCAAAACACAAGGGGCCTTGAACATCTCTAATCCCATAATGGAGAGCAATACAAGGCTCTAATATTTGAACAATCAACATGGACTTTTGTTATGAAGACCAACATGTGATGGAAGAAGGTAAGAGGCTTTTAGATCTATTAGAAAACTGGTGTGCTGGGAATGGAGGGAAATGATGATGGGAAAATTAAAATTCAGCTCCAGCAGAAGGTTGCAGTGTTCAACTTGCAGCTCAGTGCATCGATCTGTTCCAGCATTTGACTTTCAACCATGACAAAACTGTGGGCAAATTAATTGTTCTCCAGGATATTAGGCATCAGAGTCTATTAATCCTCTCTGGAGT
The DNA here is from genome assembly GCF_034315485.1 of Pezoporus occidentalis. Taxonomy (NCBI): domain Eukaryota; kingdom Metazoa; phylum Chordata; class Aves; order Psittaciformes; family Psittacidae; genus Pezoporus; species Pezoporus occidentalis. The sequence goes on along the minus strand of NW_026912801.1, from coordinate 2,054,926 downwards.
CGGATGCTCCATGAATACTAATGAAAAGCGGGAGCTGCAGTCGTGTCTTTCCCAGTCTGACTCAATGCTGCTGCTGCTGCCGCTTCCATGGGGGCTGGGGAAGCCCGGAGTGCCAGTCAGCCATTTGCTGCTTTTATTCAGATTTAAGGCTGATTACAGTTGGAAAGAATAGTGTAATATGGCAAATCCTCCTCCCGAGCTGGGGAGGGTCTGAAAATCAGAGAGCAAGAGGCAATGTTATGTGTTTTCCACAAGGAAAAAGTGAAAGGCATAAGTTATTTATGCAAATTTGAGCTCTGTATTCAGACATGTTTTAAGGAAGATCTCAGGAAATCACTTCTTAATTACACATATACATTGCACGCACTTTGCCTGCATCCAGGCTTTTCTCTCCCCAACTAAAACATGTGGAGTAAGTTGCTCTCTTCTCGTTATTGTTTCACAAACACATGAAACGTCTCTGGCTCTTTATTCCCCTCTCCAAGAGCCCTCCCCCTCCTCTCCCAAACCTCACCGCGCTCCCAGGGAAGGAGCCCCGAGCCTCGGCAGATTAATACTGAGCCCTAATCTGCATATTTCTATAAAGGAAATGGAGGCTGCAGGAAAGGGATATTGAAGATGTTTTACCTTCACTAATGCTGCACATTTAAGTAATCCTCTGGAATTCCAGCACAGCTTTAATCGTCCAAACCCAAGTCAGGACCATATTCCGTATAATTAATCCTCAGAGCATAATGTTGCCTGGTGAAAGTGAATACTCTTCCAAATATTTGTCCAGCTAGTGCATCGGAGCTCATCCAACATGTGTTATTGCAACTTCCCATTCTGTCTCAGAATCAGGTTGCACTAAAGCAGCAGAGTAAGAGCGGTGATAGTGGGGTTTAAAACGAGCAGCTGTCCATTGATGACCTAGGGGTTTATTCTCATCTAATGCATGGAAGTTCCCTGTGGATCGAGAGGAGAATATATTATATCCACTATGCTGTCTCCTTTTGTTTCCCCTTTCCCCTTGCAGTTGCACACAACCCTGTATTTGCAGCTTACAGATTGCTGCAGGGATGTATTTGCAGTGGAACAGCAGGGCTGAAAACTGGGGGTAGTGGGGAACCCTCGGCCAGGCTCCCGGGCAGTGTGTTCAATGGGGTGCTTGTAATGTGTGGATGGCTGCAGAGGCTGAACCCCACAGGCATCAAAGAGCTATTCCAATCCTCCAAGCAGTATCCTTTCAGAGGGGAACGTGTGGAAGTGCTGAGCTCTTGCCCAGTGAAGCAGGACTACCCAGGGGTGCGCCTGTCTGAGGCTCCCATCTCCACCAGGATGGAGGCACAGCAACGCAAGGAGAGCAGAGCTCTTCGCCTGCGCTCTGAGAAGATATTTATGTCTGTGCAAACACAGCACGCGCCTTCCGCATGATTTGGAGCTAAATGCAGTGTTACTTAATTAATGCATATGTAACACGCAAGGCTATTACACCTATTAGAGCTCTTGGACAATTAAAATTCCAGTGGTCCTCTCTACCGATGGGTATCCATGACAAAGGGCTGGAAATCTTCTCTGCCCATAAACAACTGGCAGGGACCAAGGGAAAAAATCCCCCACAAACCACCCAGCAGCTGGCAAGCAGTCTTCAGGTTTGCCTCAATTTATGAAAGTAAATGTGAGAGTTGGTCCAAGCATGGGGTGTTTGCCCCAGGGAGCTGGGGAGACCAGCCTGCATCCTCCGGTCTGTTTACCCTTCCTCTCATTCCCTTGGAGCGCTGCTGTTTCCAGAGGGAGGACTGGGAGGACGATGGTCAGAGCAATGGCAGGACGATTAACGGCAGCCTTTAAATCACCAGCACTCCCAGCTGGGTGTGCTGGGGGACTTGTGGCTCTCCATTTCCAAACAGCCACATTCCCTACACCCCTGGACCATTGCCTTTCAAACGTAGTTCAGGTGCCATGCCCATTAGCCGCATAAAGCTACTGCTCTGGGGTGCAGCGCTGGTGTAATTACACTGTGCAGTTTTCAAGGGATAGCTTTCAGGGTCCGTGCCTTGTGTCCCTACATCTCTGTGCTTCCTGGATTTGACCAGCAACAGAGCAGGAAACCTCATGAGAAACCAGGAATCAATAACACTTAGTGAGAAAACTTGTTCTTGAGACAGTTCCAGCTCAGATTGTGTCCTCGGAGGCTGGCTCCGGGCTGTGCTGCTGCGGTGAACCCACCACCTCCCTGCTCAGGGCGTACAAGAGCAAGTGGCTTTTGGTCCTCGTCCTGAGACGCAGCTCAGCTCTGAGCACCGCCAGCCTTCCCAGGACAGACAGAGCCATTGTCAGTGTTCTCATCTCTGTGCCTGGGGATGATGCTCATGGATGGCCATGGAGGTGAAGCCCAGTGGCAGGGGATGAACAAGGCCCCAGCGGTGCTGCTGGGGCTGAGGGCCAGGATGGTGACTGGTGCCCGTGGCCTGGCCCTGCTCTCATGGAGCCGGGACATGGCATTCCCACTCACAGAGCCAAAGCGAGCCGTGGTGCTGGTGCCGGTGCCACGGCAGCGCGGTGCGGACCCTGGCGTGCGAGCCTCCTCCCACCCTGCTCCGCATTACCCAGGTCCTGCCTCCCATTGCAGAAAAGCTGACTTCAAATAAAAGAGCTCTTTGAAAAATCACGAGGCATTTTATTCATGATTAGGTTTTGTCCAAAGTCTTTTGACAAGAAAATAGGTGATCCAGCTCGGAGAGCCTTTCTTTGCTCGTACATAAGAAACCCATTACACATCTTTTTTAAAAAACAAAAACTTTCTTATTCTCTTTGAGCGAGTGTGGCCAGCTGTCAAAGGAGCAAACTCAGCCTCCAAATGGATTTAATACAAAACAGACCCTGCAGACTGCCTTGTGCATTGTTTAACCATTGCTTCAGTTTCCCTTCTCCTCGGCTGCATCAGGTACTTGCCATGTAGAGTCATAAGTTTTTAATGTTTCAAATATAACACACTGTTTCAGTTAATGTAATTGTCCTCCCCCACCTCTTCCCCCCTGGCTCTATCTCCTTTCTCTTACCGGCGTTACTAGTGTGATGGCAGCTCTCTGTTCCCAGGAAGCAGGATCTGGCCAGCCCCAACCCCATGCTCAGCTCAGCATCGAGGTCTCTTCTGGACAGAGCAGCTCTTGGCCTCACGTGCACCTTTTCCATCCTCTTCCTCTCCCTTTTAAACGGGGGTGCTCGTGGCTCGCAGGGGCAGGCTCAGCCGCAGCGGTGGGGCGGGCGGCCACACGGGGCTGCTGTCCTGCAGGATGAGCCTGCCTGACACGGGCTGTGCTGACCCAGAGCTCCGCGGCTCATGCGGGGGGGACCTGGGGCCGGGGCACGGTGCCCCCTCTGCGGGATGCCGGGTTTGAGATTCTGGAGCCTGCATCTGCAGCACCCTTGGTACGATGCTGTGGTTCTGTTCACGTAAGGGACTCGCTGGTGCTTAGGTTTCCTTCTCCGTGGTCATGCCAATACTTTGGGAATGAAGCACACAGATCTAACAAGGCAGCGCACCCTGTACCCATTGCCCTATGGCCTGGACACAAGTCCTGCTCTCAGTGACACGATGTGAGCTGTGGTGTCAACATGCTCCTTCTCCCCTTGCTCTGCACCGTAAGCAGTTTACAGCAGGCACTGCCCTGTACTGCAACCTGAGCAGAGCCTGGTGCAGGGAGATTGATCCCTTATTGATGGCTCAGGCACTCGTCTAATAGAAATGAATAAAAATCAAATCCTGACAGTGAAAATGCGGCTCAGTCTGAGCGCTATTGACTTTGGGCTCTGCGGGAGCTGCTTCTCTGCTTTCCTTCATATGTTCCACTGGTGGAAAAGGTAACAGGCACACGTACTATCTTAGCTCCATAACCACACCTCTGTACAGCACAGGCTTGCACGAGCTCTTTTCCTAATCCCTTTACAGAATCTGTGCCGCTTTCTCTGTGGAAAAAGATAGTGTGCTTAAAAAGGACCTGAATCCCTGTAGCAGGCACACACAAAGGTTTAATTACAGAGAAAGTAACTATTTATGAAGTTCATGGAACTTTTCTGTCTGAAAGAGAAACTCTGAAGGTGAAGGCGTGCTCAGGAGGAAATCCTCCACGTCCCATAACTGTAGATAAAGGACTTGGCAAGCTGTGTGGCTCGCCTTGCTGCCTGCAGGCTGCTCCCACATTGAGGGGTCTGGGTGCCTACCCTGGCTACAGGCAAGAGGATTGTTTGTCCATCGCTTAGGAGAACATGTGGCTTTTCTCTTGGGTGCCTGAGTCTGGAATTACTAATGAATAATCCCTCTTTATCCACGAGAAGGGGTAACTGAATAGCCAGACATGGTATTTCCCCAGTGAACTCACGTGTTCATGAATTGCTCCCGAGCCAAAGAGGAGGGAACTGGAAGGAGCAGAAGCCCAAGACACGGACGAGCAATTTGTCATCACTACCTGTTGGTTGGCTGAGGTACACTCAGGAGAGCTGAACACCCGGCTGGGATTGCCGGGCTCCTACTGCTCGTGTTCAATGACCCTTGGAACAGTGTTCAAGCTGTGCAAGGCCAGTGGCTGTGTCACAAGCGTGGGGGATACCCCACAGGGATGCTGGTAGAGTGGACACCAGTCCCGGGCAGAGTAATGGAGAAAGGGAGGTGGAACCAGCTTGATGAAGAGCTGAAGAAATGGGATATAATCAACACCAGCCAAGAGGTTTTAGTGATGATAGATGCATCCTTTGAAATAAAATGTATTTGAATATAAGCAAATACAAAATCGTAGATCACACAGACTAAGAATGATGTTTTTGTTGCCAGAGCAGGAAACATATCACATTCCCTAACGACTTTGCAAAGCGTCTGAGGGTTGCAGTGGGCAGAGGACCTAGGCACAGTGCCCTGACTTGTGATAAAGAGCTAATTCATTCCGTGGAAATGTAGAGAGGATTAGTGAGTAGGAGTGCTGAAATGATTTTATGGCAAAGTAAACTTGGATGGCATTGGTGAGACGGACACTAGAATATTGCCTATGGCGCTGGTGTCAACGCTTTTAAAGGGGTGTTGAGGGTGTCAGTGAAAGCCACAAAATTGTTTATGAGATGAAGAAAATGAGTTACAGAAAAAGAGATTAAAGAGCTCAAGTGAGATCAAGAAGAAGAGTGAATGCCTTCATTAAGTCCTCAAGTACCTTCTCAGGGAGAAAGCACCAGGGGCTGAGGGCCTCAAGCCTAACAGAAAAGGCAGAACAGGAGCCAAAGGCTACAGGCAGAAGCAAGACATTTAACATGGAAATAAGGTTCAGACTGGGAGGGAGAGTAATGACTGGCTGGAAAAAACTACCCTTGGAGGTTGTGTATTTTCCATCTCCTCACACGTCCAAGACAGGCACCGTGGCCATCGGGGAGCAAGGTGTGAGCTATACGAGTCCTTTGGCTGGGGAGGGGGAGAGCCTGGAGAAGCTGTGGTGTGCGATGTGGAGGCTTCTTCTGGGCCTCGAACCCGGAGCCACTGTTGTGGCAGCCCCATTGCTGGGGCAGGCGGGTGCGCAGGGACCGGGCTCTGCCGGGGGGACATCGCTGCCCTCATTGTTCCCATTGATGTCGCTTCACAAAGTGTTCCATAATTTCCTGAAGAAACAAAAGCATAATCCTGCATGAATTTAAAGTGGCAGCTTCAAAGCCTCAGAGGAGCGGAGGAGCTCGCCCAGCACGGCAGCCGGCTCCGTGATGAGTCCTTGCTGCTCCTGCAGCCTCCTGGGGACTCACTCAAAACCAGCACGGATGTTCAAAAATGGAAAAGAAAAGGATCAGGAGGAAAACAACAACAGCAAAAATGCCTGGGAATATTAGTGCTTTCCGACAGGTTTGAAAACAAACACACAGAGAAAAAAAAACACCACAGTGAAAGAAGCATCTCCTTAAAATGAAGCACTTAAAAGGCTCCTTTGGGGCTGAAGAAAATCTCTGACTTGTAGTATTTTGAGAAAAGCTGCGACTTAGTGACAAAATAATGCATTTTAACGTCCCATGCTGAAAAATCCTCTGGTCCCTCCTGCTTGCTCCCCCGTCAGGTCCTGCCTTGGCCCTGCAGGAAGGGGCTCGGCAGCACCTCTCACACTGGGTGAGCACGGGCACCCTGGGGAGGTGAAAGCGCAGTGACCACGGGAGGAGGAAGCAGCAGCCTCAGACCAGTTCCTGCTGCAGCTGGAACACAGGGCTGTGGCCATTGATGAGTGGGAGGACTGGGGACCTCTCTGGAGAAGCCTTGGAGACAGCTCCAGCTCCTGCAATGGACACATAAATATTGGATATAACGATCTGTACGTTAAAAGGTGTTCTAGAAATGTAAAGCAGGAGTCAGCACCCACTTAAGGTGTCAAAGAAAATGCTTTTAGCCAAGCAAAGCCCCTGCCTTCTCCAGGGGTTCTGCTGGGGGTTTGTCACACAGCAGAGACCCCCAGAGCCACCTGTGCGAGGGGCAGCAGCACAGGGAAATGATGCCCGAGCCTCCACCTCGGTCCTGGTGCTCGGCATGCACCCAGGAATCACCCATCCTCCCTGGTGACTCGGCTCACCCCACGGCCCTCGCTGCTGGCCTTGCCTGCAGAGGCTCTCCAGAGCCCTGTGGAATTAGCAAGGCTGTGTCTTGATTTAATTTTCGGTCTACTTTGGCTCCAACAAAGCGGCAAATTGCTTCCTGTAGTTGTTTTACTTTATTTATAGGGTAATTTGCATCACGAAGACAAGTTGGCCTATCAATAACAGCAGACCAATTAAGGTCACCTGTCCCCTCCTCTCTTTCTGAGGGTCTCATCTCTCATTGCATGTCCTCATCTTGATCAAGGACTGTGATTGATTGCCTTGTGGGAGGCTGCCCCCAGCTCTCCATCTCCGACCGAGCCAACGCACGTGCATGTTCCTGAAGCCCGGGTCAAGCTGCGGCTTTGCTTTTGCTGTGAGACACCTCCCAAAAGAAAGGGGTTGTTTGTAGCCCTTGCAGGGAAAGTTATTTTGCAAAGAAGGGTGCAGTCGTTCCCTGAGAACAAAAGTAGAAGGGAAAATATCTGGCTAACGTTAATATTTCATCACGACATGTCGTCGGGCTAAATTCATTACTGAGCGCAGGTTGCTCTACGCTGACAGAATTAAGCCTGACTTTGGTAAAATCCCCTCATTTCCTCCTCACCCCCTCCCACTCGTGTCCCTGGGAGCACTGCCTGGAGAAGCAGCGACGTGGCCCATGGAGCCAGGAAGCACGGAGCAGGCAGAGGGAGAGGATGGGGCTGGGCACGGACCCGCTCTGATGCTCCCCTCATGCTTAGGGCAGCCTGAAAATGTAGTTGGGAGGTGCGAAACCTCCTGGGCAGCTGCTGAGCTGCGGGAGGGATGCTCTGCTCCCAGAGGTGGAGGGGAAGGGGACAGGAGGGAGGCCCTGGTCTGCATAGCTGCGCTGTGCACCAGTGCTGAGCAGCAAAGCATTGCCCTGGCCAGAGGGAGCAGGGAGCTGAGCCTCGGGGAGGTCACCCCATGCAGGAGTCACCTCCGGCTTCGGGATCAGGCTCTGGCTGCGCCTCGGAGCAGTTCTGGTGCACAGAGCAGCGATCCCCACCGTTCCCACGACAGCACGCACTTACACTGTCATTTATTCCACCTCAATAAACACCTGAAGGTATCCATAAGAAACTTGTACCTACAAGTAAAAACATTTCTCTTGGTATTTCAGTACCTCCTGGGGAAGCTTTGCCTTTCCTCCAAGTACGAATTTGAGCCTGTAAATGTGAGAAATGGGAGCGATGCTTGCAGTCCTCCTTGGGCAGAGCTCTGAGATCGACAGATCAAATTCCCCTTGTGAGATCTGAATATCTGAATCAGCACGCAATAAATCCTGACATTCTCAACAGTGCAAGCAGACAGCACGACACTGAACAAGCTGCTGCTGCTTTGGAGACACCTGAAATGTTTCCACCAACAGCCCCATCCACCCAAGCTCCTGTTTCCACTTGCTCTTAGGGGATGCCCATCACTGGCATGGACTTTCTGTGGTTCTGCTCGTGACTTTCCCAACACCAGCACCACACCAAGGCCCAGCAGCTGAGGCACTGGAAGTCATCCAAGGAAATCTCTGCATATCCCTTAACAAATTTCAGGGAGAGCACCCACATCAATCCTGGAGGATGCAGCCTTTGCTATGCTAGCTGGAATAGCTGCCTCCCCTTTTCCTTTGTTCCACAGGGAATGTTTATCAGTTTTAGTGAGTCGTTAATGCTGAGGCTGTCATTGTATGCTGGAGGACATTCAGAAACTGACAGGGAGCTGTTTGTTGAAAGGATGCCCCATCCCAAAGGTCTGAGGAAATGCCCAGAAACCGCTTGATTTCCACAGCTTTCCTCACCACTGATGCCAGCAGCTCCTATAGGAGTCAGATCCTCAGGATGCTTTCCCCTCCATGGGGGGCCCTCACTGGCCTCTCCTGTCGTTCTCAGGTCACCAGTACAACAGCAGCAGCATCCGACTTCCCACCACCAGATATGCTGAGTTTATGGCTTCTTATTTATCTGGCACTGCCTGGAGTGGGCAGGGGGCTGCAGTGGTCCTGTGCACCTCGGCTCTCCCAGGCAGACCCAGAGCCTGACTCCCAGCCTGAATCCCGGACACCAGGAGCCGGTAAGGAACGTGATGCTCTCTTTCCATTCAAAGGATAACTGCACTCTGGCCCCAGGACCCTCTGCAGGGAGCTCTGTACCTGGCAGGTCCCATCCCTGCCCTGCGAGCTTGGCGCCGGCCGCTGTAACGCCTGAAGCCGTGCAGGCTGCCCTTCTGCAGTTATTTGTTTGCACATGTTCACAGGGAAACAGTTTTAAATCTGGTACTAATGAACATCCAATCAGTTACCATAGTGTTCGGGGATAGAGCCCTGGCAGTCAATCTGCAATTGCAAATCTGCATATTTATGCAGTTTCATTAATTATGTATTATGCAGCATTAATCCCAATAATATGTGTACGCTTGTTGGGTAGAACAGAGAGAAAAGACGAGCCTAGCAGAAGAATTAATCAGAGCGCCATTCACAGATCCCACATCGCTTTAGGTTGCAATTACAAGTATTTTTACTTAAAAGGTTTTGCATTAAAAAAAAATTAATTTGCAGGATTCTGAGGTCCCCGCGTAGCCACAAAAATTTAAGTTAAGCGATGAAAAATGGCTCCTCCACGTCTCTGGCAGCAATCACAGCTGAGCAGAGGAGGGGCTTTTAGAGGGATTCCTGTCAAACAGCCTGGTAATTATGTCAGCTGTGAGAAGAACCTGCATTTCCTGGGGCAGGGGCTGGGGGTTGTGCCTGTGCCGGCTTTGGAGAGCAGGGATCGCTGCTGGTTGCTGCGGGGCTTTGAGTGGTCAATGTGGTTGGTGCCTTCAGAGCGAGCAGACCACGTAAGGACACTAATGGTCGTGTTCCTCTTGCTGTTGTGAAGGCAACGTGGAGTCGAGGGCTGCCACCATGGTGTCACGCAGAAAGCTGTCTGGAATCTCTGCGTGCGTGAGAGGATTTGCTGCCATTGCTTCTGTGAGGAGAAAACCATAATAAACCACGCAGCGTGCAGGAAGGGAGAGTGAAAGCGGCAAAGGGCCAGTGCCAAATGGTTCTGAGGTGCATGGGGGAGCCTGAGCACACCCCGCACCTCCGGCACAGCCCTGGCGCAGGGATGGCCCCAAGTGCTGTCATTCCTCCCAGTTTGTTGGGCTCTTTACCCCGAATCCGGTAAAACCAAACCCATCTTCCACGGGCAAACACAGACACTGGCACAAAACGGGAACGTGGCTTGGCCCTTGCTTCCAGCAGGGAGGCCGGTGGCACCGCAGGCACCGGTGCCATTCCTGCACCCACCAGCGTGGCACTGGGGTGGCTTCTCACACAGCACCCACTGGCGTCTGCCCGCACCCCTGCACACGCTGCTGGCTCATGCGGTGCTGAGGAGCCCAGGTGATATTAACCCTGGTGATAGTGCCTGCTGCATAATGCATATGCAATGGCATGACTGATGCAATAAAAAAACACAGTCAGGACGCTTCGCTAGGAAAAAATGCAGAGAGGTAATCCCTCACCCTGCCGTAGTTTGTGACACTGGCTTCAATTTGTTTTCATTAGTGGCTTGCTAATGCATTTATTAGCCATTACATACATATGGCAAAATGATGAGGTTTTCATATCTATATATTCAAATAAAATATGTCTGGCACCTATACGGATGGACCGGGTAAATACCGGGCTAGTTCTCATTATCCCCACGAGGGTTTCCTGGATTATTTTTTTGGACTGCAATAGAAAGACCACCCACTTCTCCTGGTGTATTTTATTTTCTACATGCGGATAGCTGGTAAATTGCAGGAACACAGGACCCTTTAAACCAGGCAGAAATACACCGAGAGCTTCAGGCTCTGACAAACTCCTTAGAAAATAGGGTGATTTGGGTCCAGCTGTGTAAATGTTTTCAGTTTCGCTGCTGAGGCCCTGAGTTTGATTTTGTGCCAAGACAAGCCCTGCTCGAGTTGTTTTTGGCACAGCCTCCTGGCTGAGGAATGTCAGCATCACTTTCAAAATATGATGGTTTGTAATTTGGACCACAGAATGAAAACTGAGCTTCTGGTACATTTTGCCATCATCTAATTACCAGGTCCCCAATTACAGTCAAGGAACAGTCTCTGTAGCCTGGTGCATGGGAAGGTTGTTCCCATTGTAAGAGATTTCTACATCCATGTTTCCCTTAATGCATTCCCAAAACACAAGCAGGTTTTAAAACGAGCTGTGCTGGTTCACGCTGCTGCGCTCACCAGCAGCATGGAGCAGATGGAGCTCCTGCCTTCATCCCCTTGCTGCTGCCATCCCATCACTGCCACGGGGCTGTCCCTCCATCCACACCCATCCCCAGGTGAAGATGCTGCATCAGGGTTTTGTCAGTGCGGCCATGGCACATGGTGCCACCCGGAACTGCTGCCCCTCACCATCCCTTGTGGGCCTCGGGCCTCCCGTATCCTACCTGCCTGCTGGGCACCAGTGGGAAGCTGTGCGGATGCTGCGATGCTGCTGCCCCCAGCATCACCTTCTTCTCACCACTCCCAATTAAACTTTGGGACTCTGTGACCCACGGGAGCCAGCCCTGACCATGGCAGTTCCACAGGAGCCTCGGAGGATCTGGAATCTGAGCACAGAGGACTTCCCACAAAGTCCGCCTGTATCTACAGTTAGTTGATGGATATGCTAATTTCATTATTCATGTACATAATTACAATCTAGGGGGTGGGAGGCTTTTTAGGTAATGACAGTTGAGAGGAGGAATTTACCTAACTTTTATAATATAGGTGTAATATTATTTAACTCTTCAATAGCAGTGCTCTGCCTCACAGGCTCAAGGAGCAGCAGTGATGCTTGGGGCTCTTCAGTGGGCAGGATGCAGGCAGCCAGGGGCAGGGGCACCTTTCTGGGGTGGGCAGCAGGAGGAAAAGGCCTCTGTCATCCCACTGCACATGTCTGACCTGTTATCAGCCATTGGTTGGCATATGGTGGAAGGCACCCAGGGAGTAGGTGGGAGGCAGGAGCTCTGCTCCTGCTCCTCCACACACTGAGGGTGGAAACCTTCCTTCCTCTTTTCATTTCAAAGAAGGGAATGGGCAGCTCGTGCCCGGCTGTCTGCACACCAGGGCTGGCCTTTGCTTCTGTAAAAGAGACTCAAAGGGCCAGGGAGTACACGGGGCCCAGCACTGGTGACCTCCTCTCTTCTTCCCTCTGGCCACTGCTTCACAGAGCTCGCTTCAGCCAAGAGCTTGTGTAGTTGCCTTTAGTTTTGTGTGTCTCTGTGTTTCAGGTCAATGGAAGCAGGATCTGTTCAATGCCTTTGGAAGTCACACTGACAATACCTCAGAGGTGAGACTGTAAAATGAGAGTGCCCAGAACTAAAAGGCATTTTTGGTTATCTGGTCCATAACCTCTCCATGGCTCTGCGTCCTTCTCCGCAGCCCAGAGTGAATATTAACCTCTTGCTGGAGGTAAGAATGGCTCAGTCGCTGCTTACAGAGTACTTTGGGATGGAGCAATGGTGCTGAGGATTAGTTTCATTATCTGGACACAGCAGAAGCTCTGGCCATGCCTGGCAGCACTGCCCCTTTCAGGGGGTCCCTGGACCTTATTCTCAACAGGGTTTTCTGGTGCATCACTCCCAGCCTGCCCAAATGTGCCCTCTCAGCCATTGCACCATCTCCCTTTGCTTCTCTGGAGAGACCCTTCAGGTCTCTTGCAGATCTTTTGCAGGTACCTCAGTTCCTGTGTTCTGCTTTTTCCAAGGCACGACTTGGAATGTCAGACCCTGCAGCGGGATGAACAGCAGGCGCAGGGGTGACTTCAGCACAGGGATGCAGGGAAAAATTGCTGCCTGATGGATAACGTACCCAGAAAGGAGAGCTACCCTTTGTGCACCTGAGTAATCACCAAAGACAAATTTGGGTGCATCAGCATTAGAAATGCCTCCTGCTAATGCAGCTTAAGTGCTAATTCTTGTACCTATCCCATTGTAACAGCAAGAGGTTTATCTTTAATTGGGTTTCATGCTCTAAATGCTTTGATGACAAAGGTTTGAGCAGGTGAGGCATGCCTTGTAAGAGCTGAATAAATATCCATGTAGCATTGGGTGTAGTTACCCACTGCCCTTTCCCGACATTATAAAAGAGAAGCTGAGGAATAGCCTGGATCTGCAGAGCGATGCCTCTGGTTTGCCAAAGGGAAGACAATGAATACATTTGGATTTTGCCTGTCACCCATGGCAATATTGGCCAGTTCCTGGGTTCATTGGGTGAGCTGGTTTAATCTTCTGCATTGATCGGGCTCCTTAGACCCCTCTGATCACCAAAAGCATCAGTAACGTATTGCCCAGCAGTGCTAACACCCTGTTAGAATGTTAATAGCAAGTAAATTACTTTTCTTTTTATACTTCCTAAAATAAGATTTCTTGCTGCAAGATGGTGTCTCTGGCTGTCGTTACTATGTCTCTCCTTTATTGCAGTCTATATTAGATGGACTGTAGAGATCTCATACAGATTTTATGGGAACTGTTTTATTTATCAGAATTTTCCTAGTGTCAGATGGATCTGACACTTCTGGAGTCCCCTTTTCCATTCCCATGCAGGAAGGCAGCAGAGGTTTTAAGCAGCTGGCTGCACACTGACCTGGACAAGGGCCGTGTGCCCTTGCAGCCGGGCTTGGGGCTGGGCATCCCTCAGAGCCAGCAGCACATGCAGCAGGACTGAGGTTCGGTATCAGGCTGTGCCTTAACCCTGGGGCTCTTTGGAGCTGCTTTGTCCCAGACAGTTTAAGTGGCAGGCAGGTGCCTGAGGAGGGTGCCCACGCTGCCACCTTCCATCCTCCTGCTTCCCAGCCCTCTGTAGTGCAGCTGCAGATGTGGTTTTGCTGGCTTCTGAGCTGTGAAACAGCAGCCTCCACAGGTTAAGCAGCAGGACATCGATTTCACCCACGGCAAAATATCTCCCTGCATCAAAATCACGTTAAGCAAGGAACGCTCGAGCACCTTGTGCGGGATAACCTGAGGATCTGAGGTGGGGCTGCCGCATGGCTGCAGTGTCCCAGGGAGGCTCCGTGATGGTGCCCTTGCCTGGCTGCTTTAACTGAGGGGCTCTCCTGGCCTTGTGCTGAGGAGGGTGTCCTGGGTCTGGGCAGGACAGATTCACAGAGGGAAGAGCACACTGCATTCCCTTGTGCTGGGGTTTGCACCCCGCTTTGAGGAACACAAGCAAAGCACGTTTACAAACCGCAGGGCAGAAGGGTGCACTTTGCTCCTACCCCAGCCAGGAGCTCTTTATCAGTAAATACAGAAGAGAAGCCAAGAGCCCTACAAAACCTTGTTTTGGTTTTGCTCTGGCTGCTCTGCAAATGCCACAGCATTTCAGAGCCAGGTAAGGGCACTACCTCGTGAGATGTTACAGTGAGATAGCAGGTGAGACTGAAACTGGAGGGTTTGCAACCAGCACAGGGTATTTAGGAGCGTTCAGACCAGCGGAGCCTTTAATTCAGGCAGCGATTTTCTCTGCTTGAGGTTATTGGATGTGCCTGAGCTCTCAGCAGAAAGCAGATCATTCATCCTTTAAAATCCCTTTTCCTCCCTCTCCCTTTGCCTTTCCTACCTCTCCAGCATAGGTGGGAAGCAAACACAGATGTGTGTGTTGTACCTGTGCTATTAATGTGCTTTGGCTACAGCACTGCAGCCGCACAGTGCTCGGGAAAAGCCTGCTTGTACCAGGTGATGGGTGATGCAGCGACAGCCATGCATCCCTGGAATGGCACCTTCCCCTGGGACCAGCGCCTGAGCGCGCTCGGATCTGTCAGGGCCATGAAAGTGCCCTTGTTCCGTAACCGAGAGGCAAATATGTGAGGAATAGGATTGCTTCTATAAATAGTAGTGGGCTCATGAGAACGTTGTTTATCATCACTGTGGTGGGTGGCGTGAAGGCTGCCCTTCATTTTCCAGCAATGGAGAAATAATGCTGTCCCCATCCCTGCCCATTTATAGCAAACGGGAAAGATAAATGCATTTGGTGGGAATTTTGAATTCCAGAAAGACTTATTCATTGTTTTTAGTCCTCGCTTGCTTTCCTAGCAAAGACTGCAAATCACCCATCAATCACACCCCATAAGCTTCTTCATGTCTCGCATCCAAATGCTTGCACGAATGCCCACCACCCCAAAGCCTATCAAAGTCAGCCCATTCAGCTAAAATCATGTATCCCTGCTCCCAGGCTCCTCTTTCTGGGAAAAAATAGCTGTTCCTTGTGCTATTTCTGGGTGATTCTGTAGGCACCTCCCATGGATGCACTGTTATGTTTTCCGCTAAGGCACATTAACATCTCCGGAGAACTCTAGTTGTCAGCTAAAGCCCCAAACAGTTATGTGCACGCTGAATTTTAAGCACCAGAGTCAACAGCGTTAATCATGCGCTTAAAACGAAGCTCTCGTAAGTCTGCAGGATCAAGGTCTTAAACTGCAAGTTCCTTGGAGCAGAGCCTTTCATTGTGTGTGTGGAGATTAGCATTGAGATAAAAACCATCCCTAAGAACTGCCCAAACAGTCGCCTAATACCCTGCTCCTTGAGGAAACACAGTCGGTGCTGTGCGGGCAGGATGGCACACGCCTGCCAGGGCTTCCCCGTGCCCCTGGCCCGGTGCTGCTGCTCCCGGTGCTTTCCTGGCCCCTCTGCCTGCTGTACGGCTTCCTCGATGCCTGCTGTATGGTAGATGAATTAAGTTATCCTTTCCGGTAAGTGCATTTCTCAGTCACATTGTTCGCCAAAGGAGCTGTGAAATCCTAGCAGCGTTTCCTCTTGTGCATAATGTCACATTTCCCCGGCTCTTCTCCCTCTTGCCTCCCTTCCATCAGTCTTGTGTGCAGAGCTGAGTATGCCCACGAGCAAAGGCACAAAATATGCATGATATGCTCCATCATGTAGGACCAAATCATTTGCTCCTTCTATAAATCTATAGCCAAATCACTTTGTTTCCACATAAGAATCTCACGCTGTGTAAAACTAAAGGGGGGAATAATCGTGTGTCTGTTGAGATGTTTATCTCAATCATTCCCAGTCCTACCAGCTCCTTGGCTGTTAATGAGGGGAGGAAAAAGCAGTGCTCCCCTCCTGCAGCAAGGGCTCTGCAGAAGGAAATGCAAATGTGTTCCCCTCCCTCAGTTTGCCATGTTGCTGTAAAACAGCAAACTTCATAAATCCCGCACAATTGGGCACAAGTCTTGTTTCCTTAAAAGCGATGTTCTCTATAATTGTCTATGACACAACATGCTACATATTAGTTATTTTTCCCTTAGTAGATCATCAGAGCACAGTGAAGCATTGCAGCTGAGGTAATTGAATGTCTTCTTTAAAACAATATGCTGCAAAAAGTCTCCTGACAAGTTCCAGTGTCTTATTTTAAACAAGTAATACCAGGGGTATGCGGGGGGTGTATATAACACATAAAGTGCCCAGGAGAGAGGGGGCATTTTAGGCCATGGACAAATGGGGACTGTGCGATGTGATGCTGGGGAGCAGTGGGGAACATGCTGCAGCTGGCTCTGAAAACTCCGGCGTAGGTGGGAAAGGCTTTAATTCAGTCTAAAGCCACAGAGGGGACCTTGGTGCTCTCACAGGCGCTGAGTTTCATGGAATCCTGGAACCCCAGCCTGCTTTGGGTTGAAGGCGCCTTAAAGCTCCTCCAACTCCAACCCCTGCCACGGGCAGGGACCCCTTCCACTGGAGCAGCTTGCTCCAAGCCCCTGTGTCCAACCTGGCCTTGAGCACTGCCAGCGATGGGGCAGTTTTATGCTGCCCTGTTCCTGCAGGACCCTTCAGTGCTGGGTTTGGCACCACCCGCAGCCACTGGATCAGCTCCTGATGGGTTTGGGGGGTGATGAACAGCCCACGGGAGTCCCAGGAATCAGCAGCTGTGAGCTGGGAGAGGACAGAACGCAGAGCCCCCGCGGGGAGCGTTTCCGTGTTGGTACAACTGCAGTTCCATGTTCCTGGAAGGCTGGATACTCCCTGCAAGGTGTGACATTTTCTGGAAGGAATTTCAAAGGGCTTTGTGCAAGGTGTTAAATAAGCTCTTAAATAAAACTGAAACAGAGAGTGCTGGAGTAAGGAGAGCATTAAAAGATGTATGTGTACATTTAATTAGTCCAGGAGCAGGGATAATCCCAGCCGCTAAGACACGTTTATTGAAACTAATGCAAGACAAAAATGCATCTTAAAAATCTGATGTGGTAAAAAGACTGTTAAAACATTAAATCAGTTCCTTGTAGGTTTTCTTTAAAGCATGTCTCAAATCCTGTGATCGAATAATTCTATTTCATTTTTCCCTCTTCTCCCTTTTCCTTTCCCCATTCGCGGCAGTCCCTCGCAGCCTGTTTTGCTGCCCAGATGAACGGAATGAGTGAAATCCTCGACGGTTTTCCCTGGTTTCCAAGTTTTGTCCTGAATTGGATATGACAAATGAAAAATACCATGAACAAATATAAATACACAGATGTTTTCCCACCCACTGAAAAGGCGAGTCCCAGTGCTGGGTGTCAGGATCGTCCGAGGGACGTGTCCAAAGGGAGGTATCTGTGGGTTGCCGCCAGATTCATCCATCCCACGAGGAGGTTTAAGTGTAACGCTGGAGCACTGCTGCAGCAGCGAGGTATGGGGAGGAAAATGTACCTCCTTGTTCTGCCCAACATGTGACCAATCCCTCAGGTGGCCTCACTCGTCCTTTCAATCATTTTTTGCTGTTGCAGCTCAGTGCGAGCCCACAGACTGCAGCTCAGTCCAGTCTCTGTCAGCTGGTGATCCACGGCTGAATTCAGGCCCTGCTCCCTCCCCTTTGCCCTGTCCATGACAGCACGCTGTGGTGCGACCTGTTGTGGGCCAGCAGCACGTGATGCTGAGCCCTTGCCACGGGTCCCTCAGCAGCTCTGATGGCCGATGTGCTCTGCAGGAGGATGGCCCTGCAGCAGCATCCCTCTTACTGAGGGACCGGGGCTGGGGCCAGGCTGGCTGCAAGGGCAGGCAGGTATTTCCTCTGGTGGCCAGGATGGGGGAGCCCCCATGGACCCAGGGTGAACACAGGGACCTTGCCTTGGCACACACCTTTGAGCCGCACAAGCTCCCCCGAGCGCCTGATTTACTTACCTCCACCTTCATTTTTATTTACTGTTTGCTAATCCTGTTAACGGAATGGGGAAAGAAAAGATTAATTCACTTTGACTCCAATGACTTGTTAATAATTGATGTATTGACAAGAGCAGGCTGCCCGATGACCTTAAACAGCCACCCAAATCCTGTGTCGAGCTGTTTGACCTTTTAAGCCAGTTCAGGTTCTTCCTGCAGAAGAAACCAGTGTCCGCTTTGATTTAGTGCAGGAAAATCCCCCTTAACCTTCAGGTGCCGGTGAGGATGTGTTTAATTTACAGTAAAGCCAAGTCATGATCACCAGGAGAATGAAAAAGTCCTTCTGTGGTGGGAAGTTATTACCACTCCCTCCACAGTGATGATCTCCCCAGCTCAACAAGCCAATACCTCTTTAATTATTGAAAGGAATCTTCAAGGGGAGGTTGGGGAGCCACCGGGCTGTGGAACAGCAGCCACAGTGTCGCCTTCTCTGGTGTGGGGACCGAGCAGGGTAGCCTGTGGCCATGGCTCTGCTCTAGGCTTCGGAACCTCCCCTCTGCGGAGAGACCACTACACTTCTCATGCGTGCCCTGGCCAGCATCTGCTGCTCTGGATTTGTCCTTTATGAGGGACAGAAGGTAGCTCATGACACAAAGCATCCCACTGAGCACGCCTCTCTGCAAGTGCAAGAACAGTTCAGGATCTGGACCTGGATGATCTTTAAGGTCCCTTCCAACCCAAACCATTCCATGATTCCATGATCCACCTTCAAATCCTAAGATCTCCATCAGTCCCATAGCGACACAGGAGGGGCAGACTCAGCCGTCAGGGACCTGCTCGGGGCACCTCGCCCTGACCTGCACCCACGTGTAGGTGCCCAGGACCACGGTGCCTGTGCGCAGAGCCGCGCTTCACCGCAGACGTGCCCTGTCCCAGGGTGCTCCCAGGCAGCAGCAGAAGCCCTGGCAGCCCATCTCCTCCCCTCCCCTCCACTGCTGCTCCCTCCTGCAGCTGCAGCATTGGCAGCGCCCGGCTGGTCCCTGGGGCGCTGGGGCTCTTTCCATGCAGGTGTCAGCCTCAGCCTCCTCTTGCTCCACAGAACCGGGGGCTGTGGGGAAGCTGCCCGCATGGTGCCAGGGCCGGGCTGCCCGGGCACAGCTCCTGTGACCCCTGCAGGTGATTGAACCTCCTTTAAACCACCCCGGGGTCAGCGGCTCAGTTCTTTGGGATGGATCCTGGGGTGCCCAGGGGATGGAGGGTGAGCAGGGAGTGCGCAGGAGGTGGCCTTGCTGTGGCCAAGCCCCTCGATCTGCTTCCGCAGCTCTGCCGGTGGGGACAGGCTGCAGAGAGGCTGCTCAGCAGTTATCAGTAGGAAGATGTGAGACTTCGCCAGGCTTCTTAATTAAGCCCCCATGTGGCCTCTTGGAGATTCATCACACAGCACTGAAAACTGCTCCCACCATCCTCACTCCCCTTGGAAGGGCAGGGAGCACCACGAGAGCCTTTGTTTAGGGGGTTTGGACCTCGATGTGTCAGCAGGAACCCGGAGCTGCGGAGATGCCCCGTGCATGTGATGTGCTGCTGTGCCGTAGGGCACCGGGGAGGGCACAGCAGCTGGGTCCCGCAGCAGGGATGTGGATTCATCCTGACTGGAGCCATTCTCTCAGCCACTGATGGAAACGACCATCCCTCCTTTTGCCTGCTCCCCCCGGGATAACGCCACTCTCCCATGCCTGCTCTTTTGTCCAGAGCCCTCACTGGGATGAGAGCCAGGTCCCTGGGGGACAGATGAGGTCCAGAGCTGGGGCCTCGCATGGGGGACCCTAGAGCCTCGTGGGGGGCACAAGAACAGGAGATACCCGAGGGTGTTAGTGCCTTGCACCCCCATGTCCGGCTCCTGCTGCACCCTGGCTTGTCCAGACGCCACTCTGAGCCCTGCAGCCCCTGCCCTGGCCCCTGCAGGGGCAGCCGGGTGGCACCGGAGCCTGGAGGAGCCGCTTTGTAGAGCCGTAGAAGCTCCTCCAGCACAGAGCCTGTGAGCTCATTTACATACTCCTGGTTTAATTCTCCTAGGGTATGCAAATATATGCAAACAGCAATCCAGAGAGAGTCAGAAATAGCACAGAACATTAAAATCACCCTACTTGAATATTGTTTTATGCAAACGATGTACGCACGCAGTGTGTAGCTGATTTAAATAGAAGCAATGTCAGCATGGCAGTTATTTACCCTTCCAATGATCTTAGCAATTTTTTTTATTAAACTTATATAAAATATATTGAACAGGCACCAAGAACGTAGAGAGTATTCTAATGTTAGCCTTAACTAACGCGAGGAAAAGGGCAAACTTTTCCAGCTGCCTGTGCACAAAGGGCACTTAAGTGTTATTTTTCCTCACTTGCCATTTGCATGGATGGTCTGTGATGTGCACACCCGGATGCTGCAGACACCGATCTGCTGGTGCCATTTCTGCCCTTGTGGTGGGAGCAGCCTGTGTTCCATGGAGGGACCCTTCCATGTGGGGCTGCTTCTGCCTCCACCCTGGCTCCTGCTCCCGTGCGGTGGGATCCTGGTCCATGTGAGCCCTGGGAGCTCACACCTGTGGAAGCCAAGGCTGGGAGGGCTGTTACTGACTTGCTGCTGGAGAAGCAAAGTGACACTTCCTTGTGATCCAGGAGGGCAGCCTCTGAGGTGACAGCACCCCCCAGAATGCACGTCCTCAAGGGGCTGATGCCCGTGGCTGGATGCAGCGCGCACAGGGCTGGTCCCTCCATGCCAGCGGGTCCCAGGGGCGCAGGTCTGCACACAGGGTGCTGTGTGGGGTTAGCACCACTCGGAAGGTCACACATCTCAGCTGAGATCCTTTTCAACTCTCCGACTGAACAGCCTTGGATGTAAATAACTCGTTTATAACCACGCCTACACATTGACCTGGCCACCTTGGCCAGGGATGCAACACCAGCTCTCCGCCTGCACTGGAAAATGATGCCTAAAGCCCCATCCGATGGCCTGGGAGCAATGCAAAGGCCCTGGGCACGCGGTGCCCCTTGTCAGGCCATGGGCACAGGCACCGGTGGGCAGTGAGCAATCCCCAGGTGAGTCCCAGGGTGTGACACAGGGGCACCCCCAAACGTCATGGGAAACTCATGTCCTGCCCTGAGGCTTGCCTTGCTCAGACATCCTCAATGGGCATCTCTCCCCAGAGCTGTGACCCTGGTCCCATGGGGCCACCCCAGGCTCTGTGGGGCACAGGGAGGATGTGGGGAGCTGGGGAGCGGGATGGGTGTGACCAGCCACAGCCCCCCCCAGCACTCCCCTGTGCATTCAATGGTGCTGACACCCAGACAAATGAGACATCTCCAGACACACGCTCGGCACCTGACCGCAGAGTAAATGAACGTAAAAAGGGAAAGAGGAAGGGGAGTGAATGGGAGGGAGGGAGAGCGTGAGCCAAGCGCGCCGTGCAGATGGCTCTATACATCATGCGACAGACACTATTTGTGCTCTATCATGTGCGTGTCATAGAGCTTATCTTCCCCGGCCCCGGCGAGGTGCGAGCCGAGCGGGGAGACGGAGCGGACTTTCCTCCTAATTAAACATCAAGGGCATGACGGATGAGCCCTGCGCCGGGCAGCACCCGGGCTCCGGGGGATGTGCTCGGGTGCCGGTGCTGCCGACCCTGGGAGATGCCACCAGCCCCTTGTGCACCCCCAGCCCAGGGACAGCGCTGGGCAGGGTCCTGCCAGACCCTCTCCTATGGGAGCATCCCCACAAGGTGAGGGCACGGCGCTGTGCCTGGGCGCTGGGGAGCCTGGGGGGTGTCGCTTGCTTCGTCCTCTGGAGATGCCCATCCGCCCCCTTCACCTGCAAACATGCCAAGGAAGCGTCTATCGACTGGGACCCCTCGAGGGCAGAGGAGGTGGATCTGACACTGCTCCTGACACCCGCAGCCTCCTGCCCAGCGAGCCCTTACCCCTCACCAGAGATGCCCCCAGCTCTGCTGCAGCAACCAGAGGCCTTTCCCATGCTGACAGGTCATGGGGGGGCACTGAGTTCTATCTAGGGCTTTTGCTCGATGTTTCTGCAGCGCAGTAAATGCTCCTGAAGTCCTTTGCTCAGATAAGGCTCCTGCCAGGTGCCTCCACACGTGAGGCTGCACGGCTGAAGACAAGAGTGGGCACAAAATGCCTTTTGTTTGCTCCAGTTTGTTTTCAGCATTACCGTGCCGGTCCCAGGCTGTCTGAGGGGCTCTGCCTGCAGAGGAAATGACGGCACAGAGCAGTTTTTCAATCAAGCTCACAGTTCCAGCACTGTTCCTGTTGAGTTTCGGTTCTGCCTCTGAAGCCCCATCCCCACAGAGGCAGTTAAACCTCTAGGTTTTAAATACATTTAGAACAAACCCTCTCTGAAGGCAGCGAGTGCATTACCCTGCCTCTGTGCAGGTCTGAAGGGGAGCATGGGGCTGGACATCACATTGTGGTGCCTGTGGCCGCCCTGGACATGCAGCTCCCTGGTGCGAGCCGGACCCAGTGCTCTGCTCTCCAAACCCCACTCACCGCAGCAGCAAGAGTCATGGCAGCACCGAATCCCCCCTCAGGGGATGTGGAGGCTGGAAGAGCCCCCAGGAGAAACACGGGAAGCAGCTTTCCCCTCTGCCGGGGCTGTCAGTGTTGATGCAGGAGCTGCCTGTCCATTATGTCTGCAAGCGCAGGGAATTACTGTCAGCTGTGTTAGACAAGCACTGCCGTGTCGTGCTAGTGCCTAACTCACAGCTTACACACCGCCTTTTTATCCTCTGTTGGTATTTGGTGTCCTGTTTAGATGTGCATTCACTGGAGCTGGGTGCCTGCACACTGGAAGCAGTATTTAAACAGCAGCAGCTCCCATCGCAAGGCTTGGCTCTCGGGTGTGTTAGAGCAGAGCAGAACAAAACTGATTGGAGTGGAGGAGATTTTCTTTGTCATCCCGCAGCATCCTGGGGTAAGAGAAGAGTCTGGTTGGTGCTGAAACAAACCCTGGATGTGTAAGGGAATTCGCCTGGTGAGGGTGGAATTGCTGCTGGCAGGGGGTCCTGCGTCTGTGCCTCCCTTACAGCTCACGTCAGCCTCGGGGCCCTTCGCTGGGTCCCTGCCCAGAAACAATTTTCTCCTTACCAGGCTGTGGTCGGGAGGGAACCGCTCCTGGGAAGCTGGTGCGCGGCTGCGGGCTGCTGCATCCCAGCCCCGGCTGCATTCCTGGCCGCATTCCTGGGCTGCTCTGCTGGGGGGGGAGAGGGAGGCTGCAGCTTTGGCAGCTGGTGTCATGCTCCCAGTGTCTTATTTTAAACCCTTTTGGGGGTGGAAGCTTCACTGCCTACTGCTGGTACTTCTCCCATCACATTCCAGATTAGTGGCTTCCTGACTGGCAAGGTGGGAAGCATCTCCTGTACGAAGGGCTGCTGTCAGGCCCCTGCAGTCTGGTATTGTGCCACATCTGCCCTCACCGGGTACCTCAGCAGTGCCTCCAGCCCCGTTCCCATGGGAATGCCGATGGGGCAGTGGGTACCAGAATCAAGCATAACCCTCCCTGCCCAGGGCAGCCCCAGGAGCCCACCTACACCCCAGGTCTGTGCCCTACAAGTGTGACTAAACAGCTCAGGTCCAGGGCATCACGGGGAAAGAGCAGTGTCTCCAGGAGACCCACAACAGCAGTTACCCGTGTAGATGCCGGTGGTTTTATCACTCGGAGCCTTTGGAGTGGTTTTCAGCTGGGACCCGGTGTTTATTCAGGGAGATCCTTGCTGCCGCGACCTTCCTGAACTGCCACATTCCTTTTAATTATGATTGGCAGCCCATGGAAATTCGGGCCCTTGATTGGCAGCTGAAGTAACTTTCTTCCTTCCCACAATTCTTCAGGTTCCTTCCCATCAATAGACATAATGTTGGCTACTTTTCTGGGATAAATAGCAACCTTTGCCCCCCTCCTTTATTTGGCAAACGCTCAACACTTCATTCTTTTCAGAAAGCCCCTTGGAATGCAGTTGAGAAGGGCCTCAGCAGTGCTGCCCTCCTCCTCCTCCCCATCCTCCTCCTCCTCCTCCCTCTCCTCCCCATCCTCCTCCTCCTCCTCCCGCCGCTCCTCAGCGCCTGGCCGGGGGACTTTTGTGCGAGAGCAAACAAAGGCTCATTGGCAACACTTCTGGATTTCATTTCAAAATACATTTGTCACTCCGGAATAAAATAAACGGAATTTTCTGCTGTTTTTTTTCTTGCTTGACTCCTCCCTCAGGTTTCTTGCGAGCAGCTCCGGTACTGAGATTGCTGGACAAAGATTTCCAAAGAGTAAATGGCAGCGGATGCTTGCTCCAGGGCTGCTTCCCTTCGTGGCTGTTCTGCAAAGGGGCTTCCATGCACAGCAGCTCCATGCAGCAATGCAGTTAGCATGCCTTCCCAGTGCAGTTAGCATGTCCCCCCAGTGCAGTTAGCATGTCCCCCCAGTGCTTTTAGCATGTCCCCGCAGTGCAGTTAGCATGTCCCCGCAGTGCAGTTAGCATGTCCCCCCAGTGCAGTTAGCATGTCCCCCCAGTGCAGTTAGCATGTCCTCCCAGTGCAGTTAGCATGTCCTCCCAGTGCAGTTAGCATGTCCTCCCAGTGCTGTTAGCATGTCCCCCCAGTGCAGTTAGCATGTCCTCCCAGTGCAGTTAGCATGTCCCCCCAGTGCAGTTAGCATGTCCTCCCAGTGCTGTTAGCATGTCCCCCCAGTGCAGTTAGCATGTCCCCCCAGTGCAGTTAGCATGTCCCCCCAGTGCAGTTAGCATGTCCTCCCAGTGCTGTTAGCATGTCCCCCCCAGTGCAGTTAGCATGTCTTCCCAGTGCTGTTAGCATGTCCCCCCAGTGCAGTTTGCATGTCCCCCCAGTGCAGTTAGCATGTCCCCGCAGTGCAGTTAGCATGTCCCCCCAGTGCAGTTAGCATGTCCCCCCAGTGCAGTTAGCATGTCCTCCCAGTGCAGTTAGCATGTCCCCCCCAGTGCAGTTAGCATGTCCCCCCAGTGCAGTTAGCATGTCCCCCCAGTGCAGTTAGCATGTCCCTCCAGTGCAGTTAGCATGTCCCCCCAGTGCAGTTAGCATGTCCTCCCAGTGCAGTTAGCATGTCCCCCCAGTGCAGTTAGCATGTCCACCCTGTGCTCCTCCTTCTCCCTGCTGAAAACCCAGGCTGCTCCTATGACCTTCTCCCTATGGATGCGGTTCTGAGCTCAACCAGCACCCATCAACCCCCAACCCAATAGAAACTTTTACCTCTTAAGGTACTTTTCCAAAACCACCCGAGTGCTGCAGTGGCTCAAGCCACAGCCAAGCACTGACTTGGTTCACAGGGCCTCAATGTCAGCGATTGTCAAGAACAAGGTCATTTTTGACCATGGGACTTGGGCTCGGAGTTCCTGGAGCTGCCCTCAGGAAGGGCTGTCCGTGCCCTGGGGTGTTCCTCAGGGGTGTCTGCCAGGGCACGGAGCTGGGTGCCAGGCCTGAAGCTGTCATGGGCAGTGCTCGCCACCACTCTCCCAGTGTGTCAGTAAAGAAATGAAGCTTGGCCCCGGCTCCTCAGCGCTTCTTGTGCTCAACAATAGGCAGAGACAGAAGGATTTGAAAAGTGATGAAGAAAATACTTGAAGGTTGTATTTTAAAGGAAATGAGGAAGCTCCCGAGCTGCAGAAATTGCTTGTGTGCACAATAGAGACATTCACCCCTCTCCATCAGCCCCAAGCTGAAAGTGTTTTAAAGAGAGATGATAGACCTCGACACTTTCTGCTTCTCAAGAGCAGGGTGGATGAGGAGACAATTAGCAAAACGCAGCAGCATTTGCATTTGCAGGAATCCTTGACGGATCCTGACCCTCTGCTGGAGGAAAAGGGGGGTGGAAGAGGCAGCCTCGCGGGGTGAGCCCCGAGAGCGCAAGGTCCCTTCTGGAAATGCCAGGCATGTGTTTTAGCACGGAGCAGCCCAGATACCGCCTCCGTACAAGACAGTCACAAAAACTTGTGAGGATTTGCTCCTTCACAAGCTCTCCGTGGCTCTTTCCTGGTGAATCCACATCCATCAGACTCTCGGTGAACTTCTAAGCGCCCGCCTTGATTGCCTCTCTTTGTTCTGTGCTGTTCGCCATTAAAACCCATAAAGCCGATTGTCCGTTTACCGCGGGCTGCGCAGCTCAAGGAGGGCTGGTGAGCAGTCGGGTTCCGCGGGTTCTGCCTGCTGGAGACCCGCGCTGCTGCAGGGCGGGCAGGATGCGGGATACGGGCGGCCGTGGGGCTGCAGCCGCTGTTTGCAGGACTCGGGGCTGTGGGCGCTCCCTCTTGCCACATCTCCCCTCACCACACACAGACCGACCATGCTCAAATTCACAGGAGAGGAAAGCCACGGAGCAGCCGGAGGGGCCCGTGCGCTGTTAGTGGAGATGCATCTTCCCCTGTTGCTGCTTGCAGCTTGCAGGAACTGTGGAGAACCGCAGGGACAGGAACCAAAAGGGGCTCTGCATCCTCCCCCCCCCCACCGCAGGGCTTGGTCCAGCCCCCCCGTTCCAAACCTAAATCCAGCCCCAGGTGTCCCGTTTTGCTGTTCCCCGTTTGCCAACCTCACCCTGCACGGAAAGAAGAAATCCGGGGGGATGAGGTGTCTGAGTGCGGCCATCCAGCCCCGGCAGCCCTCTCCACAGCCCCACAGGCACCGGTGGCTTGGGAACAGGCCCTTGTTTCTTGTGAGCTTGTCTCTCACCGTCTGCTGAGACCATCACCATTTGGCACTGAGCTCTGCCAAAGGTCTTCCATGGCTGGGACAGTTGGTAAGAGCCTCCACTGGTGCCTGTACTCTGTGTGGTGATGGGTGAGCCCAGCCCTGGGCGCCCCATGCAGGAGCCCTCCCTCATGGAACAGCGAGGAATGTCATTGTCCCACACTTCTGCCAGATTTGGTTGAGATCTGTCAGGAGATTAGGAAGTTATTACAGCAGACATGTAGCCAGCTAGAGACAGCATGGACAGCCCAATCACAGCAATTGCATTTCATTAGAGACTGAGCTAAATCCGTGCTGGATCTTATCCACCTCTCCCCACAGCCCTGGTTCGCTCCCCCTTTCCATGTCTATGCTCACTGGACAGACTGGTTTCAATAAACCGGAGATGCCAGAGGTGCTCTGAGCCTGTCACTGGGTGAGAGGGACAGTGCAAAAAAGAATGAAGAGATGATGATTCTGGGGGCCTGCACATCCTGCTTGGTTTGAAGGGGAGAAGGAAGCTGGATCCGTGGCTGGAGGGGTTCACTGGGCTGCTCCTCAAACGGGGCTTTTTATCTGCAAGGAAAAGGTGTGAATTCTGTGGTAGGGCCAGGATGTGTCTGGGTTTGTGCTACCACGGTGCTGAGCAGAGGGCTGTGGGTCAGACCTGTGCACACACCGGGGTCCTGGAGTCGGGCAGGATAAACACCAAGGTGCATAGAGCCACTGCCTCACATCCGAGCGGGCAGGGCAGTTTTGGTGCAGCGAGTCGGAGAAAGGATGGGCTGGTCCTGGGGAGAAGCAGAGCAGGGTTGGTGTCAGTGAGGAGAATGGGATGGGTGGTGTTTGTGTGAGGAAAGAATTCCTTGCAAAGAGACAGAGACCAAGAAGAACAGAGCTGGTGCTGGCCCGTGGTGTCCCTGCGCAGGCAGCAGGATGGGTCCCCCATCCCTCCGGGCAGCTGTGCTGGAAGGGGCTGGGGAAGGTGAGAGGCAGGGGAGGAGGAGGAGGGTTTGTATTCTGGCACTGGCCAACACTCCCAGCTGTGGAGTGCTCCCTCTGTGCTGGGGACTGCTTAACATGGAGCTAAAAATACTCCTTATCCCAGAAAGCTTGTTAGTAGAGCTGGGTCACAACAGATGGATACAGACGGGTGGGGAGAAGAGGAAACAACAAGGCAATACCAGTAGCATGATGTGCGCTCGCTAAAGCACAGCAGCAGCCTTGCTGTGCAGGCAGCAGAGAATCTCGAGGAGCGTTTTGGTTCCTTTGGGATGCTCACAGGTTGTTCGTCTGAAGCATGACAGCCAGCATGAGACAACACACTTGTTTGGAAACCCGGGAAATGGTTGATGAGAAAAGGAGCACTTGTCTGTTCCTGGTTCTGTGCGGACAACAAACATGCTCCAGCATGAGTTGGGAGCAAGCAGGCTCTGGCTGAGAGCTGGGCAGCCCTGTCCCATGCCATCCCATCCAATGCCATCCCATCCAATGCCATCCCATTCCATGCCATGCCATGCCATGCCATGCCATCCCATTCCATGCCATGCCATGCCATGCCATGCCATCCCATCCAATGCCATCCCATCCAATGCCATCCCATTCCATGCCATGCCATGCCATGCCATGCCATGCCATGCCATCCCATCCCATCCAATGCCATCCAATGCCATCCAATGCCATGCCATGCCATGCCATCCCATCCGATGCCATCCCATGCCATCTAACCTGTCCCACCCTCGATGGTCCTGCTTGCCGTCACCCTGTCCCATTCTCTTTCCAGGCAGGGGGTGGGTGACCTCCAGTCCCAGCAGCTCGGATCTTGGACAGGGATTTGCCAAGGGCTGGTGTGGGTGGGAGCCAGGCTGCAGCAAGCCCCTGGCAGCTCGCGCCGCGGCACAGGCAGCACGCCTTGATGTGCTGTATATTAAGTGGAGTGGCAGCTGCGATATTGCCATCTAAAACTAAGTGCAAAATTTACAGCAGTAAATTCTTCTCTCTTCAGGGTGGTTAATTATCTTAATTACTTTTATTATCTTTTATCTTTTAAGATCCTAAATTGCTTATTTCTGCTTGTGTTGCCAAAGGGGGTTGCATATTTTTTGCTGGCACACGCTGTGTGGAGGCACCGATGTGCGTGTCTGCATGGTACACTTTAAAAGAACTTTGATTTATACAAGACTTCTCCTTGGGATTTTAATTGTACTAAACAGGGAAAACAAAGTTCAGTGAAATATTGACTGACTGAAGAGCTGAGAAGTGGCTCTTTCCTTTTGTTCAATGCGGGGATGAAGCCACTCCTACTGAGGGAGGGGATTTTGCTTACTGGGACCACAACTGCTTCAGCCTTGGGGTTGTGGCCAAGGTGAGCACTGTGTCTGAAAGGCCCCTGAGGTGTCACGGTGTGGTGGCAGTGATAGGTCCAGCATGCCATAGCACACATATGGGTGACAGCCAAGGTCAGGGACACCGGCATCGGGGCTGTGGGTCCATTGGTCAGCACATGGGGGGAACTGTGCCCATCCCCAGCACCCATGGGAGCACTCAGCCGCAATCCATCACCCTGGGCACTCATTATCCCTCCCCATCTCTGACTTTTCCTGTTCCTTCTCCAAGGTGCTTCCTGCTCTTCGGTGAAGCTCCTCTGCAGGGTGTGAAACCTGCTCCCAGGGAAGTGCCTGAGCTGTGATTTCACTCCATGCTTCCATCCCAGGGGACCACAGAGGATCTGCAGCTGAGGCACCGCTGGCAGCCCCTCTGGCACCGCGTGGCTGCTGCTGTCACAGCGGGTCCCCTCACCACGTCCCCTGCAGCACCTGCAGGCACCCCGTCTCCTGCTGCCACCTCTGCAAATACCCGTCCCCAGGGATCAGCTTCCCTCTCCTCCTCGTGTTCCCTCACTTAACCCGCTTTCCTCTGCTCTTTTCTGGGGAAAGAAATCTCTGGGAAAGCTGCCTCTGCCCCTGGGGAACAACCTCTGTGGAGCTGAGCAGAAAAGAGCCCTGCACCAAAGAGCAAGGAGGAAGGAGGGAAGGGCTCCTCCATCCCGCGGAGGAGCCTCCTAAATGCTCCCAGGTGCTTCTCAAAGGGAGCTGGAGGTTTCCTCCGTGTTTATTTTCAATGCCGAGGGAGCCGGGGGGGAGGCAGCGGTGGCAAGGATTGCCCAAACGCAGCGTGCACTGAAGGACCTTGTCTTACGGCATTCACTTGACAGCGAGGGAAAGAGCTTTTCATGTGCAAAACAAAGGGGGAGAGTGGGCTTTTCTTCTCGGTGGTGCTAGGAAGCGTACCCTGAATGCCAGCACCCCTGGTGAAGAGGGGCAGCTCCCAGCTCTGAACAATCACTGCATGAAAGGCAGGCAGGAAGGGAGGGAAAAAACCTCTTCCCTTCTCATTAGAACACATTAGTCTGCAGCCTCTTTGGCGGTGATTATGGGGAGCTCCCTGTCACCCCAGTAGAACTGTGGATGCAATTACTCCAAGAAATGTCTAATCCCACACCTTGAAGAGACTTTTTTCTGCCTTCCTTGCCCCTATCTTTTAATAGCAAACAGCAGAGGCTGCAGCCGCCCAGCTTCCTCCCCAGCCGCTGCCCTGGCTGTCAGCTGGAATTTATGCTGCGGTTTGGGAGTAATTTTTAGCTTGGAAGAACTGTCCTCCTGCCACCCCTATAAATAACCCGTGCGGCCACCTCAGCCCACCCGGCCCTCCTTCCCCATTCCCCACCTGCGGAATGGGGCGGCAGCAGCGCCAGGACACCTGGTGCTGAGCTCAGGCTGGCCGCAGTCACGGTGCGGTGGGGCCTCATCCACCTGTCTGTGGTGATGCTGTGACACGGTCGGTCGAGCTGGCAGGTCCACGGCACAGTTTGCTGCCACAGGCGGTGCCTTTGCCTGCACCGAGGTCTTGGTACCCCAGCCCCATGTCCCTCCGTGCCCAGGGAGCAGCCGGTTTTCAGCCACCGGACACGAGCTTTGGAGATGCTGAACCTGCAGCTCCCCGTCATTTCCATGGCAATCTGTGGCACGGTCGTTTGTGCCTGTACAGAGTGTTTGAAAGAAGGGGAATGCAGCCCCTGCCATCGCCTGGAGCCAGCCGGGACCTCAACTTCGGTATTCAAAGGGGCATTTTGAGAAGCCAAAGCCCACAGCAGAGTCCCACAAACAGGGTTTCTGTGCTTGGATACAGATATCCTACACAAACCAGACTGCCCAGCCTACAGGGATGGGACATTGTCGTGCTGCCACATCTGCACAGGGACTGATGTTTCTTAGGCAAGGCCACCTCTTGCAGGTCATCCTGTCCCCTTTCCCTAGGGAGCAGCTTTGCTGCCGGTGGATGCTCTCTACAGAACAGGCTGGGTCAGTTTTATGATAGAACAGGACTAAACTGCAACTGTGATGCTGGGTGCAAAACTAGATTTACAGGCAGCACCTCAAGAGAAGGCCAGCCCTGCTCCTGGGTACCGGGTGTGTGAGTTCTGCCTTCAGAGCTTCCCGAGCGCTGCAGCGGCAGCATCGTGATCTGCAGCACAGCAGGGTCAGGGTGAAGCCACGTTGTGGTGACACATCCCGGCAGCAACTCCTCAGACAAAGGGATTTGCACTTTGTAAGCCCATCTCTTCTGCTGCCCTGTTCGGCATTTAGCAATGAGTGTACTTTCAGTAGCAGAAAGCTTTCCTTATTTTGTGTTCCTTATAGAGCCTTGAATTGCAACTATCACTGCAGTGGCCCCTAGTACTGAGCCCACCACTCTGGCAGGTTTAGCATCTTTCCATCTTTGGAAGCCAGCGCTTCGCAGGATGCCGAGGAGGAGCGGTCACTACAAACACACTGAATTTTACTTGCCAAGAAGAGGGCTGACTGACACTGAACACCCGAACCCTCCTCCTGAATTTCACATGGCTTGAGGAATGCAGCATTATCTCTGCATGTTGACATCTGAAGTGCCTTCCTTCTGTTTCTGAACACAGAGCATCTGAAAGAGTTTCCTTTTAGACACAAACACGTCTTGAGGGAAAGGCTGAAGCCACCATGCGATTATCTCACAGCGCTTCAGCTCCTGCTGCAGGCTGGTCCTGGCCAGGGTGCCACGTCCCACATCCCAGAGCCCCATAGGCAGCGCTGGCAGAGCCAAACCCCAGCGCTCCCCAGCACCTCCGTGTCTGGGCAGAGCCAAGGCGTTCGCTCCCCTCTCGCTCCATGACGGAACGCAGCAACATCGGGATCTGCTATTTATTTTAAATTGCAAACTTTTCAGCTGGAAAGGAACAATGGGGAGAAATCAATGCGCCCGGGTCGACTTCCACGTTTAAAAGTATCCCGTGTCTTTAAGGCAGTGAATTTTAAAAAGGCACATAATTAGCAGCCTGCTTCCTCGTCTGTATTCTTCTCGTCTGCCTGCCCACATAAACATTCGGCACACAGCACTTCCAGACACTTTTTAATAGAATCGCTTAAAACAATTAATTACCAGAGTTTTCATTCAAGCTGCAGTGGAAAAGATACGCTGGCAATAAAAGGCATTTATTCGTTGGTTTCTGGAGGCCTGTTTGTTATTAACATGTAAATTAAATCATCACAGATGTTCCATTTTTAATCTGGGGATGTGAAGTGCAGGGCTAACCACGGCCCAAACAGCCTGATTTTATTACACACACATTCATTAGGAACCAGCAGTATTATTGGATATCATTTTTCTTTGATGCATTTTTTAAACCAATTATTGATATAATTTGTTCATATCCCTCCCTATTTGTTTTTCTCTTGCCATTTGTGTCAGGATTCTCCAAACAAGGATGATGGCTCTGGCTCCTCGTGGCCTCGCCACTGGCCAGTGCCTGAGCGGGGCACAGGTAGTGATGGGCCAGCCCTGGGAAGGACACATGGAGCCAGCAGGAGGAAGGGACCAGCTTGCCATGCAACGGCAGCAACTGAAGCACTGGAGGAGCTTGCAGAGGAAATGCAACCCACGTGCTGCTGCTGCAGAAGTGGCGTGGCATGGCTGAAGGAGGAAGGCTCCATCCTCCTCATCCCAGGCAGAGCCCAGCAGCACCAACCTCCTGCTGTCAAGTGCCACCACAGGCACCACCTGCCCCCGAGAGCTTTGCCACAGAGGCAGCAGACAGCTCTTTCAGGAGGAGGAATAGGAAAAGAGTTTGGTCAGCAGCAAAGGTGTGAATTCCTGCGGGAGCTGCCCTGTGCACAGACCTCACGCCTCAGACAGACCCCCAGGCCCCCGCTGGTCCCCATGAGCACCAAAGGAGACCTGGAGGTTACACCGGGACAGATGATGGATGTGCCGAACAACTGCTCCCTGACCAGTGCAGCTCCCAGGCAGATCACAACAATTTAAATGCAGTTAAAAGCACTGGTGCCCGACCAAGCCAGTTGGGTTGGACTGGAGAAGTGAGTGGTCATTTACACACATGTGAGAGGCCTTAGGAAAAACTCCACACAAACCACACGGCCCGGCTGCACAGAGCCAGCACGTGAGAAATAGAGGAGAATAATTCAGAGGGGCCGTAAGGGGAAGTGGACTCTTCACAAAGGAATCAGGGATTACTCAAGATGTCTGCAGCTCCATGCCTGAGGTCCTGAGCCACGCGCCAGGAGATACAGCAGCACGGAGACCCAGCAGGCAAGACAAATGGCAACTGAGCCCGTGATGATACAAACAGGGTAACAGTGGAAAGTCGTTGTCATCTGAGAGAAGCCAAGCTTTGAGAGACTGCAAAATACATGAATGCTTAATTTCCACCTGGAATAATTTTATAAAGGGGAAAGACAAAGAAACCAGCCAAAGAAACTGGAATGGTGCTCCTGTGCACAGGCGTTTTCACTAAAACAGGCAAACTACTGCTAGGGCCTATTGCACAAGGATTCTTCAAAGCCCAGCGAGGCCAGGTAAAAGCAGAACCACAGCCCAGCAGCTGGGGGAACCAGAGAACCTGCACTAATGGAAATAGCTGGGTTTCATCCTGGGTGAGTCTCGTGAGCCTCATCTGCCACTCGCACATCCTGCCCTGTGTCCTTGCTGTGATATCTGCTGGGGAGGGGAGGGGGGGAGCCTTGCAATGACCAAAAAAGTCTCGGAAATGCTTTCATGCTAAAAATCCCATATTTGACAGAAGCGTGAGATACCTTGAGGCCTTCTATTGATTACCTGGGAGCAGGAGTGCTCGGGCGCTTTGAGCTGTCACAGTTCCAGGCATTTCTGAAAACGATAGAAGACTGGAACAAAAACACAACTAAGGCTCCTGACACAGTGTGTTAAGCAATAAAACATGTTTAATTGTGTTGTCTTAAGGCTATAACCATCCACTGGCTGAAGGTCATTCACTACCCTTAGCACCACTGGGATAGAGGTGCTCTGACAGGTGGGAATCCAAATAGGAAACAGATATCTGTGAGATTAGAGCGTGAATGACACTGAAATGCCAATGATGGTGTAGCTAAAGGGAAGAGGACAAGCAGCAGGCAGGACATCTCCTGGCTGCTGGATCTATAAAGGGGATGTTATAGACACAGCTTGCAAGCAGGGGCAAGATGGGATTCAATCAAGCATCCTCTGGGGCCATCTCATTGCCGTGTGGCACCATCAGTACGTGTTCACCTCCTGCCACATGAACGGAGGACTTTAACAGCACATTAACCTCCTTCACACAATGGCCAAAAGTAACATTTCCTTCCACACCACTCTGGACCCTGGCCTTTTGGACCGCATTGCAGCTGCCTAGAGGAAGGCAGATCTGTACAAGGAAGCTACTGAAACAGGAAGGAAAAAGGGTGAAAATGAGGAAAAGGATGGAACTACTTTTCCAGCCGGTGTCCTGCCCTCATGGCGCAGAAGAGCCTAGACTGACCTTGTGGACCTGATGGGGCAGACATCAGGTTTCTGCTGGCTCAGGGATGTTACCCTCTTTCAACATGACCATGAAGTGTGACTCTGGGAAGAAATTCCCGGCTTTCCTGGCCACAGATGCTGCCTGGTCTGCTGGATGCTGTGTGCCAGTCTATCGCTCCTCGTTAGTCCTAACTTGGGTGTTACTGGGGGCCCTGCATACGGGAAAGGTTTGAGGTGTCTTGTGCTTAATGAGAAACAGAAAAGATGAGGTTGTAGCAAGGTATTTAATTATGAGGATGCTTGTGCTCTGGCTGCATCCTTTGCCTCTCCATGCGGGAAGTGCCAAATTAGATGTCACCTCGGAGGGCATATTTCTGTAGTTTCCAGAGCTCCTACAATGGCAGCCTCATGAATATTTACTGAACTGCTCAGATATGCAGCGGTGGGAACAAATGAAAAAAAGCTTGTATTTGCATCTCCCACAGACACTAACAAACCATGTGGCTCTGGTAGGGAGAAGATGGGAGATTGCTGCTGCCTTTCCAGAGGGATAGAGAAAACAGCTTCTTGTATAATGAGATTGACTTTTAAATTGAAAGTGTTACTGGTTGTGCTGCAGTTCATACTTCCATGCTGTGCATTTACTCCCTAGGCTCTAACATTAAGACATCTTATGTACAAGCTGGGAGGATTCAATTAGAGTTTCTGTTATTAATCAATCAATTAAGCCACAATCTTTGCTATATACATTTTCACTCTTAAAGAGGTGAGATGCTGCTATTACAAGTGTCAGGGACCCCATTTCACCCCATTTCACCCAAGCAGGTGTCTGCACAGAGCTCCTGGTGCCGGTGTCTCCCCTGGGGGGGACAGCAGAGACCCCACAAAGTCTTTGCCCTGGGAAACACCAATTTGTAGCTGGCACTAAGTCCTCCAAGACACCTTCAGCCACACTTGCTTCATTGCCAAGCTGAAGATGCTTTACCTGGACAACACTGGCACAAGAAGGGCAGGGGAAAAGCAGCTCATCTTTTCCATTGTCTTCTCACTGCTGCTCTGGCAGAGGGCTTCAAGCTTGTGCTGGAGGAGAGCCTGAAACCATCCTTGCCTGGAAAAACCTGTGTGTGAGCCGAGAGACGTGAGCACGAGAAGTGTTGCTAAAGAAATGCTTGGGGTATTCACAACTTCACCCATTCTAGAGCTGCCTCCAGCCTTCAGCAGAAGGCTCCTACCATGCTGGGTGCTGGCTGCTCCTGCTCTCCCAAATCCCTGGCATTTTCCTCCTGTGAACAGCAGTTGAAGGAACACTTCCCAGGCTGCAGCCTTAGCAGGGTGAGATGCACATGAGTGAGACCAGCATCAGTCAGGACATCACTTGTGCACTGGTATTTCTTCATCAGCGAAGCCTGCCCAGCACTTGCTGAAGCCATTTGGAGCAGGAATGATTCCCTGTATCCTAGTGCACGGAATAGTTAATCTGACTTCTAAGCAGAACTTCAGGGAAAAGGCTCAGAGAAAATGAGCTCCGAGGTTCTGAGCTGAAGTTGGAACCCTTGAAGGGAAGCAAACGTGCAAGTGCTGTCTATAGGCAAGGGGAAAAAAAGCAAAGAGAGGATTAAACGGCAATGTTACCTTTACTCTTGTCAAATACCTAAGTAGAAACATTGGTTAATGCCCTTAAAAAAGGCCCATTACCACAGGGCAGAGAGTCAAAGAGCCTGGCTGCCCTAATACTCAGTTATCTCGTTCCTGGATAATGGAATGACCCCTCGCCTGCCCGAGCTGTACTACGATATAATAGCATGAGCCATGTGAATAAAGAGGTTATTTTTGGAATCCAATTGAAACTGTGCCAGAGCCGGTGTGACAGGGAAGGATTGAACAAGATGCAATGTTCTAAGGGAAGGGAAAAAATTGGATTTTGGGAAGGTGGCACCAGCAGTGAACTGTGCAAGGCAAGACTGCAGTGCTGCGGGAGCAGCCTTGGGAAGGGGCCACCAGGGATGCCTTGGGCTGCAGAAACTGGTGCTGAAGAATGAACTGGTTGGTCCAGCACAGACCTGGGAGGGTGGGGTGAGGCCCCAGAGGGGCAGGGGAGCGCCTGGCTCCCCCCTGGGACATTGCAAACACCCCTGTCAGAGGCAGTACCTGGTGCTGGACCTGCAGTGGCTGCAGCTCCCAGCCTGCACACTCGGCAGCTCTGCTTTCATCCCAGTTAAACACACATATAAAGGTAAACCGCAAAGCCGTGTTAATGCTGGTGCACATTACCCAATGTATAGGGCTGAGAATCACCAGCGAGAGACAAGAAGCATGAGAGATCCAGCACAGACGTAGAGACAGAAATGAATATTAATTTACAAAGCAGCACAAAGACAATGGGATCCAAGGAGACTGATATCACAAACTCCTGATTCAATCAGATTAGGGCCCCATCTTCCCCAAACACCAATTGCTAATCTAGATTTGAAAGACAAATCCTCCTGCAGAAGGGCTTTGCCTTTATCTTCCCCCTCTGATGCCTCTACTTAAGACATTACTACAGTTTTGGGGGGAGCTGAGGAGGAGGAAACCTTGCCATGCAGTGTTTAACCGTGCTGCTGCTGAAGGGCCATCAGGAGGGTGTCAGGGCTCGGCGGAGCATGGGCTGCCTGTGCTGCCCGTGGTCTTCCCACTGCTCAGGGCCAGCCTGGCCTCCTGCCTGCTGCTTCAGGCTGTGATCTGCACCAGGGATATGGAATTCCCAGGAGCTTGGCAGCAGGAACCAGCCCCCCTGCTCTGCTCTGCAAGAAGGGAAGCAGAGGGATGCGGAAGGGGCTACGCCTCTCGTCTCATAGCTTGGGTGCTCTGAAATTGATGCTGAATGAGCGGAAATGGAAGCAGGAATCCTTACTAAAGAAGTTAGGGTTGGTACCTGATGGCACAGACAGGTTAAAACAATGTGTAATTTACTTGGGGAACAGAAAGCCAAGAGCCAGTGGAACCATTTCTCACTAATCCTCTCTGGGACAGACAGGATCTGCCTCGTCCCAGCAGCACGGCAGCACCCTGAGGCATTTACTAACAGTACCCTTGCTCCAGGTTCTACACCTCCTAGCAGTGCCTGTACCAGCTGATGGCCACATCGACCTCGCTCAGGCACCTATATCT